>NC_139724.1:57904718-58064718 GCF_964211835.1 Anser anser
AATAAGCCTTTAATTTAGGCAAATAATTAAAATAGCAGCTGTGAATAACCCCATTACTTCCTATTATGTCCACAAGTGTATTAAAGGAAAAGCTAGACAGTCTCGTATAATATATAACGATTTTCATCTTGTTATTTTAGATGTGTAATATTCTGAAGTCTAACATACAAGAATAAATTTGTTTCTTTAAGCAAAAATGGCATTTACCAAATGCTACTTTTTGGGATCATCTACCCCCCCCCCCCCTTTTTTTTTCATTAAAGATTTGAATTTCAAAGGACTACTCAAATGGGGGAAAAATTGAGTCACACTACTCTATGTTTTTGTTTTCAGAAAGAAATTAAACTTTCAAAAGGAGATTTATATGTCATTACTGTTTTGATGAGGTGGTTAGCTATGCACCCATGTATATGGCTGCTGACCTCCTGAGTTCTATGATACCATATTGGATCAATGAGAAATTATTTTTTTTTTAAATATAATAATTTAAAATAATTTAATGCCACGTAGCCATATTTTTTTTTTTCTCTGCAGATGAATCCCCTCAGAATGGCTTCTGACTAATTTTTTTTTTTTCACCTTGATCTCTCACATTTTCTCTGGCAAAAAAGGAAATGTAGTTATTGTCCAAAAAATATACCTATTCATTTATTTCTGGCATAGTTATAAACCTGAGTAAATAATCTAGAAAATACAAGGAGGGCAAGTCTAATTAATCTTGTATGATTTGGAATTGCAAACATAATCTTGGTATTCATTAAACTATTCAAGAGACATTTCATGAATCTCTATGCTTGTGTTCAAATATACATTTGCTCCTAATAAATATATCAATAAAAGCAGTAGGAAAGAAAGAGGGAGCAATTAGAAGTTTTTTTCTTAAAAAAAAAAAAGAAAAAAAAGTTGGAGGTCTTCCTGCAGAGTTTGATTTTAATTGATCCCTTATTAATTTGCAGAAAATAAAACTACTGTCTTGTGGTATATTTGCCTTTTGAGCTAACAAGGTCTGATACAAATCATGGAAGTAACAAAGGGAGCACCTTTTTTCTCCAACTGTCCAGTTTTTCAAATGTGAATATAAATACAGATGTTGAAGACAACATGAGTAACTATGAGAAAGATGAAAAAATGTTATGGAGGAAACGTAACTTAAAAGTCCAACGGAAGAAATGAAGCTTCTGTAAACTGGACTTTTGTTCATGGCACAATGTATATTCTTTAGGAAAAGGAAACAAGAAAAAATGTTATGGACTCAGGAATTTAGTAGAAATTCAATTCAATTAAATATATGCATAATATTTTCCTTTTAATCACTTCTACAGAATGTTGCAATGAGTTCACTTCCTGAACTGTTGCCATAGGAGAGCTTTAGTTAGGGCTTCTCCTTTTGCTTTGGTCTGGTAGACACCTGCTCTCAGATTCAGGTTTTTCCTATGTTTAGTGTACTATTGTAAAAGTATAAAGCAACCATGGATCAAATGAAACCACTGTGAAAATAAAAGGGGTCAGACTGCAATCCTAAAACTTCCATGAGATTCTACTTACTCCATGAAGAAAGAATTGCATTTAATGTTGAGTTTACTGAAACCTACCTTATTTGGGTCATTTCAGAGCATCAAAAAAAAAAAATTATTTTTATAGTGTTGAAACGTGTAATTCTGATCGAAAGTTCCAAAAGATTTTTGACATGCAGAACTAATTTTCCTCACAAGGTTTGCTATGAAGAAAAATAAATATGCCATATTTTCATTACGATGTAGTAGAAAAAAATTAGAAGATCTAGAACCATTCACATAATCCTTTAAGTTTGCAACAGTCAGTCAAGATGTGGTTTTTCTGTTTTAAATTATTATTATTTTTGTTTTTATTTTGGTAGCCTGAATGGTTTGTGACATAGGATTCTGTGCAAACAGTTTTAATCTTAGTTATATCTTCTAGAAATTACTGGTCTATCATATCTCAATTTCCATTTGAATAAAGAGACTCGTAGAACAGACATTACAGGCTGAGAAAGTTTTTATTTTTTAATAAAGTTAGAAATTTTGTAAAATTTAGTTTTCAAGTGTACCTCAGCTACGTGAATAGAATGGATTCTGCATTAATCAAGATTGCATGCAACTGAACGATAATAATGATTTACAACAGGACTAGCGGGACCTTTATTATTTGCAATTGCAGTTAAATACCTTACTGATGTTTTTGGGAAGAGAAAAAATGTTAACAGAATGGTTTTAGATAATAACAATTTTTACTGCTGGTAAATAGTTTCAGAGTTCCAGAATTATTTTCTGACTAAGCACAGGAAGAGAATAAATTATGTCATACACATATGAAGGATAGTGGTGTCTTTCCATGGAAGGACAAAATGGCATCAGTGTACAGATTTTAGTCAGTATCTAATTTCCTCTAACCAATTTGATTTGGGGGATTAAATTATTGCAGAAGAAGGAATGTTACATTTCTTAATTGACAAAGGGAAAGGGATGTTAATGCAGCTTTATAGCTTTGGAAATACGTGTGAATAATTTCACTGAATGTTTTTGTCAGTCTTTACACAAATAATAAAGATGCACTAAAAGTCTGCTGGCAACACATTCATAGGAGATGTTATCTGTGCAGAGAAGGAAATCAAAGTGTCATATAGGAAGAATGAGATTATCCCAAGTACCCAAATAGAAACAGAATGAAGTATATCACTAACAAGTGTAGTGCTAAGTACACATGGATAATCATAAGCATTAACAGTCACAAACATTCAGCAACTATGAATCATGCCTTGGAAAAAGTCTTATGGACCTGACTTAAATGTATTATTTAAAAAATAATAAAATTATATTTTCTTGATCTTTATTGAGTGTTTGAGTGTTGAATTTCATCTTCCAGTGTAGTTCTACAACCTTAATGGGTGACACAGTACTCTAAAAGGGAGAGAAAATGAGCTTACCACCATATGTCCAGTTATTGGATTCCTGCTCTGTGTGTGTGGATGGCAGTATTGCTTTGTGACTTACGGCTGATAAAAAGGAAAACAAGTCAAGGCAGCAGATTGTAGGACTTAAATATAGATTTCAGATTCCCATTTAATTATTTGTAAGAAAACAAAACTTTTTGTTTGTTTCATTTTTTGTTCCTTTTCTTGAGTTTATTATAGTATTTGTTTTGGTAGGAGAGAGGATATTTTGCTCTCCTGTTATTTCATGTGGAACAGAAGTTTTAAACGTTTTCCTTCCCATTGGTCATGATGATTTGGATGGTCTTACATCTTTGTGGAATCTGGCCAAAGACAAATGATGAAAATGAAAACCTGATGACAGCTTCTTCGTTTCTTTTGATTCTTATGGTTTTAATTTGTTTCGCCTGCAGTAGATCTAGAGAAATCCCAACACTCTAGGAGCAAAACCTGAGGATCCCAAATTCACTGAAAAAGCATTAAAACCTCTATAAAAGGCTGCTTCATCTGAATTCCTGCCAATATATTCCACTCACAGAATCATAAACTCGCAGAATCATAAACAAATAGATAAATCTAGACTTTATTATTATTATTATTATTTTAATACAGGATTAAATTTAGCCTTTTTATTTATTTTTTAAATACAGAATTCAATTTAGCCATTTTGTCTTTAACAATGTGTCATCTGTATGACTGTGTATTGTTTTCTTATGCTCTCTGATCCACTAATAACACAGAAGCATCAGATTCTAGTTTGCTACACTTCCTAGTCAGCCCAGTACCATTTTCCCTTTTTTTTTCAACCCCCCCCCCCCCCCCCCCCCCCCCCCGCCTCCCCAGAATCACTGAGGTTGGAAAAGACCTCTAAGAATCACCCACTAAACTGTGTCCCTTCTTGGGTGGACACAGAGAAGAGACTGTTATATCCTGATGTATCTTCCCCAGCTGTTTTTTTTTTTTTTTAATTGCTGTCATGATACAGTGAATTCTCTCTAAGTTGGTTGGAAACTTCAGAAAGTTTCTCTAAAGTATTATCTTTTAGTTGGTGAAACTCTTCAGAAAGTTTTTCCACAGCCGAGACGCAGGCCTCTAGGGAAGAAGAGAGACATTCTTCGTACCGCCAAAGTTGTTTAGCCAATTCATCCACTGTGGGTTCCTCATGGTCTTTCCAGGCCATTATTGCCAATTAGTTGGCATATGATGATGGAGCACTCCGTACAAACTTCTGCCACATGGGTCATGTACACTTGACTTCATCTGGATCTTTGAATAGCTGGTCACTGTCTAGGTCCTCATAAATCACCTCCCGTACGGCTAATTCCCTCAGGTACTGGATTCCCTTCTCCATGGTAGTCCATTATGCCTGGTTGACATACAAGATCTTCCTTGAAGGGATACCTTTCCTTCACACCTGACAGGAGATGCCTCCAGAGGGTGAAGATTTGTGCTCCATTTCCAATTGCTTTGTTAATGCCTGCATTCCTAGCAAGGGATCCCAGATGCCTGGCTTCCCTGCCCTCTAATTCCACACAATTGGCTCCAGTGTCCCTGCACTGGAGCAGCCAAGTGACAAGGTGCTCAGTTGGACAACGACCGAAATCCTTTCGCATATCTTGTAGCTCATGCTGGGATAGGCCTCGTGTAGTTATTGATGCTTTTATGATATCTTCCTCTTCATCTTCCCCTTTGGGTGATGTCCCACCCACTGTGGAGTAGCCTATCTCATCGTCGTCTTCCTCCCCAGTCTGAGTAGGAGTTCTTCTGTGTTCTAAACGATGTGACTTTCTCATCCATTGTTTCATATTGGTTACAGGAGCAACTTGCACTGCTACAGTTTTTTTCCCTGACCCAGCTGCAGGGCCCGTCACAGGGGTTGGAGTGGCAGCTGGGGGTGGAGTGGCTGCTGGGCCTGCTATAGGGCTTGGAGTGGCCACAGGGGCTGGAATGGCCGCAGGGACCGTCCTAGGGGTTGGAGTGGCTGCAGGGGTTGGAGTGGCCATTGGGCCTGTTACAGGAGTTGGAGTGGCCGCAGGGTTTTTCTCTAGGCTTATAGTGGCATTAATTGCAGCTTGATAGGCGTAGGCCAGACCCCAGCACGTTGCAGTGGTTTGTGTATCTCTTTGGAATTGCCAGAGTGATGACACCCCTTTTTCAAGCATTCTACCATTTTTTTTAGGATTTTGCAGCTGTTCAGGGGTGAATTTCCAAAGCACTGGAGGTGCCCACTGCTCTAGATGCCTGCCCATATCCTCCCACACTCCCTGCCACTCATAACTATCCTGCCTCAGGACAGATCTCTGGATGGCATTCCTGAGTAGTTGTTTAACCTTAAACAAAATTTGAAGTGCATTCAGGAGACATAACAATAACAACATGCTGGTCTGAACATCCCAAGGATATTCAAAATCTTGAAGAGCTATCGTAACTAGCCCGGAGGAGAAAAGTGGGGAGAAGGAGAAAGGGAGAGTGAACAAGTAGGAAAAAATATCTCCCCCTGTCCCCTCCATAGATTGGCTCCCTGAAGAAAAAAGGCAATAAGTGTAATTGTTAGTAGTTTCTGAGATATGGTTTCCAAAGTATAGAGTTGATGGCAGTGCTGAGTACATATACCAGGTTAGTCTCATGACCAGCAATTTTGTCATATCATAAGCCAGTGTTATACAGTACAGTAAAATAATAATAAACCAGCTCCTGGAAAGGATAAACAGCATGACTGGAACATACAGTACACATACAGTAAGTAATGTGCTATATAACTCAATTTGGAAAACAGGCACAGCTGACCTGAGATCAAAGCAGTCAACATTGTGACTAGCAACTATTAAGCAGGTCTAATACCAATTTTGTTTTAACACACTGTGGTCAGATCTGTCGTTATCTCAACCCTTTGAGCCCCATGTTGGGCGCCAAAAGGACTGTTGTGATTTAACCCGGCCGGCAGCTAAGCACCACACAGCCGTTCACTCACCCTCTCCCCTCCCTCTCTGGGATGGGGTAGAGAATTAGAAAGAAATGAAAGTCTGTGGGTTGAGATAAAGACAGTTTATTAGGACAGAAAAGAAAGGAAAATAATAATAATAATGATAATAGTATTACTACTAATAATGTGTATAAACAAGTGATGCACAATGCACTTGCTCACCACCCACTGACCGATGCCCAGCCTACCCCTGTGCAGCCACCCCCCCACCCTAGCCAGCCCTCCCTTATTAATTGTTCAGCAGGACGTCAGATGGTATGGAATATGCCTTTGGCCAGTTTGGGTCAGCTGTCCTTGTTCCTTGTCCTCCCAGTTCCTGATGTACCCCCAGCCTGCTCACTGGCAGGATAGCATGAAAAGCTGAAAAGTCCTTGGCTTAGTGTAAGCACTGCTCTGCAATGATTGAAACATCAGTGTGATATCAACATTATTCTCATCCTAAATCCCAAACATAGCACCACACCAGCTACTAGGAGGAAAAATAACTCTATCCTATCTGAAACCAGGACAGTCATCCAAGAGTTAGGGAATGTTTACAGCCCTTCCTATGTGTGTACCCAATGTCTCTGCCAATGTCTCTGAATCCTTCAAATTGTCTGCATGTTGGTCTAGGATCTGAAATGAGCTAGCTGGCTTTCCAGAAAGGAAAATTTAGAACTGTGTTGTTTCCCACTTGGCACCTGCAGCTGTTTGTGACGTGGACACAAAATATTGAAATAATGAACTCTGAATTTAAAGGCAGTGCAGTAAGTGTTTGCTCAGTTCCTACAATAGAGAGTTGTTCCTGCAACATTTATTTATTTATTTATTTATTTATTTATTTATTTTAACTTTTATCTCTTAAGAGTTTTTTTCTAAGGAAAAACAAACAAACATATTTTCTTTGTATTAATGCACCTTTCATTTCACTTATAGAATAAGTGGTTTGTCTAGGTGTAAACACAGGATTTACAGGTATGCCATAAGCCTGTGTAAGGCTGTGTCTGCGCATATTCTATATTTATTACAACATGCTACAACTGTCTCTACAAACAGAGGAATCAACATTTACTTTGTAATCTTAATTACTTCAGTCTTTCATATATTTATATATATTTAAAATCAGTCTTCTGATTACTTGATTGAATTTCAAAATCTATAGCTATGATAAACAGTAGCACATTGTAAGAATGTGTGATTATTATTTTTTCATTAACATACATTTACAAAGTTAAATATTTCTGATCTCCAAAATAGTTTTATCAGAGCTTTCTTATACAACTTTAGTTCCTTGTTATAGAACCTGAAAAAAAACTGTAAACCAGTGAAGTGATATGGAAGCCCATTGTTGATGAGAATTACTTTAGAGTTCTATATGTGACCTTTATAAACTCTTGATACCTTCCATTGAATGATATTCTCTAAATAATTACATTTGGTTTTACAGCTGATTTTTTCCCCTTCACACAGCTAATTTCATAGCAATAAAAGTCACTTCTTTGAGCTCTGATAGTAAAATGATAGTAGTTATGTCTGAATTTTGTTTATTTGTTCAATATTTCTGAGGGTATCTAATAATATATTTTTTTTTTGCATATGCATCTTTATCCACATATACCGATATGTTAATATCATTATATCAAACAGATTTTTAAAATAATTGTCTTTTTTAAGAACATTCTTGGCACAATATATTTTATGAAATAATTTTCTAAAAGTGAAACCAAAATGACAGTCATAATGGTCTAGATCACAAATTGTTGTGTTAAGATTTTCCATTTAAGTAAATTGCCTAAGTGCATATAATTTTATATGTAATTGTCATTGTTAAAACACAGAATTGCTTTGGTTCCAACTATCCATAAGTTCAACATACCTGCCTACCTCATAGTTTTGCTTGCTCTATTTAGAATGGATTCCACATTTAGGACTATGTGAAAGCTGGGAGATTTGAACTGTGGTGAAGCACCATGACAGCAATAGCAGCTCAACATTGTACTACAGTGAGTTTCCCAACAAAGAAATAAGCAAAGAAAACTCATGTGGAAGTTGCTATTATAGCCATGATTCACAAGTTTAACACAGATACAGAAAAAATGCTCGGAGTCCATGAGAGCTCGTTTGATTGAATGATCAAATCAGTTATTTAATGCTGACTTTCTAATGAGTATTAACCATAAAAATGTTGAATGTATGAATATTGTACCTTACAGTCATTTTAAAACTGGCTATTTGGCATTTTTTTTCCCCAATCATTTTATTCACAAACATGCTTTTATGTAGTGTTCAAAAGCATTTGTGAATTGTGTGAATTTTTCTACATAATTTCACATGAAATTAAAAAGAGGAAAAAAAAAGTGTGGAAAAAAAATGTTACATTCATGCACTCATAAAGGCAATAAAAAGCACATAAACACAGATTTGAAGTACAAATTGTAAAAGTTAACTTAGTTTTATATTCTGCCAGCCAGCTTAAAAAGTATGGAAGTAAATGGCCCATCCCAAAGCTAGTACCAGGTGGTTAAGATTCACATGTTGACAGAATTGCACCAGGAAGAATGTAAAATATATACTTTGAAGTTAGGCTGGGCAAAAAAGCGAACGAGACAGTCCCATGGGAGGTGAAACAGCTACTGCAACCAGCTCCATCAAGCAACTCTAAGAAGTCAAGAGACAAATAGGTGGTCAGAAGTCACAGCAGATTCACCTTTTCAACAGGTTAGTTCATGACAAACATCCTTATAATAGGAAATTTTTTTGTTGTTTGACAAGTGGTTAGGTTTCTCAGCTAGGATTCTTATTTCATTTTATTTTATTCTGCATCCAAATGATTTGGACCCACATGTTTTACTTGTTAGGTGAGATGAGGTATGCTTGTAATATCGGATTGCTTCTGATTTTTCTCATTATGTACTGTTCATACTACTATGTTTTGTGCAACACATTCAAATATGTTTTGCTTAAAGGAATGGAATTAGAATCAAGGCATTCCCCCCTCAACACACGCAAATGAAAATAATTTAATTACCAAGAGATAGAACTGATACTAATCCCTCCCCCCTATACCCCCCCCCCCCCTTTTTTTTTTTCTTCCATGGTCTGGTTTAAGGAAGTGGCTTTTGGATAAAAGCCCATCTGAAAGAAATTCTTCCTCTCTAGATATATTATATTGCTTTTCATTTCCTTTGCTTCTATGAATGGACTTGAAAAAAAAGTTTTCCAATTGGGTAAAAAGAAAATGTGTTGCTTGGTCACTGTTTTTCCTTTCCAAAAATTTTCATTAGAGAAATAAAATAAGTTGTGAGATTATTTTCTCTTAAGTATTCATCAGTTAAATCATTATATCTCTTACTGAGACAATCTTCTGGATGATGCATGACTGTCTTTAAAGAGTAATACACACAGTCAGTGTAGTATAAGAAATATAAGTTCTTGTGTTTTAGCATTGTTTTGTTTAGAGGAATTTGGAAATATTCTACTAATGGGCAGAAAAGTAAATAAAATCTCCATCATTACTTTAACCCATGTCTAGGAAATTGCAATATTTCACAAGATAGTTAGGATAAAGTTGAAAGCTCTGCTGCAAGATCACTTTCATTTTTTCTTTACTTAACTGAATAATTTATTTATCTATTTATTTATTTTTAAATCTTGATATTTAGAAGCATACTGAAAATAATCCTGTGTGTTACATCTTAGGGAAAGAGCTGTGACTTGCTAAAGGTCTGACCTGTGTACCAAACTCTTCATGACCTCTTTAAATTTACTTTGACTATTTTTAAGAAAAAGGATAAGGAAAAATTCTGATTCAGTTTCCTTCAACCTCCAGTAATGAGGACTAATATTGCTCTTAGGGTCTCACCACATAAACTTAGTGGTTTGTGGATAGGTAGCTGAACAGTTTTTTGAACTTTTTAATTTCTTTTCTTTACATTGATGTTGTTCTTTGTGTTCTAAATGTATCAGTCTTGTGTTAAGCTCATAGACTTTCCAAGTTAGCAAGTACATTATTGTTGATATGGAATGTTGTATTTCGGTGCATATTTTCAGGGCTGAGGAACAGTGCATGTATGAGGGTCACTGGCATTCCCAAAGAGATGAGAAAAAGGGCAAGGAATAGAACTATCCTATTCTCCTGGTAGTGTTTCTACTACTAATGTCACTAGCAGCAGAATTTAAGAAAATCTGATAAAGATAGTGGATTGGGACAAGGATTTTGAGTTATTTATATTTGGAGTAAAGCTGGCCTGGAGCATGTGTGAATAAGGGGCCAGAGGCAGTCCCAAATAAAAGAATTAGATCCCCAATCCAAATCCAGCCAATTACATGGGCTGTGCTGCATAAATGGCATATTAGAGCTTGCTGTGCTTGGACTACTTAGAAGTTGAGGGTGTGTTAAGGACAGTTTTAAACTGTAAAACTGAACTTTACTAAATTCATCAATAGCAATACACCTCTTGGTGTTTCCATCTTTCCTGTTCATGTTTGATATTTTTATTCTCTTTGTTCCCCTCTCAAAAACAGGACCTTATTATCAGCTTCTGATACGGTTTTTCTTGATTTTTTTTTGCCAGTCATCTTCATTTATTAGTCAAAACATACTTTTGCAGTACCTTGCATTTCTCCCATTCTTTGTTTTCTAGCTTTCTGTTACTTGGATGCCTTCTGTGTGGAAAACTGTTGTCCTTTTGGTGATAATGTTGCTCACATTCTTCTGTAAAATATTAAGTTATGTGTGTAACAGCACTTTGCATTGTCTACAAAAGAATTAAATATTTTAGCTATATCCACATATCAGTGTATCTATTTTGTTTTGGTTTTGAGTTCAGAAACATAGCTGTTCCTGTTTAATAAAACTGCTTACCTGCATAGTTAGTTATAAATTACATTTATAAAAAGAGGAGAGATACTGAGGTAGTATTTTTGCATTAGAAATACAAATTACAACAGATACAGCTTAGTTAGAAATTACAGCACATTTATATTTGCTAAATGCTAGTTACTGGTTAGCTAGTATGATAGGCAATATTTGGTGGGTCATGGAGTAAACAGAGGTAAACAATGATCACTTGCTGTAATTAAAATGTCACTATTTGCTGTTGTGGTAATTTGTCTTGTGACATCAGAGAGCTGGCTACATGTAAATGTTGTTTTGTTTTTCTAAATATTTTATAAAACTTATACTTGAAGGAATTTTATTCCTTCTTTTATTTGCTTTTGCATTTTTTTTTCATACGAATATGTTTCAACAGATTTGTTTACACTTATTTGATGAGACCCTAACCATTTGAAAAGATTTAAACTAAGCAAGGGCATTTCAGTAAAATATTAAAAAATATTTCTTTGTCTTTTTAGTGGTTATTATGAAGTTACTAGAACTTCCCTAGTTTGCAGTTCTAAATGGAGATATCTGCATTCCTTAACTCACATAATTCATAATGAAAATGGATGGATGAATTAGTGGTAAGTTGCCTAACAATGTCATACAGTAACTAGTTAGAAAAAAAAATAAATCTATTGTTCACTTGCATTTAAGACCACGAGTCCTTTACAAAAAAAAACACAACTGAGCTTCATTTACTTTGAAGCCATATTGAATGGGCTGAGAATACACTGCCTAGCTTGATTAATGCCCTGTGTCATGAAATATGATGAGCAAACATCTATAGTATGTAGAACCTATGTGACCTTGACAGTCTTCACTGCAAATAGTTATTAAAAATTGTGTTAAAACTCACACTGAATACTCCTCAGTGGAATACAGTGGTATTATCTTAATTCATTGCCAAAACTAATTTGTAAGTAATAGAATATTCCAAACAATTTCCAGATGATGGGTTAGGTGTATTCTTCTAGTTGTGTTTTAATGAATATTAGGGAAAAAATATTGCAATACATTGGATTCTGAAAAGTGATTTCAGTGGGAAATGAACCTTTTACTCCTGATGGAAGACATTGAACAGTTTTCCAGAATAAAGCATCATATACAACACTGCAGAAAGATAGCTGTGCTCAGTATTGGAAGAAAAAAGTTTTGCTTGCTATACATGTAAAACTTAAATATTTCTGATATGTATAAGGTAAAGTGGTGGGTTAGGTGTTGGAATTGTATACTCATATACTGACCTCTAAACAATTGCTATTTCCATTTTTTTTTTCCTAGTGGAGGCAATAAGAATACCATAAAGAATTATTTTGGGTATTTACAGTGCCTAGTACAATCTTTGCTATGTCCTCCAGGGTATCTTGTATCATCTAAGGTAGAAGCTTTCAATTCAATTTCTGCTTAAGATGTAAGAAGCAAAGAAACAATTCTATCTACTTGCTGTATGATTTTTTTGCTTGCCTGTTTAGGAGGCCTAGATACTCATTTTCATTGGAGATTACTCCAAGTCCTGAGAAAATATTTAGAATATTGCCAACTTTTATAGTTTAAATGGTATAAAATAATTACTGTTTTATAGTATTTCAGATACCTTTCAAGACAGATAAATTAAGCTAAAACACAAGTGAATGAATAAATGATAGATATGTTATCATTGTCATGAAAATTTGGGAAAACTTCAAAACAAGTTAGAAATTTTAACTTATAACAGTAATGTTATTCAAAGGTTACTTTGAGCTTTCCTTGGTCATGAATTAGTATAATCATATCTGAGCTGGAGGACAGTTTAGACCATTGTAAATATATTCTTCCTTACTGATTGCCACGTCAAATAAAATGTATTTATGGTAACATAAAGATTTTTTTTTCTTTTCTTTTTTGTCTGTAAGGATGGATTAAGTGATTAAACCCACTGGGAGATTATTCTGACTTTGGAGATAGTAGGACTGAATCTGACAGATGTTTGCAAAAAAACACACTTATTAGAATTTAAAATACTGTAGCAAGGTGGGGATTGGCCTATTCTCCCACGTGCCTGGTGATAGAATGAGGGGGAATGGGCTAAATTTGCGCCTAAAGTTGCCCTAAAGGGGAGGTTTAGGTTGGATATTAAGAAGAACTTCTTTACTGAAAGGGTTGTTAGGCATTGGCATGGGCTGCCTAGGGAAGTGGTTGAGTCACCATCCCTGGAGGTCTTTAAGAGATGTTTAGATGTTGAGCTTAGTGATATGGTTTAGTGAAGGACTTGTTAGTATTAGGTCAGAGGTTGGACTAGGTGATCTTGGAGATCTCTTCCAACCTGGATGATTCTGTGATTCTGTAATGCAGTAAGATATATGTCTGCATATGAACTTTAAGATTATGAAAGTCCTAATGAATATAACTGTAACCTGTATGTAAAGGTAATAACTTACATTACCTTTTGCAAGACTGGGCCCTACTACAAATAATAATGCACATAGAAATGAGTACAAAAGAAAAAAGTAAATTCATGAACTTTCTAAGCATCTCTGTATATTATAGCTTGTGTGTAAAAACAACTGAACCAATCAAATTTAAAGAATGAATGCTAGTAAGTTTAATATATTTATTACAAAATACCCAATATACTATGAGAACAAGTAACTGTAGAACATATTTGCAGTAGATGTCCAAGGTTAAAACTTTAGGTTCCACTGGTAACAGGTTCAAGATTTACCTGTGAGAAATATTTCAAATATAAATACCAAAAGCAAGTACAGCAGCTGGAAAATAGATGCATTTCAAGCATTTACTATAGTTTCAGAACACCAAATATTTCAAAAAAATATATATATATTTTTTATTTTTAATTTGTATTAATGACATACTTGAAAAAAAAATCAGTGTTTCAGTATTATAAGAAGTTTATATTGACAGGATTTTGTGTAGCCAAATATAAGCTCCAGAATAATTTGTATTGCTTAAAAGAGATCATTTTTATAATGTGCTGGTTCAAAACAAAAATGTACTTGATTTTTTGGCTTAACCCAACAGGCAGCTAAACATCAGACAACTGTTCGTTCACATCCCCAAGGTAGTTTGGAGGAGAAACTTGAAAAGAAAATGTAAGAACTTGTAGGTTGAGAAAAGGACTTTTTTTTTTTTAGTAAGAAGGGGGGGAGGAGGGGGGGAAGGAGTGAGGGACAGATGGATGACAGCAACAACAAAAACAATAAACAAAGCAAGTGATGCACGATGTAATTGTTCACTACTAACTGACTGATGCCCAGCCAGTCCCTGAGCTATGTACCCCCCACCCCCCCACACCCCAGTTTTATTGTTCAGCATGATGTCATACAGTTAGGAATATCTCTTTGGCCAGTTTGCGTCAGCTGTCCTGGCTGGGGACACCCTTCCAGCTCCTTGTGCAGTATGAGAAGCTAAGTCCTTGTCTCCATGTAAGCACTGCTCTGCAACAACTAAAACATTGGTGTGTTATCAGCATTATTCCCGTTCTAAGTCCAAAACACAGCACCATACCTGATGCTAAGAAGAAAATTAACACCATCCCAGCTGAAAACATGACACTGAATCACATAGCCTGATACAAATTTTAGAGAAGGTTTAAATGACAGAGTCTATGGAAGTCCTGTATGATTTTGTATGTATCATCTTTCTACAGGCAGAATGCAAAGTGAGGACAAGAAGCTTATGATGTTTTCTCATGAGTCAAGTCAACCATTTTTTTTTTTCACAGCAGAAGCAAAGATACTTGTGAAAGAAAGAACACTAGCATAGTAACATAAAATCCACATACACGCCTTTCTTCTTTTACTTGTTGCATATAAACTGATGATCCTAAATATTTAGATATTTCAATGGTGTGAAACCACAGAAGAAGAAGATTCCATTTAAAATAGTTTCTTGGTTTTCAGCTGAAAGAACAGGTAAGATAGTTCTGGTGTTTCTCTCATGTTTATCATAACAAAACTCAATCAGTACAGTTATCGATCAGTGCTGGAAAACATTGGCATTGTGAATGACCAGAAGAAATGTGATACACTTTTTAATGGTTCTGTTGCAAGTATTTTGCATCTGTATTTTCAAATTTCTTAGTATCAAAGTATTAAGAACTTAGTTTTACAAAGGCTAATTTAGAGTTATTTTCTTATTCTTTATGAAAATAGGTATAATGTACAGTACTACAGTCCTTCAGCGACTGCCTCTAATCAGCATAATCCTGTGTGGTCTGAGAAACAACCATTGTTGCTAAGGACAAAAGCAAAGAAAATGGAATACCCCACCCTTTTCTGGGTCCCTTGTTGCTAGTTCTCCCACCTCTTTTTGCATCAGAATCTCGTTTTCCTCAGGTTTATCTTTGCTTCATCTGTATCTGTAGAAGCCTTCTTTTGGCCTTTCATCTCTCTTCCTCATTTCCAAGTCCTACTGAGCTTTGGCTTTCTTTATTGCTTTCCTGAATACTTGGGTAATGTTTCTATATTCACTGCACTCACTGAACATTTTCTCCAAAAGTACTGATGCCTGTGCCTGTTCCTCGCTTAATCATCAATTAGCATTGATCTTTCCTTTTTGCATGCTATTAACTTACCTTAGTTACAAATAAAAACCAAGATTATGGTAACATGTAAAATATCTTAAATTCATGCTGTATTTGCACTTTTAGACTCCTCAAAAAAAAAAAGAAGTATCTCTTTGCCACTTTTTTTTTTTTTTCTGGCCCGAAGTATGGTTTTCTTCATGCTTAGTTCTATACTGAAAATTAGATTTAATTGACAACAGTGTTGTTTAATGCTCCTCTGTGAGAGTTTGTTTGATTTTTGTCTTCTTTTTTCATTTGACAAGCAATATAAATAAGCAATATTTCTTAAAATAAAGGATGGGTAATAATTTTCAGGGATGATTCAAATAAAGTGAGAACTAGTTATTTGCAATAAACAGTAGGTATGCTCTCTGCCACCCAAATTTATCCCAAATCCTTTTACAGAATTATGTCTATCTTCTTCTCTAGCTCTGCATCTATTTGTTTCTCCTTGGTACAGCTGTTCTTTTTTTCATATCCACTAGTTTTGGCTGTGTTTTCTGTCTGTTCCCTAGCTCCTAACACTCTTTTTCTTTCACTTACAGGTGCAATTCTGCAGTCTTAAACACATCTGTAGTATTTTTCCCTACCTATCACCAGATGAATAGCTTCTGTAAAGATGAAGAATCTCCCTTTCACAGAAAGAATCACTGTTGTCTATCACAAGGACACGAGAGGAGCCAAGAATTTGGATCAAAAATTGCTTCTTGCATCATCTTTCTTTTCCTCATTGCAATGACTATTGGGGTAACAGTATTCGGAAAAAAATGTTTTGCTAGAGTGCTGATCAAAGTATTTGCACGTTGTTGTCTCTGAGAGAATGCAGTGATGCTTAGAAAAGTGAAATCCTGGTGATTTCCTATTTTGGAATACTTAATATTAGCCACACCATGATAATTATTTTTAAGTCAACAGTTTAGACGGTAGGTAGAGAGGCCCTTGCCTTCCTTTTAAATTGTAATTAAGTTTTATGAGAAGGCACTTAAGGAAACTCCTTCAGAGAACACGGTTTAGAGATGCTGAAGCAGCAAAGTGTCAGACTTGGCTTTTGAAACAGTATTAAGTGTTGGAACAGCTGGTTACACTAGCACAAATAAAGTATAATAATCTTGCAATTGAATTTGTGCAAGCACAATTTAAAAGGTAAGCTTCCATTCATATATAGAACTGATTTCTGAATGCATTTATATATTAATTTTTAAACAGAACACCTTGACCTTGAAACTCAGCCATTTACTTACCTTTAGGGTAAACAAAATAAAAAAATAAAAAAATTATTCCTAGTATAACAGACTTTTATTCAGTTGTCTTTTGCATTAGCTTGCAAATCAGTCATTTCAACCCAACACATCAGCTTTAGTTGTAATCATTTCCTCTCCTACCAGTAAACACTGATCTTTGTGCTCATATCCATGTTGAAAAGATATTGTAACTGAAATAAAAATTGTGGTTGATAATACTCCTCTTATGAAAGCAATCTTTGAATAAGAAGCATGTTTTAAAAGTACTATCATCTATTTCAGGTCTCTCTTTAATCTTTCTAAATCACTCATCTGGATTGAAAATATGTTCTACCTAAGCACACCTGACTGTAAGTCTTCTTTTTTCCCACTTAAAATCCTTCCAGACAAAATTTTCTATGTAGCTAGTCAACTTTAAAAACATTCTGCCTTAATTTAGGTCATTCCTTTCCCCTATTCATGTTCTTTTTCTCTTCCACCTGAAAATAAGCATAATAGATTAAGGCAAGATATGCTGATTCAAGGATTCAGCCTTCTGCAGAAAGGGAACTGTGAAACTTTGGTTTAAGTATTAAAAAAAATGTTTCCCTTCAGAGATCTCTGACATTCAATTGCAATGTATGAGGATGGCAAAAGCTTTTCAAGGGAACAGGAAGCTGAAAGGACCTTTAAGCATCTGTTCTCTAGCTTGCCTTTCAAAAATGTTTGTCTAGAGCTTCACTATTAGATGTTGCAGTCCTCTGGAAAGAGGAGAGAGCTAGTTTCCTTTTCTTAGACAATATTTTCCTGTCACTACATTTGGCTATCTATTTCAGTAGCAATGGATTGAGTCTAAACGTGTAATGGTGACTTAGAAGTGTTCTTACATTTTATCTTTCTTTTTTCCTTGTATCTGAACAATCTGAGTCAAAAATATATGTATTAGCTAGTTGATAAACAGGAATCTGCTGAATCTATTGGCTATCATCTTCAGTTCTTTGTTTAGATATTTCCACATAATTGGAACTAATGTGACATTAATCTGATGGCAACAGCTGTGTTATCTTTATTTCATTAACATTCACAATTTAGAAAACTGTTAAATCTTTTGTTATGCTTTCTCTCCTTTGAGAGACTGAAGGAAAACAAGATTCTTTTAATGGTATCAAGTAAAGCCTTTTCCATGCCCTAGCATTTTCAGATCACTGAAAGGAATGCTTCCTCTTTTTAATCTGGTCTAGCTGATTTTTATCTCATTCCTAGCTAACTTTGACCATATGGCAATGTATCATTACCCGTTCTAAAGTTTACATCTTCTACACTTTCCTCAAGAAGGTTTTTTTTTTTTTTTTTCTTTTTTCCCCCTTTTGGTGCTACATAGAATTCTTTCTCTGAAAGGTTTTGTTCTTTTATTCTTTTTTGTTGTTTGATTGTTTGTTTTGGAAACACAGAAATATATTATGTGACTTTTTATTTCAGATAGATTGAAAAATACTACTGAAATTTTTAATATAAACCTTTATTAAAAAAAAAACACTCAGAAAATGATTTTAGAAAGAAAAAGAACTTTTTCAGAAACTATAAATTCTATTTGAGGAAGATGGACTGCAAGAACATTCTGAGTAATACTCTTCCCAATATATCTGAAACCTGAAATCTGTTGTCTCTAACCAAGCCATCTGGTAAAATTCTCTGACGTTGAAGAAGTTAACAAACAGTTTCTAACTATGGGGAAATACAGTCGTCTTATTAACTTTGCTGATGATTTTTAATGAAAGGTTTAGGGATGTAAAACACTTTTAGCTCCGTAAAACATTTGTGCTACCAAGAATGGAAGAATCCTACATAAATTTTTATTTCATATGGCAAAGATAAGTTAAATAGTAAGAAAATACATTATATTTTTTCTACACTTCAGGAATTAGGAATTCAAAGCTGCTCATTTTTTTTTTTTTGAAAATGTTAGTGATATTGTCAATATCTGCAGGATTTTTTTTTGTTTATTTATTTTTTAATAAATAACCAGATTCTTTCACTTGTTCTTCTTCCAGTGCATGCTGGGATGCCAAAATGTGTGAAACCAAGACATGATTTATCCGTTTATTGTCACATATAGGAACCAATAGACCAACTATGTCCTGAGGGTGTGAACTGTGAGAGATCAATCAATTTACAGAGCTTTGGCAAACGTTGAACAGCTGGTGCTGAAATTCTTTGCTGGAGAAATGACCAACCCACCAGAGATTACAGATTTAAGCCAAGACTGATGGTTAAACCTTGTAAATAAAATCCTCTTCAAATGTGTCCTGACCGATTATGAAGCCAGTTTCAAAGCATCAGTCCACAATACTTTCTTAGAACAAGGTAGTCATTAAACTTCTGGTGTTAAACAAATTCTCTCCAAGGTGCTAGTAGCAAATACATTAGTGTTTTTATTTGCAGGGTATTTTTCAAAAGTATCTGTGGACCAGTTTCTTTTCATTTGAACATTCACTAGGGTGAACTTTGATTATCAATAACTACTTTCACATACTTAACACAACAGAGGACAAGATTTGTCCTTTCAGTAGTCAGCAACAACTATCTGTTGCCTCAGCAAGTTTTTAAAGTTTCACAAGAAAGGTTTGATTATGTAATAAAGTAGTTGTTTTTTTAATAGAAGAGGATGTGATTTTTGTTCAACTGAACTTGGTTTACAGCTGAACCTGGGCTTGGTTTTACAGCTGACAGTCAGGGAAGCAAATAAGCAAGGGACAAGAAAATTTGATTAAAATAGAGAAATAAAAGTATTGAATAAAAGTGTCTGAAATAATGGGATAGTGCACAGATTTTTTTTTTTTTTATTAAGGATATAGGGAAAGTAGGAAAGGAGAACATTTTGGGTGAAAAAGCATGTAGGAATGAGAATAACAGGAGAAAATGAGGGGTATATGAAAAGAAAGAGAAAAATCTTAATCATATTGTGTTGTTTGGCAATTCAGAAAAACATAGAAGAGAACTTCTTCAAAAATATGTAGATTTTTGAACAAATTAAAGAAGGAACTGTTCTTTCTGGACCAGGTGTCTTGTGAGGTTCTAGATATGCAGGTGTCTGTATACAGAAAAATTATCTCATATAACCCATCAATAAGAGAGCATTACATCACCTCCTTGACAGAGGAAAGAAAATTAAATTCATTAGCTTTTTATCATCTCCTTCTCTTTTTTGTTTTCTTTGAATGTGAGTCTGGAAAGAATATTTGCTGTTTTACTGATAGTTATGCTGTGTGGACATATTGTTCTTCATAGTCAAAAGGAAGGTGAAGGAATTAAGAAAGAAATGTAGAAAGAGGATTGAAGATTAGAGAGGACTGGAAATTTCCCAGTGAAATTAGTAAATATCTGAAACATTGATGTGTAAAATCTTCCTTTTTTTTTTTTTTTTGTAAACCAAACTTGGTGGCAGCAGTACTTTGTTCTGGATAAAACTTAAAGCAGCCTCATAAGAAACAGTTTTGTTCCTTTTTCTCAACAAACAAAAAAGTAATAGGGATCCATTTATACACTTAAGCCTCCTCTAAGCTCTAAGGCATATTTCCTGTAGAATCAGATCATATCAGAACCAAAAATAGAGTATTTCATCTGAGTTCTTCACCACAATGTACTTTATGAATGAACCCTTGCAGACCATGAATATTATGAGAGATTATCCTTGATCCAATATACTGCATTTAACACACAAATGGGTTTACAGGAAATAGATGGATGAAACCAAGTAGCTAAGCACCCGAACAAATTGTTGCAGAGAAAATATTTTTTTCATTTCAGTTCAAACTAGATTTGTAATGTGTTATCTGTTTTCCTTCTCACTTCAAGATTAAAATATATTAATCGTGTCCATCATTTTTTGTTACTTTATATGCATGGTTTTCATGTGTTTCCTACACTACACAGGTTCAGAGATGAAACATGGAGGACTTTGGAGTGCATCCCCAAAAGACCCATTTATGTTCATCTTAATGTGTAAGAAAGTGATGAAAGCTACTGCAAAGATGACAATATGTTTAGGCATATGCTTAAGGCTATTCTTCAATTTAGTGGAGAAATTGTAACACCACATAAAATATTTAAATACATTTCTCTGTACTGCCCAAGAAAAGGGGAGCTGGTGTTTATGAAGTCGTATGAGACATCTACGTCTACTGGAAGTGTTGCAAAAATTGGACTAATTTCTGATCAATAAAGCTACAGAAACTCAATTTCAGGAATCATATCAGTCAGGAACTCTAATATACCAGCAAAGACATATATTTTTGTGGCCAAAGTTCAACTTTGGGCCAAAACACAGAATTATCAGAATAAAAGATGAAAAATCAAGCTTTTTATCCCTGTCTTTAGCAAAATTAACACTGTCTTCAGACAAGCACAGCATAAAATCTGCTGTTGCAAAATGTAATCACCAAGAAATTGAAAATTACCTCTGAAGAAATATCCAAACTTCCATGAGATAATACAAGACTCCTGCTTTTGATACTGACGTTTAATATGTACTTCTGTACATAAAGACATGTATAAAAGAAACTTAAGAATGGTTGTTATTTAGAAAGTAAGCTTATAATATGCTGTAGAATTAAAATTTTCAATGTCTTTTAAAATAAATTATATGCTGCACTGAAACAAAAAAAATTAGAACTGATGATTAATGATGAATTTTCAAGGATCTTAAAACCTGCAACTTCTCCTGATCACACAGCTATGTTAAAATACTCCTCTTCTTGGAAATAGCTCAAGATCCATGATGTTGGTTTCTAGTACTACAAGGATAAAGCCAGACAAAAATAAAATAAATGAAATGAAATAATAAATTCTGCATTATTTCCCCTATTATCTGAAGTATTTGAAAATTGCATTATAGTATCTAAACAAAATTTAGATAAAGAAAATATGCCTTAACTGAAGACATACAAAAAATGAACAGATAGAATTACTTTGAAAAAAGTAAAACATTATTCTGATTTACAGCAATGTACAAAAATTGATATAAAAAAAAAAAAAACAGATTTTTTTCAGTGTTAATTCTCTAGAAAGCTACTTTACCCATTCTTTCCCACAAACAACATACAACATGAATAATACACTAAATGTGTGTACTCAATATTATATATATACGCATATTTTTATACACAGGTATATATTCTATGGCCTATAGAATTTGAATCATCATTTTTAGAGGAGAAGAAAAAGAATCACTTATACTTAAAAAGGATGTGCATTTTAACTTGAGCAAGTATACTCCATCTGCCAACCATTTCTGTTGATCGGTGTACAGATTAGTAGAGCCATGTCTTTCACTGATTGTGATATGTGGCAGTACCCTTACCTCACTTGAATGTTTTGGCTTTACATATATTTTTCCTGAATAAGTCATCTTATGGAAAATCTCTATATTTCTCAGAAATCCAGTCTACCAAGATGATCTGTGAGTGGATGTGGACTCCAGGAATTCCAAACACATAACAAGTACCATATTTCCCGTAGAATGTGATGTGGAGGATTTCTAGGAAGGTCCAAACTTTGTGATCCAGACTCTGGTGTACAGAGACTGTCTGGAATGCAGTTACATTTTTCATAGCAACCTGAATGTTCTTGTGTTTCGGATTTGTGGGTATATCAGTGTTGATAACATACCAGTGTTTTGGCTGCTGCTGCACAGCATTAAGGTTTTCTCTTTTTTCCAACTCTGCTCCCCATTATTCTGCCCCAGCCCCAGCAAGGAGGCTTGAGATGCACATGAAAATGGGAGGAGACAAAGCTGGGACAGCTGACCTGAATTGACAAAAGGTATATTCCATATCTTATAGAATCACAGAATCATAGAATAAGGTTGGAAGAGACCTCCAAGATCATCTGGTCCAACCATCCCCCTGCCACCAATGTCACCCACTAAACCATGTCCCTAAGCACCAGGTCCAGCCTCTCCTTAAACACCCCCAGGGACAGTGACTCCACCACTTCCCTGGGCAACCCGTTCCAATGCCTGACTACTCTTTCTGAGAAGAAATTTCTCCTAATTTCCAACCTAAACCTCCCCTGGCACAACTTGAGGCCATTCCCTCTAGTCCTATCACTAGTTATCTGTGAGAAAAGGCCAAACCCCAGCTCACCACAGCTTCCTTTCAGGTAGTTGTAGAGAGCAATGAGGTCTCCCCTGAGCATCCTCCTCCTCATCATCACTAAGCACATCATCACTTCAGCCGAGATTCGTGGTCCATTTGTGCTCTGCTGTGACAACTGCTGGCAACGTATTAAATGCCTCTAGAAGCTGTGCTCTGGTATCTGCTTTGATTCTTGCCTTGAATTATTGAAGAACATGAACTGCATTCCTTTTGGATAAACTTCACTTCTCCAGACTAAACTACCCCAGTTCCCTCAGCCACTCCTCACAGGACTTGTGCTCCAGGCACTTCACCAGCTTCGTAGCCCTTCTCTGGACACATTCCAGGGCCTCGATGTCCTTCTTGTACTGAGAGGCCCAAAACTGAACACAGTACTCGAGGTGTGGCCTCACCAGAGCAGAATACAAGGGGATGATCCCCTCCCTGGTGCTGCTGGCTACACTATTCCTGATACAAGCCAGGATGCTGTTGGCCTTCTTGGTCACCTGGGCACACTGCCAGCTCATGTTCAGGTGAGCATCAATCAGCACCCCCAGATCCCTTTCCTCTGCACAGCTTTTGAGCCACTCTGCCCCAAACCTGTAGCGTTGCATACAGTTGTTGTGGCCAAAGTGCTGGACCTGACACTTAAATCATTTTGAACCTCATCTTATTGGCCTCTGCCCATCAATCCAACCTGTCCAGGTCCCTCTGCAGGGCCTTCCCATCCTCCAGCAGATCAACACTTACCCCCAACTTACTGTTGTCTGCATGATGTCATGCTCAGTAATAGAAGCTCAGGGAAAGGAGGGAGAAGCAGGGACATTCATGGTTATGGTATTTGCATTTCCAGGTGACCATTGCACAGGCAGGGGTCCTGCTTTCCAGGAAGTAGCTGGAGGTCTCCCTGCTGATTTGAAACCATGTAAGGCTTTCTTATTCTGTCTTGCTTGTGCATGCAGCTTTGCTTATTAAACTGGCTTTGTCTCAAGTGA
This sequence comes from Anser anser, assembly GCF_964211835.1. NCBI lineage: Eukaryota > Metazoa > Chordata > Aves > Anseriformes > Anatidae > Anser > Anser anser. The sequence goes on from NC_139724.1 coordinate 57,928,426, forward strand.
AGAGACTTCCAATTCTCTCCCCCATCCCACTGTGGGAAAGTGAGTGAGCAGATGGATTGGTACATACTTGCTAGTACAGTTGCAACCCACTGCAGCAAGGCAAATCAAATATATGGAAGTAGGCTGTGACCATCTACATTGAGAATGCTCTAAAACACACACACACACAAGTGCTCACATTCATTTTTTCCTTGATCATAGAAACTGCTCCATTCTAAACACCACCTTTAGTAAATTTCTGTCATGAAACAGTGCATGTTCGACAGATATGATATTGAACCTAGCATTGGGACTCAAAATGCAGAGGTAGGCTCAGAACGTCATTTTATGTAGCTACAAAAGAATCATAGAATCACAAAATCATAGAATATCCCGAGTTGGAAGGGACCCATATGGATCATCAAGTCCAACTCCTGGCACTGCACAGGTCTACCCAAAAATTCAGACCATATGCCTAAGTGCACAGTCCAATCGCTTCTTAAATTCAGACAGGCTTCGTGCAGTGACTACTTCACTGGGGAGCCTGTTCCAGTGTGCGACCACCCTCTTGGTGAAGAACCTCTTCCTGATGTCCAGCCTAAACTTCCCCCGCCTCAGCTTAACACCATTCCCGTGGGTTCTATCACTGGTGATAACGGAGAATAGGTCACCTGCTTCTCCACTCCCTCTCGTGAGGAAGTTGTAGACTGCGATGAGGTCCCCCCTCAGCCTCCTCTTCTCCAGGCTGAACAGGCCCAGTGACCTCAGCCGCTCCTCATATGTCTTCCCCTCTAGGCCCTTCACCATCTTTGTCGCCCTCCTCTGGACGCTCTCCATCAGTATAATGTCCTTCTTGTATTGTGGTGCCCAGAACTGCACACAGTACTCGAGGTGAGGCCACACCAGCGCAGAGTAGAGCGAGACAATCACTTCCCTCGACCGACTAGCAATGCCGTACTTGATGCATCCCAGGTTACAGTTGGCCCTCCTGGCTGCCAGGGCACACTGCTGGCTCAGATTCAGCTTGCTGTTAACCACAACCCCCAGATCCCTCTCTGCGGGGCTGCTCTCTAGCGTCTCGTTGCCCAGTCTGTATGTATAGCCAAGGTTGCCCTATCCCAGGTGCAGGACCTGGGACGGATATATTGGATATATATTGGATATAGAATTGGATATATTAACTTATTCTGACTTCCTTTCCTATCATACACAGTCTAATTTAAACATTCTTCATGCAAGTTTTTTATAAGCGATGTACAATTTGAGCTGGTAAGATCTTCTGCAACCTGGATTGTTAAATTGCTTTTCAGTCATCATGTTGTTAATAAAGTGATAAAAATAACAGCAAAAATAGTATTCAGATGACTATATAATGCTTTTATCTGTACATCTTTCTGCTCTTTGTATATGTGATTGTGTTGCACTTCAATATCCTCTTTATAAAATTGAAAGTATTTAATGTTCATCATTTACATTCTCTCTCAAGCTTATTATTTCTGCTCCGTGGGGTTTTATAGTATGTTAAATTTTGTTGATGCAATGAGACACACATACTGTGCTCATGATTATAACAGTAGGGCACGATATCCCTCTCTGTAGGAAAGTTTCCTATGTTTTGTTATTCTAAATGTTGATTCATATACACAGTTAAGTATCTTTTATATACTGTGACCATAAGTATAATCTCAGTGTTAAAATATAGTAGTTAATTCAAGTTACCTGGAAATTACTTTTATTTATTCATATCAAATCCTATTTTTACAAAACCTACTTGTTCTCACTTCAGCTACACTCTGTGGGAGCTCTCAATCAAAGTATTAATACAGAATTTTATATATATATATATATTTTTTTTTTCAGGGTTAAAGCTTAACTTTTAGGAAGAAACAATAGTAAGTGAATGACTTTTAACTGGTATGGTGTAAAATAAATTGAAATAAAATGTTCATTTTCAGACTGATATCCATTTTATTATGTGGATTTGTGTTTGTACAATAGTTTGCAAAACAGCTGTAACTAAGACTTTTGGACACTCAGGCCTACCATTCAACTTAATTCATACACATTGATATATGAGTGTGTGCCTCTCTCTATATATATATTTGTATGTATGTATATACCTTATATGCATGCTTGTGTGTATATATAATTATATTCATCATTAATTTCAGTTCATTCTATGAGCTATGTGTATTTTAGTTCCCAAATCCAAGAAAATACTTATTTAAATGCTAAACTCTACTGCAAGTTAAGACCATGCTTAAACATATACTTAACTTTGAGGTGGTTACATACTCACTGACTTCAAACAAATATTTTGCTAATTTATAAAGAAGATGAGAAAATGTGGTGTTCTTCTGAATGAAATTGTCAATTTTGTTTGAGAGATACAGCAAAGGTTACCAATTAACCTTACTTTTTTTTTTTTTTAATGTAAAAGATTACTACTTTTTATTGATAAATCATGTCATGAAAATAAAACAAGAGCATATACCCTATAGTTATAAATAGAAAAAATCCACAGTAAACATTTTTTCAACCTTCAGCCTTAATCCAGATATGCTGTTCTTAGCTGCTGAACATTATATATTTCTATGTGGATGATGAATTATTGTTATCATTTTCTGGATCTAAAAAGTTTTCTCGGAAAATGCTGTACACAGGTCAAAAACCCCATTTTGATAGGAAAATCCTAAGTGATTTAAAAACGATGGATACAAAAAGGAAAAATACTAACCTTTGATAAAATGATGGATGGCAGTAGTGATATAACACTATTTGTTTGCTTGTTTTTTAGATTGCAGAAAACATTTACCTGTACTGAACATATAATATGCTAAATATACAAAACCAAAAAAACAAAACAAACAAACAAACAAAAAAACAACAAAAAAACCTACATGTATGAAAAAAATTGCATGTATACTAGGACTGACTGCAAATGTAGTCCAAACAGTCATTTCTTTCTCCCTGCAATTCAATGACCACTGTGTGTACAAAGACAAACTAGCGCAAACAGCAGACTATTTCTTGTAAGCAGTACTTGGCAAGTTGTAAACTTGTTTTATGACTCTGTTGCCCTTTACATATGATTTGCAAGTCTTCAGGCAGTGCTGTACTTCCAGCTTTTATTTTGTGTAAGTGTATAGAGTGAAGCATTCAAAGGGAGAGTGTTTTTTTCCAGAAAAGTGAATGACAAGATTTATCTTAATATTTTACTTTATAATTGCATACAATACACAATCCACTGAAAGTCTGTTCATGATACCAAAGAAATAGAGGTAAGCATAATAAATAATTAAAATGTTTTGAAATTATTTCAGTAAAGCTGTTCATACGTTAAATGCTGAGAGCTATAAGGGTTGCAGATCAAAAAAAAATTTTTTTTTTTTTTTTTAGCCAGATAAAGAAAAGAACTGAAGCTGTGAGATTCAGTATTTTGTCTAAGGTCACACTGAAGATCTCTGGAAAAGTTAAGAAAAAACTCTCCTGTGACCTAATCCAGTGTTCAAATATTAACATCATCCATCCTCCCAAATTATACTTGCAGATAAATCCCACAGTTAAGACAAAATCTTTGAAAAAAAAAAACAAACACACAAACCACGCTTAAACTATTATTATAACTTTCTAAAATCCAACACAGTACTGTTGTAAATCTCTTTAATATCAATATTTCACAAACAATGTCACAGAATTGTAGAGGACATATACAATAAAATTATCCAGCAATTCATAGTTTCATTATTTTTAGTTTGTAAATTATTTGCTAAATAAACATGTTACAGATCTATATTTTACATGAATATTCCTTTCAAAAACATTTTGAAAAGACATAGAAATCATTTAATTAGCCAGTTTTAGTTTCCTTGAGGTCTTTCTATAGACTACCTAACTTTGCAAGGTGGGTATCTATGATTAAAAATTCCATCTGCTTCTCTTTAGCTGCTAAAGCTGAAAAATTATTTGCAGTCACTACTAATAAATATTTTCTGTGCATAATTGTCCTTAACCCCACAGAACAATCCAAGGACTCATGATCAGATCAGATATAATTTTATATAATTATATAAATTATAATAGTTGCTGGCATCAGGCACAGAGGCCATGGGACCTGCAGTCCCACACCAGTTGCTGGCACAGATGCACCAACCCTGTCAACCCCCATCTGCCTCCAGTTACTGGCCCTGAATTCATTCACTCAGTTTCTTCAATACTGGACATTTCTCAGTAAGTTTTGCACAGTCCCACAGGCCCCTCTGAAATTTCCCTAGTATTTGTGTTCATTTTGTGTTCCCCTTCCTATCAAAGTACAGGCTGACCCTCCCCAGAATTATGCCTGGATTTTCTTAACAGTAAAGCCAGCTAGTTGCTGCAGAGTTCTGGGCTTTTCTATTGCTTTTGTCACTTCTCTATCAGTCTGGGGTCTTGGCGTGTTTTGTTTATCATGTTCCCTGTTACTTATGACTCCCTTTGTACTGAAAAGGCCATTGATCTGATAATATTAATGAAGCATGTGTTCCCATTGTCCACTTTCTCTTAAGGTTTCCACAGCAGAAAAAGAGTCTTGGACACATGCAAGGAGACAGAAGAGTGCAAGGCAGACTGGTGCAAAAAGCCTTTTTTCCTTCACTAATTGAAAGCACTATCACGGTGCAAGACTCATCTGAAAATAAGGCTTTTCTGGGCAGCCTTCTGTTATCCTTTTTCAGTTTTCTACCTTCCCTACAAAAACTGCTTACAGGAAGAGTGTATGGAAGAAAATATAGAGTGATTTTTTTTTTTTTTTTCCACGTTTCCAGATTCCAGCAACTGGAGCCAAAGTCAGATCATCATTTTTAGTAGCTGCTTTTTCATAGCATTCAAGTTGCGTTTTGGGCTTGCCAATGCTTTGTGGACAGTATTTGCTGGTCAAATGCTTTCCCAAGAAATCCATTGTTTTATGGATTTCTTAGCACCTTACTTATAACTAGCTGTCAAATAATTGCATACTTATCTGCCCATGCAAACAGAGTACCTGCATATTTAATTTTGCCCCCCCTCTTTTTTTTTTTTGTTCACTTTATCTGTTTTCAGAGCAATGTATTCTATAGCTGTCACAAGAATTCAACAAACTCTAAAACATCCTTTACTGTTTAAATTTTGTTTTAGTGTCACTATCTTCCCTTTCCATTCTACGCTTTCTACAAAATCTATTGATTTTCCATGAATAAATCTTGGATTAACATGAGTTTGTTTACATTCTATTTTCATCACCTTCTTCAATAATTCACTGCATATATTTATTGCTGTGTGAAGTACAAAGTAAATTAATCTTGATCTCTGATTTTAATGTTAGGTTTCCTGGTTTTAGAATCTCTCACTACATTTTGGTTTAATAAGTACGTAGTTTGCTGACTGATGGAATCAGAAATATACTGTTTTGCACTTATTCACCCACATTGTTCTCAGTACAGCTTCACTGGCATGTTACTAAAGTAATGAAGAAAGATGAGAAAGTTACTTTTAAGGAACTTGAACCATTCCATTCTTGTTAAATATATTTACAAATATTATCAGTGTTTCAGTTTTATTTCAAACAGAATGGACTCAAAATATTGTCTATCAGCACTTGTCTAAGAAAGTATAGGAGAGGATACAACTTTTTGAATGGAAAGTAGAAAAGAAATCTGGAACTTTTTCTCCCTTTTTGTATAAAAGTAGGAGAAAAAAAAATGTTTTGAAACAGTTCTTGTACCAGAAATGGAAACACATATAATTACTTCTAATTTCTTTAAGTGTTCCCATCATTATGAAAAAAAAATGTGTGCAAAAAAGGTTGGTCATATATATTTTCCTTTAGTATATTTTGGATTAGAACTTCAAAGACATAAATGTTTTATCTTTGCTTTTTTAATTTAGTGTAATAGCAGGTGTCTAAAATAAAACTCTGGTTAAATTTTAACAAATGAAACAAAAATTAATTTTATTTTTAAAATTTGTGCTTAAGTGGGTACATAAAATATACTCTTTCCTTTTTAAACAGAGACACATACTCAAAACTAGAATTTTGATATACAACATTGGTAGCAAGGCTTTGAAGTCTCTCTCTTAACTTTTCTAAAAATCCACAATTTGGAAAAGTAGAAATTGGGTAGTTTTCTTTCTTTTTTTTTTTTTTTTTTTTTTTCCCTATGAATGGCTATTGAAGGTCTCTGATAATTATGAAAATAATATCAGCTTACTTTAGTATTGGAGAAAAATAATTAATCATGAGTGAGGATTCTGGATACTCTTCAGTATGAATGATGAGTTGGTAACAGAGGAGGAAAAGAACCTTATCTTTGTCAAGTCCTATCAACCAATCAGATAGAAACTGTGAGTTTTTCTAAACAAAACAGAAGACTGCACTAAGTAAGGGTTACTAAGTGCCAGTCTAAAGTAGAACTGTTTATACCACAGTATAAATCTTGCAGCTGAATTGAAACACAAAAATGTATCTTTGAAATTATAGTGACAACATTAGTGTTTATATAAATCAAACCTCCAGGCCATTTAACTTGTTTTTTACCTACTGGTTCCAGCCAGAAGTAATTTTCCTGCTGAAACTCCAAATACTCCCAAAAGGCACAGATGTTATACATTTAAAAAGCAGTTCAAGTGAAAAGTATTATTAAGATGGTAACATAACATTGATCAAAAGGGGTGATGCTAATCTTCATATATTTCAATGATAAAAAATGAGTTATTGCTTTTTTTTTTAAGTGAAACTCATTTTAGTTATTTTTTTTCCCTGTTTCTTTCATTTGGCTAGGTTTCATTGGATTAGAAAGTGTCCTGGAAGTATGTAGGAAATGAAATTTTACCCAATTACCCTAAATAACCCTAAACACATAAATACCTTAAGTGCTTGAAATAACCGCAGTAGTTACGTATCTATACTTTACTTGCTGCGCTTTTGTATATAGGATATCAGGTACTTTTCAGCTATAAAGATATTTCTAGATATTCTTCAATATTGAACAGAGCAGTTGGATTTTAAAACACCTAATAAAAAGCTGCAGAATTTTGTGTATTTTAGAATACACAGAAATAAAACAGTTGCTAAATACAGTGTTATACCAAAAGGAATAGAGATTTAAGCTATATTCATCTATTTTTTTTCCCATGATTTCCACATTTTGAATTTTATTTGCAGGGAAATTTGGCAGCCTTTTTCAATTATTTGTGAGTTGAATGAAAATATATGGACTGTACTGTGTTGGGAAATTATCATGACCACACAGTTTTAGTATTAAAAAAAAAAAAAAAGGAAGAGTATTTCAAATTTGTCAGTCTTCTGTTTTTGTCCCTTTCTTTGCTGATACAGTGCTGAGCAAAAGGAATCATGAGAAGTACATATTTGCGCACTTTAAATTAGTAGTATTTTTCCCTATAACCTCAAGAGAAAAAAAGAATTAGCAGTAATTTAGCTCAAAAAAGATATGGATTAGCACATCACATGTGAGGGAGCTGAGGTAATTCTGGGAATTGATCAAGAAATGAGCTCAAGTATTTGTTATTAAAATCTTGGGGTTTTATATAATTTTTAATAACTTCATTTAAGTTCTTCATCACAGTACGTAAGCTTTACATAAGCATGGTAGAAGTGGAGTACATCAGAAACTTTACTGCTAATGTATAGAGAACCTAAATGTAAATTATGTAAACATAATTACCGCTTGGTGTAATAACATGTTTAAGACTAATTCTATAATTTAATTTAATATTTTTCGAGGATAGACATGTAAAAATTAAAGCCTATTTATTTATTTATTTTTAGCAGACTGTTTTTCATAAGAACTTGTTTCATTTGGCAGAAGTTTCACATTTGGGAGTGAATGATGAAAAGAATTACAGGAAAAGGACACAGGGCCTTGAGGGCTAAAACATTTGAAATCTGCCTTTTGCTGCACAGTTTTTTATGTGATGCCAAGAAATGTTTTAACCAAACATTTCATAGTTGGTCACTAACTGTATATTTCTCTCTCTTTTGGGTACCCAATTCAGTATCTTGGAACTGGCAGTGCAAAAAAGCAAATTGAATGTTAGTACTAATTTGAAAAGCAAAAAAGGCAAATCAGAGAAAGAACAGCATTTTATTTGCAATACAAATCTACTACAGGTATTCATTTGGATACTATTTGCCCCTGTTCATCTCACCCTATGGCAAAAGTTGTAATAGGGCTGGAAGGGATTCAAAGAAAGGTAACAACGACGACCAACATTATAGGAAACCTTCAGTGCAGAAACTCTTTGAAGGTTAGGGGAGACACCTGAGAAGGACTGAAGCAGTCTGTAGAATCATGAAAAGAATAAATAACAAGTAACTGTTCATTGCTTTAGAAATAGAAAATAACAAAGCTAGATGAAATAAAGTTCAAGCATTGCTATACAACGTGAAATCATATACTAAAAAATGTTTTGTACAAAATGTGGCATCAACTGAAAATAAAATTTGATTCAAAATGCCTATCTTCTCGGAAAAGTCCATAAAAGATTACTAATTAAAAAAGGTTATCACATCCAACTCAAAGCATCACTGAGCCAAAAATCAGAAATCTAGGTGATATTTTATATATGCTTGCAGTTTTCTTACATGTTAACACAGACACCCAGTGTTGTTCAGTGATAGGCAGAACACTGGGCTGTAGGAACCTTGGACTTTTTAGTCAATGGGTAGTACAGCCATTTAAAAAAACAAAACAAAACAAAGCAAAAAAAAAAAACAAACACAAACCTGCATCAATTCAGAGTTCATACAGTAGCAACTGAATCTCTGGGAGGTGGGCTTCACACATACACTTTGAGATTCAACTTGAAAGTCTAAAATGCCTATGAATTACAGGAAATTGTTTGATTTTAAATTCCTAGATTAAATCTGTTCAAGGCACAGGAGATCACCATTAAGGAGATCAGCACATCAAGCCAGCAATGTTTGTTAATGGAAATTTAAACAAAAAATAAACAAAAAAATAGATTATATGATGCTATCTCTGAGTATTTAGGAGATATGAGACTCAAGAAAAACCTATTTCTAATTTCTCTTCTAGGTACTATAACTCTAGGCAGACCTTTTTTTTTTTTTTTTCTCCTAGAGACCAAGCTTTTTCTTCTTCCTTTCCTTTCCTTTCCTTTCCTTTCCTTTCCTTTCCTTTCCTTTCCTTTCCTTTCCTTTCCTTTCCTTTCCTTTCCTTTCCTTTCCTTTCCTTTCCTTTCCTTTCCTTTCCTTTCCTTTCCTTTCCTTTCCTTTCCTTTCCTTTCCTTTCCTTTCCTTTCCTTTCCTTTCCTTTCCTTTCCTTTCCTTTCCTTTCCTTTCCTTTCCTTTCCTTTCCTTTCCTTTCCTTTCCTTTCCTTTCCTTTCCTTTCCTTTCCTTTCCTTTCCTTTCCTTTCCTTTCCTTCCCTTCCCTTCCCTTCCCTTCCCTTCCCTTCCCTTCCCTTCCCTTCCCTTCCCTTCCCTTCCCTTCCCTTCCCTTCCCTTCCCTTCCCTTCCCTTCCCTTCCCTTCCCTTCCCTTCCCTTCCCTTCCCTTCCCTTCCCTTCCCTTCCCTTCCCTTCCCTTCCCTTCCCTTCCCTTCCCTTCCCTTCCCTTCCCTTCCCTTCCCTTCCCTTCCCTTCCCTTCCCTTCCCTTTTCCCTTCCTTTTTCCCTTCCTTTTTCCCTTCCTTTTTCCCTTCCTTTCCCTTCCTTTTTCCTTTCCTCTCCTTTCCTCTCCTTTCCTCTCCTTTCCTCTCCTTTCCTCTCCTTTCCTCTCCTTTCCTCTCCTTTCCTCTCCTTTCCTCTCCTTCTTTCCTTTCCTTTCTCCTTTCTCCTTTCTCCTTTCTCCTTTCTCCTTTCTCCTTTCTCCTTTCTCCTTTCTCCTTTCTCCTTTCTCCTTTCTCCTTTCTCCTTTCTCCTTTCTCCTTTCTCCTTTCTCCTTTTTCTCCTTTCTCCTTTCTCCTTTCTCCTTTCTCCTTTCTCCTTTCTCCTTTCTCCTTTCTCCTTTCTCCTTTCTCCTTTCTCCTTTCTCCTTTCTCCTTTCTCCTTTCTCCTTTCTCCTTTCTCCTTTCTCCTTTCTCCTTTCTCCTTTCTCCTTTCTCCTTTCTCCTTTCTCCTTTCTCCTTTCTCCTTTCTCCTTTCTCCTTTCTCCTTTCTCCTTTCTCCTTTCTCCTTTCTCCTTTCTCCTTTCTCCTTTCTCCTTTCTCCTTTCTCCTTTCTCCTTTCTCCTCTCCTCTCCTCTCCTCTCCTCTCCTCTCCTCTCCTCTCCTCTCCTCTCCTCTCCTCTCCTCTCCTCTCCTCTCCTCTCTCTCTTCTCCTCTTCTCTCTCTTCTCCTCTTCTCTCTCTTCTTCTCTTTTTCTTCTCTTTCCTTATTTTTATTATTATTTATTATTTATTATTTATTTTTATTTCTATTTTGTTATAAACCATCTTCAGTAATCTGCCATCTTAACTGCTCTAAGCAAAAGTGTGGTGCTTAATTACAAGTGTCATAAATTCCTATGCCATTTGTATCTTTGTCAGTGAGATTTGTTCTGCCAGCACTAGGGCTGCGGAACACTGAAAGTAAAATTTCACAAGTTAATGGCCTGCCCTTTTCTGACAGCACACCAAGCTTTCACACTATTAACTAACACTTTGCTTCACTCAGCCACTGAACTGTTGACAAGAGCACTTTAGCAAGTCTGAACAGCAGAAAATATCAAGTAAATCAAAAGCCATTTTGGAATGAGGCAGAAAAATATGGGAAAAAGATGAATCAAAAGAAAAAACTGAAAGAAAAGTAAAAGAACCTGACAAGTTTTGATAAACCTTATCAATAATACATTAATAAAATGAATAATATCTGTTATAATATTTCAAATTTTGAATGGTTTTTCTTCACAGTGCTAAGCAGACAATCATTAATTAGTTCTGAATGCTTTCAGACTCGTATAGAGCCTGGATTCTACGTAGATAAAAGTGGTTGTTATATAGGTATATCTATATAGATATAGAAGCTGTGTTACTGAAGTAATAATGCAAAATGACAAAACTTCAGAATTTTCCCTATGGAGATAACTAAATTTCAGAAAATTTGTTCACAAAGGAAATATTGATGCCTATAGGGATTGCAGAAAGAGGTCTTTTAAAGAGATCTTTTATTTTTCATTAACCAATAAAATCTTATGTTCAGATGCATTCATTAAAAATGCTTTATGAAAGCACAGTATATTACCGTGCTTTCAAAGAACAGAAATACAGTAGAGCTCTTTAGTTTGAGGTAACACATCTAGAATAGGTTAATATGTCTTATTGTCTGATAAATATATGCATACATCTTTATTTTTTATTTTTATTTTTTTGCTGATCACACCTTATTCATATACAATGACAGAACATTGAGAGAAACATAAATACAGTTTTTGCAAGAAAATTTTTGGAGGTAAATGAAACCTAATTCTCATCCTGCCGCAGAGGCATCACAGGATTTTGGTCAAGTGGAGAATTAAATTCGTGTGATTACAGTTTCAGTCGTAATTGTGTATCAAAAATAGCACATCAGAAGATGTCTGAAATGCAAAGCACATTTTCTAATCCATTATGTGGAATTTTGCAAATATAAATATTAAGAAATGCACCTACTTCTAAGATAAGTGATGTGTAGAAAGCATACTCAGATTTTTGGCAGATGTTCACATTCTTGTAGTCAAAATGATTTCACATTTTGTTTGCAACCATGATACATAAAGTTTTCTTTAGCATTGCGTCAAGCAGAATTTCTGACTTCTTTCACACTTCTTATGTGTGAAAAAAATGCATTACATCTGGCTTCAGAGAGATTCCCATGTTACACTGAGGAGTAACTTAGCTTCCTAACAAAATATATATAGTCCTACCTTCTTATATAACCACTGTATTTTTATCTGAATCAAGATTAAGAATTTGCTGCAAGCTCTATACTGATGGGTTTGGTGCTGCCCATTCATTGCCCTGTCTGTGCAAAGACTTAAAAAGTAATTGAAGATAAATAGTAACAGCTTTTTCATTTATATTATTTCAAAATTTCACCTCTGCTAAATTTTGACATCTATACAGATGCCTTAGCATCCTTATAAAAAATAAAATTAAAAAAAAAAAGAAAAACATAATTTGAAAGTAAATTAAAATTATATGAACGATATAATGATTATGACAACATGTTAACCATATAACTGTCTAAGAAAGCCAAGGAGTCACAACTACTTTTCCTGATTGCAAAGCTAGGTCACCATTATGAATAAAGATTAAACACCTGCTAGTGATTAAGGCTTTATATGCAGTTTAAATACTTAATATATGGGTATTTACAGTCAATTCACAGCAAGAAAAATGCCATAGAAATAAGAAAAAAGACAGGGAGAGAAGTAACAGAACAGCCCAAGGATTTAAAAAATAATAAAAAACCCTCAGTATTTCCTGTGAGATATTAACCAACTTGGAGATGCATACTTTCTAGTAGCTTGTTCTTGTTCCATTTGTGTCAATGAAGTGGCTCTGGAAAGAATGTAAACTATTAAACTTGGTACTTAGTGGTATGAAAAATTGTACTTTTAAAGATCCTTTTTGGATGGTTAGTCACAGACTCAAAATGTGTATGTTTTGCCTTCTTTTGACCCTTTTTGTTTTAAGGCAGAATCATTTCATTTATTGCTAAAAATTTTGACATAAAATCACTGGACAAAGAAATGATATCATTAATGGAAGTAAACAAGCTTGGCTCATCAGAAAGTGGGTCTTGAGACAAACTTGCAGAAAATTTATCATTATAAAATCAGCGAGAAAAAAAATAAAAAAATGATTGGAATAAGGGGAGCAAAATTAACAGACCCCTGCATAATCTTAAGGCAATGTTCTTAAATTTGTATTCTTTCATGCTTAATACATCAAGTCATGGTTAATAGAGAATATTACCTCTGTAACATACTATTATTTAGAATTAATGTAATGTAGCAACATTTGCAGTCTTTGATCTGATATGAAATTTCATAGAATCATAGAATCATAGAATCATAGAATATCCTGAGTTGGAAGGGACCCTTAAGGATCATCAAGTCCAACTCTTGATACCGCACAGGTCTACCCAAAAGTTCAGACCATGTGACTAAGTGCACAGTCCAATCTCTTCTTAAATTCAGACAGGCTCGGTGCAGTGACCACTTCCCTGGGGAGCCTGTTCCAGTGTGCAACCACCCTCTCTGTGAAGAACCCCCTCCTGATGTCGAGCCTAAATTTCCCCTGCCTCAGCTTAACCCCGTTCCCGCGGGTCCTGTCACTGGTGTTAATGGAGAAAAGGTCTCCTGCCTCTCGACACCCCCTTACGAGGAAGTTGTAGACTGTGATGAGGTCTCCCCTCAGCCTCCTCTTCTCCAGGCTGAACAGGCCCAGTGACCTCAGCCGTTCCTCGTACGTCTTCCCCTCCAGGCCTTTCACCATCTTCGTAGCCCTCCTCTGTACACTCTCCAACAGTTTCATGTCCTTTTTATACTGTGGTGCCCAGAACTGCACACAGTAGTCGAGGTGAGGCCGCACCAGCGCAGAGTAGAGCGGGACAATCACCTCCCTTGACCTACTAGCAATGCCATGCTTGATGCACCCCAGGACACGGTTGGCCCTCCTGGCCGCCAGGGCACACTGCTGGCTCATATTCAACTTGCTGTCAACCACGACCCCCAGATCCCTCTCTTCTATGCTGCTCTCTAGCGTCTCATCGCCCAGTCTGTACGTGCAGCCAGGGTTTCCCCGTCCCAGGTGCAGGACCCGGCACTTGCTCTTATTGAACTTCATGCGGTTGGTGATCGCCCAGCTCTCCAACCTATCCAGATCCCTCTGCAAGGCCTTTCCACCCTCATTCGAGTCCACAACTCCTCCAAGTTTGGTGTCATCAGCAAACTTGCTCAAAATACCTTCTATTCCTACATCCAGATCGTTTATAAAAATATTGAAAAGTACCGGCCCTAAAATGGAGCCTTGAGGGACCCCACTGGTGACCGCCCGCCAGCCTGACACAGCCCCATTTACCATAACCCTTTGGGCCCTGCCCGTTAGCCAATTGCTCACCCATCGTATGATGTTTTTATTTAGCTGTATGGTGGACATTTTGTCCAGTAGGATCCTATGGGAAACCGTGTCAAAAGCCTTGCTGAAGTCCAAAAAAATCACATCAGCTGGTTTCCCTTGGTCCATCATATGGGTGATCTTATCATAAAAGGAAATCAGGTTAGTTAGGCAGGACCTGCCCTTCACAAACCCATGCTGGCTGGGACCAATGACTGCTTTGTCCCCCAGGTGAGCCTCAATAAGTTCGAGAACCATCTTCTCCATGATTTTACCAGGCACTGACGTGAGACTGACAGGCCTGTAATTGCTAGGGTCTTCTTTCTGACCCTTCTTGTAAATCGGCACAACATTTGCCAGCTTCCAGTCTACCAGGACCTCTCCAAATTCCCAGGATCGTTGAAAAATAATTGAGAGAGGTTCCGCGATGACGTCCGCCAGCTCTTTCAGCACCCGGGGATGAATCCCATCCGGACCCATGGACTTGTAGGGATCCAGGTGGAGTAGCAAATCCCGCACACGTTCAGGGTCGGTTGGGAGTTTGTCATCCCCACCGTCCCAGTCCTCTAGCTCAGGGCACCCTGGGTCCCGAAGCCCATCATCGGCATTGAAGACAGAGGCGAAGAAGGCGTTAAGCGTCTCTGCTTTGCCTATGTCATTGTCTGTGAGGAGACCTTCCCTATCAAGGAGCGGCCCTATGTATTCTTTAGTTCTCCTTTTTCCATTCACATATCTGAAAAAGCCCTTTTTATTTTCTCTCACAGACACAGCCAGCTTCAACTCTAGGTGTGCTTTGGCCACACGAATTTTCTGTCTACAAACACGAACGGCATCCCTGTATTCTTTCCATGACACCTGGCCCTCCTTCCAGTAGCGAAACACTCTCTGTTTCCGCCTAATCTCCATTAGAATGTTCCTGGTCAGCCACGCCGGCCTCCTGCCCCGCCTGCCTGACTTGCGATATTTAGGAATTGCTTGATCTTGTGCTTCTAGGAGGCATCGTTTAAAGAATGACCAGCAGTGGTGGACATCGAGGCCTTCAAGAGCAGTTTCCCAGGGGACCTTGCTGACTAGTTCCCTGAGCAGCCTGAAGTCCGCTTTCCCCATATCTAGGGATGAGGTTTTGGTGGCACTTTTCTTTCTGTCACCGTAAATTTTGAACTCAACCACTTCATGGTCGCTTTGACCAAGGCGGCCACCAATCACCACATCTCCCACCAGACCCTCTCTGTTTTCTAGCAACAGGTCTAGGAGGGCACCTTTCCTAGTTGGCTCCGTTAGCACCTGCACCAAAAAGTTGTCATCTAGGTGCTTCATGAACCTCCTGGACTTGCTCGTGTCAGCCGTGTGGTGCTCCCAGTTAACGTCTGGCAAGTTGAAGTCCCCCATAAGGACAAGGGGAGTTAATCTCGAGGCCTCTCTTAGTTCTGTAAAGAATAATTTATCGGCGCTATCGTCCTGGCCAGGCGGTCTGTAATAGACTCCCACAACGACATCCCCTTTATTCGTTCGTCCCTTGATCCTTACCCAGAGGCTCTCAACTTTGCCATCTCCGACCTGAAGTTCCACACAGTCCAGCCCCTGCTTCACATACATCGCCACCCCACCACCTCGCCTACCCTGCCTGTCCCTCCTGAAGAGCCTGTAACCATCTATCGCAACACCCCAGTCACAGGACTCATCCCACCAGGTTTCGCTTATGCCGATGATATCGTAGTTGCAGGACTGGGCCAGGACTTCTAGCTCATCCATTTTATTCCTCATACTGCGTGCGTTCGTGTAGAAGCACTTCAGGTGCGTCTCCTTACACTCAGCACCTTGTGGATCTGCCCGAAGGACCTCACTGGCACACAGCCCCTCTGATTCTAGCGTACCTTCCCTTAGGTCTTCACCGGCGTGCCTGGTTTTAGCCCCTTCCCCCTTCGACTCTAGTTTAAAGCCCTATCTATCAGCCCTGCCAACTCCTGACCAAAGATCCTTACCCCTCTCCGAGAGAGGCACATCCCATCCGGTGCCATCAGGCCCTGTGTAGCATAGACCTTCCCGTGATCAAAGAACCCAAAGTTCTGCCTGTCACACCAGTCTCGAAGCCACGAGTTTATGTGAACAGCACGCCTTTCAGCTTCGATCCCCCCTATCGGAAGGACAGAGGCAAACACAACCTGCGCCCCTGATCCTCTAAGTAGTCGCCCCAAATCCCTAAAGTCTCTTTTGATCGCCTTCGGACTTCTCGTTGCTACTTCATCGCTACCAGCCTGAAAGACCAGTAGCGGGTAGTAGTCAGTGGGCCGTACCAGGCGCTGGACTTTCTTGGCGAAGTCTCTCACCCGAGCCCCAGGGAGGCAACAGACTTCTCTGCGGGTTGGGTCCGGTCGGCATATCGGTCCCTCTGTCCCTTTCAGAAGGGAGCCCCCCATAACAATAGCCCTTCTTTCTTTTTTGAAGGATGATGATTCCTTGGAAATTCCACTGTGCTTGAATACCAGTGTAGTGAAGTTGCATAAGTACAGAATCACAGAATGGTTGAGGTTGGAAGGGACCTCCAAGGATCATCTAGTCCAATCCCCCTGCCAAGCAGGATCACATAGAGCGCATTATGAAGGATGGCATCCAGGCGGGTTTTAAATATCTCCAAAGAAGGAAAGTCCACAACCTCTCTGGGCAACTTGTTCCAGTGTTCTGTCACTCTCACAGTAAAGAAGTGTCCTCTCATATTCAGCCAGAACTTCCTATGCTTCAGTTTGTGCCTGTTGCCTCTCATCCTGTCACTGGGCACAACTGAAAAGAGAATGGTTCCATCCTCTTGACACCCTCCCTTCAAATATTTATATCCATTGATGAGATCTCCCCTCAGTCTTCTCTTTTCCAAGCTAAACGGGCTCAGCTCTCTCAGCCTGTCCTTGTAGGAGTGGTGCTCCTGTTCCCTAATCATCTTTGTAGCCCTCCTCGCTCCAGTAGTTCCGTGTCCCTCTTGTACTGGGGAGCCCAGAACTGGACACCATACTCCAGGTGTGGCTTCATCAGGGCTGAGAAGAGGGGGAGGATCACCTGCCTTGACCTGATGGCAACAGTCTTCATAATGCAGCTGAGAATACCATTGGCTTTCTTGTCCACAAGGGCATATTGCTGACTCATGGTCAGCCTGCTGTCCACCAGGACTCCCAGGTCCCTCTCCGAAGAGCAGCTCTCCAGCAGATCACCCTCCAGCCTGTACTGGTGCTTGGGGTTATTCCTCCCCAGGTGCAGGACCATGCTCTTGCCTTTGCTGAACTTCATGAGGTTTCTCTCGGCCCAACCCTCTAGTCTGTCAAGGTCCCTCTGATTGGCAGCACAGTCCTCTGGGGTATCAGCCACTCCTCCCAGCTTTGTGTCATCAGCAAATTTGCTGAGGGTGCACTCCATTCCACCATCTAGGTCATTGACGAGTAAGTCGAACAACACTGGACCCAGTTCTGCCCCCTGGGGGACACCTCTAGCTACAGGCCTCCAACTAGACTGCACCTCTGAGCACAACCCTCTGAACTCTGCCATCCAGCCAAGTGTCAATCCACCTCACTGTCCACTCACCTAGACTGCACTGCCTGAGCTTGCTTATGAGTATGTTATGGGAGACTATGTCAAAAGCCTTGCAGAAGTCAAGGTAGATCACATCCACTGATCTCCCTTCATCTTCCCAGCTAGTCATCCCATCATAATTGATATCCCATAATTGATACATGAAGTATAATTTCGTATTCACATGAGTGGTTTTAGATTTTTTTTTTAATGTAAGTTTGAATATTTTTAATGCCTTACAGTTTACTCTCAAAATAAATATAATAATTGGATATAATTTCTTATAGTATTCCTTTTTTTTTTTTTTTTCCCATTTGAAGTAACAAGGCTATCTTCAGTTCTCCTCATATAAGGTGATCTTCCTGGACTCACAATAAAAAAAGAGTTATTTTTCACAAGTCTCTGACTGTTTCATCACATTCTGTGATCCTCTGTTAAATGACTAACCCATAAACTTTTGGTTCTGTAACAGAAAAAGAGAATTGGAACCTCTTCAGTTGTATTTGTTATCTTTTGGTTTCTCTGTGTACAGTTACATAACCAACTAAGAAACTTCTCTGGACTAATGTTTAATTGTAAGAGTAAGAGAAACTTACTGTATTATTATTATTATTATCATTACTATTTTTGACACTTCATTTTGTAGTCCACTGATCCAAAATGAAAGTTTAATAAATTTCATCTCCAGAAAAAAATTATTTCTCCAGAGGTCAAGTAGTCAGTAGGTCATAAATTCAAGGTCATTACATTCGATGTTTAAGAACCAAAGAAATATTCCAAAAATTATTTCAGAGTTTTGGGAAGCTGAGTATGAAACATTTACGCACAACTGAAAAGAATGTACTTCTGTAATTATACTGGTTAATGATGTTTGCATTTGCATAATCACCACAATGCGTCCTTTAATTTTTACATGCTTCACATTTTTATTTCCATTTAACAAATTCTTATATTGTTTGTGTGGAAGTGTGGTGAATTAATCCTGGAATGGTTGCATTTTTCTATAAATAGTATTATGCTTTGCCAAATAAAAATAAGTAAAAAAAAAAAAAAGATTTTTTTCCCTCTGTATTACTAATCTTTTGATTATATGCTTTTCTGTTACACTAATATATATGTATTAAAGAAATAACTCCTAAGCCAGAAGCTTTGTGAATCCCTTCAGAAACATCTGTATGCAGATCCTACTGAACTATTATTTCTCTGTGCAACACTTTTTTCTTCAATAGATAAGAAATGTCATTCAACTTTTTGTAATAGTTGGCCAAAATGATAAAAGAAAACATAGAAAAAAAATCTGGAAAAGTAAGAAAGAAGTGTTTACGACAATCATTTCCATACAAACAAATGAATTATAAGAAAGAATAGTGACATTTGGATTAAAAAAAAAATAATCTCTCAGAAAGAATGGGAGAATGTCCTTGTCCTTCCTTAAATTTAAGAGGACTGTGGTGAAGTGTGTATATGTCTTAAACTTATGTTGAAAAAATATATATATTAATGCTTTAGGTGTTTAAATAAGTATAAAAACTTGTAAAACTTTATTTCATATGAGCCAAAAAGCCAAAGTACAATGTATTCTTCATTGTGTTGGATCATAATTAAAAAAGAAATTCAGTCTTGAAATATTCAGTTGTATTCAGTGAAACGAATGCAAAATGTATGCACTAAGCTTAGATTTAAAGATATTTAAGCCTTCTTTTATGATGTTAAGTATGTAGATAAAAATGAAAAATGAAATCCCTTTGACCTAAAGTGCTTTCAACACATACGTTGTTGTTTGTCATACACAATTCATACTAAAATATTTTCTTACTTAAATGTATATGTTCGTAGCAAAATATTTTGTGTTTACTCCCTACATAACTAAATATGCATCAAAATACCATTTTATTTATATTCTTATTAATTTCTTCCTACCTAAAAGAAATAATGTGCTCCTAGGTACATAGCCACTCTTGCAGCTTGTAATCAATTTGTTGTTTGAAAATAAAACATGGAATGATATAGGGAAGGATTTTATCACATTTGAGAGTTCTTTAAGGATCCCTGAATTTACATTCCTTAAGATTTAGGATATGTTGCATAAAAGGAAACACTGGTTAGATCTACAGTGATAAAATAGCCTTACTGAAGAAATATATTTCAGGGTCATAAATAGAAGATCAGTTCAGTGAGGACATCATGCTCACACTTGTTGCACCAGGAGTCTTGTACTGAATTCCTCTGTCAAGTTATTGTGGGACAGAACTTCACGATTTATGTGAACCAGACTAAGACCACAATACAACTGAAATGGATGATTCAACGTTGATTGTGGTGAAACTAGCAGCTTTCCATGTGTTCCAGTTTGATGATCAGTATGAAAACAGCCTTGCAAAAATGATTGATGATCCAGCTCTCCTTGTGGCTATTTGACCACTAGAAACAAGACAAAGAGCATGTGCTCTAGGGATTGGGGTAGCACTGCCAGTCTAGTTCTGCTTCTACTACATGTGGAATGTCATCCTTATTTTGACTGCTGGGTCCGTCTTTGAAAACAGCAGACAATAGAGCCTATGTCATCCTTTAATTAAGGCCATGTCAGAACTTATAGATATTTTAGTGATTTTGAGCATGGACTAAAAAGTATAAAACCAGACAAGTGATGCAAAATATTGGTTTGAACAAAAAGCAAGAATTCTGGAACAGTTCAACACAGATATGGATGCTGAATTTTGTATTCATGAATCAGATTACCAAGGGATGAAGTATAATAAGAAAAGACAGAGAAACCAGAACTCTTCATTCCTTTTGGAAGGCAGAGAAGAAAAGAGGACAACGTACTGTAAACTTCAAATCCATGTCTCTTATACTACATTTACAGAAAATATGAATACTCTTCTAATAGCATGTAACTTCGACTGACAGTAAACTTTACTTAAATAGGGTAAGGTGTGAAGATCATCTATAATTATGTTGTGAGTATTGTCTCTAGTGTGTAAAAATGTTCATCATTTCAAAGCAGTGAATTTTATGAAAAGATATGAATATTTTTGTTATTTATAATTAAGAATTGCAGTTCTCCAAGTAATTCTCCTATTCTCTTAAAAACACCCAATCTGACAAAATATCTTGACTTTTCCTTAGCTTAAACTTCATGTGGCAAAATTTACTAATGACCTTTCTGTTATTTAACATCATCATAGTTTTTCATTCACATCTATAAAAAGAGTTTCTGTTCAGAATTTCCTATTGCTTATGAATAAAATAAATACTAGGCTGTATGTTCATACTGTCAAATGTATTCTCTTTGTTGCCTAGTAAATGTTTAAATATTTCCTGTACTGGGGCCCCACTTTTAGAGAGAGACCCACCTCATCCTTGTATCTTATTGACTAAAGCACTATCTAAGCAGAGTGCTCCAGTGAATACCTTTTACCTGATGTGGGCAGCTAATCTAAGTTTCTTCCCTAGGAGCATTTCATCTTGGTTAACTCTCTCTGAAAGGTGGGAACCTTGCAGCAGTATGAAAGCAAAAAAACTCCATGGCCATATACATAGGAATGGGCAACATCATTTTTATAAAACAAACTTCTGTCTGCAGTGGTATATTATACCCACGGGATATTGCTTTTTGTATATACAGAGAGAATTAATAGCATATTTATTTCTCCCCTTTTCTATTTGTGTAACAGGAACTGAATGGAGAGCAGTAGGGTATTGTCAGTGTGTGATTTTTACACAAAGACCAAGTTGTGTTCCCCTGAAACTGCGTGCTGTCATTCCTGGTTTTCTCCTGAAGTATAACATCAATTTTTTATATCTCCTTTAAAGGATACATTAAAACACCATTTGGATTGAATTTTAATTCTCAGTTGTGCCCTGAGACTGTGCTACAAGTGAATCAAAGCACGGTATACAAGGGTGGTCAGTTTTAAAGTTGATTTCCCAATCCAGACTGAAAAGTTAATGTAGACGTAATCTCTGCCACTCTCCAAAAATGAAAACAATTTCAGAGACTATAGAGATCTCAAAATCATGCGAACTTCATTGGATTATTTAACCTGAAATAAAGAAAGATAAAATTTCTCTTGCTGCATGGACTGTTGTAGAGCTTTGTTTTGACTAGTTTTATTTTGTTATTGTTCATAAGCAATCTATGGACCAAGTATGGTAGATATTCTCATAAAGAATTTTATATAAAACAAAATTTATTAATATTCAAAAGTATCTCTTAAAGAAGATAGATAATGTATTCATTGGTGTTTTTTGTACCCTAAGTTAAGTAATTTTCATTTTCAATACAGCTTCCTCTCAGCAGAATTTATTCCATTGCTGATTACAGAAGTGAATTTTTAAGTACATTTTCTCTGAAAAAAAAATAATTACACTCTTATGTTCTCTAATAGATCTATACCGATCAAAGTCTGCGAGCTTGGAGTTAATGTGTTTTGTCTTAGCGCCTTAGTCATCATTTAAAACCTGTTATGTCAATAATTAAGGATTTTTATTTTATATTTTTTGTCAAAGCACTTTTATGCTTTTCAGAAGAAGCTGGCTATCTAATTTGTTATAAAATATACTTCCAAATAGTTGTAAATATAATATTCACATTCTTATTTTCATACGATTGTGAATTAGGGTTTAATTCTACATTCTTTGTTTCTCTTTCTTTCTTTCTTTCTTTCTTTCTTTTTCTTTCTTTCTTTCTTTCTCTTTCTTTCTTTCTTTCTCTTTCTTTCTTTCTTTCTTTCTTTCTTTCTTTCTTTCTTTCTTTCTTTCTTTCTTCCTTTCTTCCTTTCTTCCTTTCTTTCTTTCTTTCTCTTTTCTTTTTCTTTCTTTCTTTCTTTCTTTCTTTCTTTCTTTCTTTCTTTCTTTCTTTCTTTCTTTCTTTCTTTCTTTCTTTCTTTCTCTTTTTCTTTCCTTCTCTCTTTCTTCTTCTTCTTCTACTTCTTCTTCTTCTTTCTGAACTATGACTAAGAGGGATAAAAAGCTTTATCTTTTCAACTTAGAGTACCAACTTGGTTTGACAAGTATCTGATATCCCAGTATAAATGTTATTATTTAAGTAACAAGGTATTGTATTACAAGATATGTATGCAACAGATTTTACCTATAAAACCGTAGATAAAAATACTAATTAAATGTAACTTTTACTAGTATTTCTGTTTATCTGATCTCAGTTAAACATCTGAAAGGATGACAATTGGAGAATTTGCCACCTTTCTGACAAATGTTTGTATCTTCCATGTAAAACCACTGTCCATTCCTTGCTTGCCTAAAGGCAGGCAAGTATTGAGAGACCGAATCCAAGATGAAAACTAAGCAGCAGTTTCTAGATCTCTAGCAGGCCAGTACAATGAGAACCCACTCATCGCCCACTGGGCGATCCACATCTCAGCCTTCAGAGATGTGGAATTTATCCCCAGCTGTGCATTTCTAAGTTATCTCAAAGAGAATTTCTGAAAAAGTGCTCCTTATGGTATTCTATTCCTTTCTGAAATTATTGCAGTATTCTAAACCCAACTCTTTTTTAAAGCTTGAAATAAGATTTTGCATGCTAATGTGTTTATATATATATATATATATATATATATAAAATAGATTCATAGAATGGTTTGGGTTGGAAGGGACTTTAAAGATCACCTAATTCCAACCCCCCTGCCATAGGCAGGGACACTTTCCACTACACCAGGTTGCTCAAAGCCTCATCTAACCTGGCCTTAAACACTTCCAGGGGTGGGGCATCCACAGCTGCTCTGATCAACCTGTTCCAGTGCCTCACCAGCCTCACATAGATGTGTATATGTTTATATATATGTGAACATGTATATACATTTTCCCTTCTACCATATATTCATTGGATTCACATAGTACTGTCAGAACAAGATTTACATTATCTCAACGCAGAGGATTAGTAAGACTTGCAGCAAAAGATTGAGTCCATTTATTCATATTCATATTTCTTAGAACTAAAATTAAGACTGGGCATCTGCCTTTAAAGATCAAGCACCAATAAGCCTGATAAAAGTAAACAGATAACTTTGATGTATAATTCCATACACATTACAAAGCAATGAATGGTGTATGTTATGAACTGTGTATGTCTGAGAATGAGAAGACTGATAATTTTTTAAAGTAGAAAACTCAAAGGCATATGAATACTATTTCTGAGAAAGAATAAGGAACATAATTTTAATGTCAAATATTTTCTCCACCAAAACTTACACTTTCTATAGAATTTTTGATTCTCTGTGGCACAATAAAAATAAAAATAAAAATCTTAATTTATATAAAGGTGGCTTTTTTTTTTTTTTTTTTTTTTGAACAAACAGAAAACTTAGTAACAATAACCTTTCAGAGAATACTTGTAATGATAGTATTTTGGGAATGAAACACTGAGGGGGGGAAACGGTATAAAGAGAAACATTTTCGACAAATTTCCTTAGAAATCCTGTGAATTATTTTGAGTTATTCATGTTAAGACAATAAAATTAGCTCAAGTTACATGAATGTGTACCTTCCACATATGTGAGAGCTAGATTTCCTTATTCGAATAGAGAAAAAATATATATCAGTATAGTTCTACTCTCATATTAAACACTTAAGCTACAGAACAGGTGCTTGACTTCTTATACACCCATCAACCTCCATATAAGTGCATATAGCCTCCATATAAATGCAGTATCTTGGGAAAACCCCAAGTTTTCTTTCTCTCAACCCCCCCAAAAAATCCTATATTATTATCATATAATTATTTTCTCCAAAATAACATTCTGAATTTAAATGTAGTCTTTAGAAGCTGGATAAATGTACTATGGTTATTCATCTTCAAAGCAGAAGGAAAGGTTTCCTACAGCTTTGTTATGAGGAAGTGTGGAGGGGAACATTTTCTTCTGGTGACCAGCTATAGGACCGAAGGGAATGGCATGAAGATGCATCACAGGAGGTTCAGGCTGGATATTAGGAAAAGGTTCCTCACTGAGACGGTGGGTGGCCACTGGAACAGGCTCCTCAGAGATGTGGATATGACACTAAGCCTGTTGGAGCATTTAGACAACATGGTTTAATTGGTTTAATTTTTAGGTAGCCCTGTGTGGAGCCAAGAGTTGGACTCATGGATCCTTGTGGATATTCTATGATTTTATGAAGTTTGCTCTGGAAATGAAAAGTCTATATAAGGAGGGGAGTGGTAATGTGTGCCTTACGCCAGCAAACTGGAGATTTTGAAAAAGTTGTTTAATTAAAAATGATACACTATGTAAACTGAAATGTTTCGTTGCACTATTTCTTTTATGACAAACAGTAATATGTAAATGATAACAATTGATAACAAATGATACCAATTGCATGGAAATGCTGGTAAACTGCTTGTCCTGCGTAAAGGTGGAAAAGAACTTCAGCTAGAATTTCTCAAGTAGTCTGCTTATTCATTAGTTCAGAATGTTTATTTTCTTGTATTTTTGGAGACGTATTTCGGTTCACTTTGAGAATAATTTATGTGATGCTTCTATGTTTCTTAAATTTTGCAATACAAATACCTCTTCCTGAGTAGCTCTATAACTAAAGTCTGTATGTATCATCTTACTTTATTTTGCTGGGTGATTTGCATTAATAGGAAACAGATATTGAATGATTATTATATAGTCAGTTTGCCAAAATTTGATCTGCAATGCTGATATATCTGTGAGACATTGTGATTCATTTTATAGTATAAATGCGAGTCAAAGATTTGCTAGGAACAATTTAAAAAAACAAAATATAAAATCTAGCAAAAGTGCGGTTTTTGCTAAACAGTTTCAAAAATTCAATAGAAGTTTAAACGTACACAGATGTCATTTAACACCAGTTTAGGTGGATGCCTCTTAGTTCAAAAATATGAAGATGTTTTGCTTCTTATACATAAACACTATATTATATATATACTGATATTATATTACTATATATAATATAGTGTATTATAGTATACTATATATTGTATATATTATATAGTACAGTATAGTATGCTATATGTAATATAGTAATATTATATATAATAACTACAATATTACAGGAATTTAGACCTCTGAAATTTACATACCATACAACTGAGTAACAGTTTATAGATGACTAGCTAAAAGCAACCCCAGAAAGGAGCTATTTTGACTTATAATTCTAATATAAAAAATATAATGCATGAAGTCCACATCAGAAGTATGTATTAAAATAACACATAGAAATTGAAGCATCTCTAAACTTGTCAGCTTCCATGGCAGCAAACAATTTGTGTATTAGCTAGTATTTTAAGCACTTTTTTTTTTTGGTGATTTTGAGGCATTCAGAGATAATTTGTCTCTCTTATATTTTTGAAAAAATTAACAATTTCTTCATTATTTTCTGATTTTGGGCCCTCATTTTTGTTTTCATTATTATGATGAAAAAGCATTAACACATTCACAGACTTCAGGTTCAATATGAAACAAGTGAGTTATAGAAATAGTTAATGATAATAGTATATATAAATGTTTTTCCTTGAATATGTTTATATCCTGCATTATTTCATTATTAAGCTAGACAATAAATAGAGTTGAAGTGGATACTTCATTTACAAAAGTGTACGAGAATTTCTATATTGCTACATTCCTAGGAAATTGACCTAATATAATGCTCATGAATCATGGTAAAATATTAATACAGTTTCAATATATACATATATATAACATATAACTTATTGCCCTTTGAATTGAAGAATGATAAATAAGGGAATCACAGATGAAAAAACATGCATTTTCCAAATTCTTCCAGGAATATGAAACTTGTACATTTGTACAGGAGATTGTAATCTTGAAGTATTTTCAGGAGATTCAATCAGAACCATATGGATTTAGTACATATAGTCTGATTTTATTCTGGGTTCCTATATTTATGAAATACAGTTCTTTAACTTTATTGAAACATTGTATATTATGCACAGTATGTTGTGATTGGGGTACATAATTTGAATTTTTTGTCCCTGAAGTCCAGCAGCCAGTATTACTCACCATCAGTTACTGATGCGACAGTTGTTATGTGATATTCTTTCTAAAGTGTCATTAACATTTGATTCAAAGAAGATAGAAAAAAGGGTTTTCTTATTTAGGCTAAACTGATTCAAAGTGCTTAGATGAGAGGAATAGTTGGAAACCGATAAAGTTGTCTGATTCATGTGCAGAATTTATGCTATGTTTATTAATGTGTTATTAGAATCTTTAATATGGAGAATGCATGTAGATTCAAAATAAAAATTCATATGAAGACCTAAAAAGATTATATATAGTGCAAATACATGATTTTTTCAAAAAAAACCCACATTTTTATTTTCTTCCTTTTTTTTTTTCTTTTTCTTGAGCATATATGCTAATACATAGCATATTAGCATATGCTAATACAGAAACTGAAATTTATGTGGAGTCTTCAATTACAATAAGAATAACAAAAACAATGTACATATTACTATACTGATAATAAATGCAATGTAGCAGAAGGAAACAGACATTTATTTCTTTTCTGTTTGATTTTTATATTCTACTTCCTTCAGGGAAAAAAGAAAAAAAAAAAGACAAAATAAAGTAATACAGATAACAAGACTAACGTAATTGGAAAAAAAAGTAATAAGAATAAGAAAAACAGTAAGAAAAACAAAGGGCTGTACTAAAGTAGATTACATTCTCTAGGTTTTTCAGAAGGTAGTGGAGGAAAATTGCTGAGGAGAATAATTAATTATCAAAGAAATTAAAAACTGATTTCAAGAAATATCTTGTTCTTGTTTAAAAAGTTGTGCTAGAGCTGAGAATTTTGAAAACTATATCTAAAAGCTACATTTGTTTAAAAGCTACAAAACAAACATACAAACAAAAAAGAACCAACTCACACACACACAAAAAACACCAAATTTTTGACACCATAACCTGGTTCACTCAGTTTCTGCAACAGGGTTGTAGAATTAAATTGGTAATAATTATTGGGAAAAAAAAAAAAAAAAAAGGCAAGTAAAACCAGATTAACAAAACTTATTTCAGTTGCTTGTCTTTTGGTTCATTTTCATTTGAAAATTAAATATTCTTAAACATTAGCTTTTCTAGGAAGAAGTATCTCACTTAATTAGTGGCTGCATTTGTTCTTGTTTTACTCTGTTTGTCTCATAGTTTGACATTTTGTTCTTCTGTGAAACTCCATTTTCCTTGACATGTGAGAAGCACTAATCTTGGGGTCACATCTGAAATGTATGCAATGCATAATACTCTTTTTGATCCATATATTTCCCTTTTTTGAATAATAATAATAATAATAATAATAATAATAATAATAATAATAATAATAACTGTAAAATGTTAACATTAATGGTAATTTATTATTTATTATTATTATTATTATTATTATTCCAATTTAAGATGGTACCTGTCAAATAAATGTTGCAAAAGCATCAATGCTTAAATCCTACCCAGTTCAACTCAATTAAATGCATCAGTATATGATGGATGAGCATATGGCTGTTTTTGCAGAATTGTTAAGTTTAATAATGATCACATTATGATGTAATGACTGATTTACAGCAATAGACAACATTAATATTACTTGTGTATTCATACTGGAAAATTTCTGGAAAAAAAAAAAAGGCATGTTACCTAATTTACAAAAATAATAGATTCTTCAGTTTCCTTTGTCTCATCAGAATGGTAGGTGATATGGATTTATATGAACAAACATACTATCCATTACTTACATGACATAGCCAATATATATAGCATTTTGTGTGTTCTTGTCCTTTGCTAGAACTGTTGTCATTCTATTCAATAGGGAATATTAATTTGTTCTGTTTAAAATTTAATTATCACACAAGATGTTATGATGAAGGCTTATGGAAGGTTAGTATTTATGAATCTTATTTATAGTACATTTTGGTATTGAATTGTCACATTTTCAACAAGTAGTAGAACTAAGATTGTGCTACAGAAAATCCAACTTTAAAACTTATTATTTTCACAACAGTTATTGAGAAATTCAATAGCATTGAGTTATATATTTAGATAATGAATCTAAAATCACGCCAACCCCTCTGATTCCCTATATAATTAACACAATTTATAGATCAACTGTCTTCATTAATTAGAATAAATCACGTGGAATACATGAGCTTCTGTAGGAAAGACTATAGTCTAAACTCTATAAAGTAGAGGCTACAGGATAAATCTCTGTATGAATATTTTATACAGACAAAAATAAACATTAGCCAGTGATTATTCACTTTCTTTATCTCTACTACAGAGTGATTTTGTGTTAGCAAACCAAAGAAACTAAGATATCAGAAAAAATTTTGGAAATTATATGTTTCAGACAATTGATGTTGTTTTGGTTCCTTTTCTTTCATATAGACTGATAGAATTTTTTTTTTTTTTGTATGCTTGTTTTGTTGTGTGTTTAATAAATCATTTTAAAAACAAATTTGATAAACACAAAATTTGAATTGATGGCAAATCAAAAGATTGGGAAGTGATTTGTGTAGTATATTGATAAATCATAAGAAACATGAAGGATCTGAAATCTTGAAGCACTATGTCTGAAAGTTTGACACTCATGCTATTGCTGTCTTTTCAAAGCTGCAATAGACAGAAACAGAATCATCATATTTTTGCACATAAATCAAACTAATGTCCACATTAGGCACTGAAGAAAAATCTGCATCTAGTTCTCAATTTCCTTGATGTTTGGAATTTTGGATTCATGGTACTATAATACTCTACTGATAATTAGAACCTATCTATTGGAATTGTAGGAAGCTCAGACTTTCTTACAGAATTGGCTTAAAAGGTTTTGTTTGCTTTTCAATGCTGACAGTACAACTGTATGTAAATCCTCTAGTTTTTCATTAAGATGGAAAAGACTAGGCCTGGGTAAACAAAGCACATTGCAAAAGATTTTCCAGTTTCATTGTCATCATATTTACTGCTTGATCATACAATATAGGATCCTTATAATGATCCTACAATCAGTTCCAATGAACTACAGACTTTTGCCTGAAGAAAAGTAGAAGGAGTAGAACTGATAGAACTAGATATATTTGTAAGAAGTACCTAAATGATTCTACGATTCTAAGTACTTTCTGAACAAAATAATGCTCACCCAACTCAGGGTAATGCAGACAGTTTTTGCCCACTAGTCATATAGATAGCTAATGGGAATTTGGGATCACTTAAGTCTAGCCTGAAGTTGGATGGCTCACACCTGTATGGCTTATGATTAATTTAAGAAAAAGAAAGGGGATGAAAGCATGAGCGGTGACTTTCATCTTTTGAATTTACTAAGTCCCCAAAAGTAGACTATAAATCTGCTAAAGTATGAAAGATTTTTAGACAACTTTTTCCTATGGTTGATTTAATTACTGGCAACAAGAACCCAAAAGTCCTATTTTCTTTCTTTGAGTAATAGCAACATCTATTTCCTCTCCCTGTCAGTCAAGTGCAGATAAGGAAGAAGCAGTAATAAGACCCTTAAAATACATTTTAATAACAATCTGATGGGTGTCCATTTTGCATTATAAGAGAAAGATCTCTGGGGTCAGAGCAACTGACTCCACTTACTGTAAGTGAAGTACAGCTCCTCAAGTAGAGAAAAAAAAATGTATTGAACCAATGCAGGGGTGTTGATTCTCCATATGTAAATGTAATTCTAAATGGCTGCTACTAGAGTGGATTGAGATTTTATGTATAGTTGCAGACCTAGGTCACTTCTCATTCACATCTTAAGAATAAGAATTTGATTACACTGACAGTCAAAGTTTATTAATAAGTCAAAGGGCTATACATTATTTCTTATTGAACTCTGTCTCTAGTTGGAAGAAAATAAAGTATCTTTGTAGCTACATATGTAGCATGTCCAAACGCAGTAGCTTCAAGGTATGGCAATATAGAGAAAAATATTCAGTTTCATTTCTTCTCACTTACACCAATGAGATCTGTTCAAAATACAAGTTCTATCTGAACGTTAATTTTTAGTCCTGTTTTGGTATGCATTCTTCAGGACAGTGTTTTGGTCACTCAGTGTGGCATACTTTTAAAAATGTGAGAAAATGAGGAAGAGCTGAGAATGGTACTAGAGGAAAGCTTGTTCCATGGATTGCTATTCTGAAGTGTACTCAGTGTAAAAATGCTGCAAAACTGGAAAAAAATGCATTTTAGATCACCCTCCTTTAACTTCTTAGATGCAATCAGTGCATACTGTCAAAATATTTTTTAATGTTTGAAAAATTTCCTGTTTATGTAAATGTTTTGCCAAAACATAATAGCTAGAAAATTTGTGTGAAGTAAGTTTACAATGCTAGGAACATGCTTTAAACAAATTAATTTTAAAATGAGCTAATATTTGTAGAAAAGGAATATTTTTAGTTCTAAAGTGTGACATTAGATTGGTATTTTATATTCCTGTTTCTGATTTCTTAAAAGTTTCTGTGCTCGTTTGGTAGAGTAAACACTTGTCTTTTTATTTATTTATTTATTTATTTATTTATTTATTTATTTATTTATTTTCTGAAATGCTGCTAATAAAAGAGACACATCAAAGAGATGAAACAGATTTCTTACACATCACAACTTACCAGCATATTTGTGCTACCAAATAGAGTATTTTTATGGAGTTAGACAGTTGTAATTTACAAGCAGTTTATTTATACAAATATGATAAATAACACAACTAGGAATACTTTGAAAGCATCTAAGTGATGCGTTAAATTTCACAGGAAATAATATGCTCCATAAGAGGAAAGCAGAAAAAGCTTGGCGATATTCCCTATGACTTTTCTTCTGGGATGTTGAAACCCATAAAGTCTCCTTCCACATCCATAATGAGCAGGTAGAAGAATTGCACATAGGATTGGGGTCAAATCTTTTACATCAGTCAGAGCACTGGCTCAAGCCCTCATCTCAGATCCACAGAAAAAAATGTTATTTCAGTAAGTTGCAATCGTGCTAAGTAGATAGTGAGGTGTGTACGGTGGCATTACTAGCTGAGCAGTTAGCTGTGCTTGAGGCCACCACCAAAGAACCTAAAGGCTTACATTACAGCTCAGAAATGTAGTTCCATTATATGGAAACAACCATGCTTAAGTGGCTTGTCACACATTACTGGTAGAAAATCATACTTCTGTGAGTTAGCTATTATTTTGAGGATGTCAGTGAACATCCTGACCATGGCGCTTTGGCTACCTAGATTAGATAAGTGATCAGGATCCTTAGAGCCTGTCTCATTTTGCACATAACAGACCTGAAAATTAAAATAAAAGACCAAGTTCACTCTTATCCCAGTGGATTAAAGCCAACACTGTCTAATAAATTTCATCTTTTAGTACAACTGAAACTACATGACTTAAGACAACAAGCTTGAGGGGAAAAGATAAAATCAAATCAATAAGGAGAGCCTTTTTCATTAATAGCTATATCTCTTCATCCATTCTAAGCAAATAACACTTTTACTGTATAGTGATTCCAATGACATATACACGGCTGTAGGTTTATGCTATTTCAGTTGAGCTTTATTTTAGTTTATTTTATTTTACATGATGAAAAATATTAGACAGATATTTCCTTGTTCTACATCAGTAACAGATGCCAAGGGAGTTCACTAAAAGACATATTGAAAATGTTTCTACTGATTGTTGTGATTATAAGTTCACATTCTTCTTTAGCATAATATTCTAATATTCCATGTTAATATTTTAGAAAATGAAATGGGAACATCCATCTAAACTGTGAATGTTAGATGCTGTGCACTACTACTAATGGTGGTTTTGTGGCTATCTTCTACAGCTAGCCTGGAAAACTGAGGATTATATGTATCACGAGAACATTCTTTTAACAAAATGAAGTAGAGTTCACTTTTTATTTTCTGAGATTCTTCCTAGCCTTATTATTTCCAGAGATATTCCATAAATATGGATTAGAAGAATTTTCAAAGAATGCTGAAGTCTGGCTTCATAGTAAATTGCTTATTTTATTATTCTTATAATAACTGTCATATGATGACTTTTCCTGTTTAATTAATTAATTAATTAATTAATTTTAAGGTGTATACAGATACCTTCCTAAGGTATCTTTGGCTTGTAACTTCTGTTAGAGAAGTTGAAGCATAATCATGATTCAGGTGTACTGTTTGCAACACTTTAATCATATAAAGTATTTGAGTGGAGGTACAGGGTGTTGTAGTTTGTATAAGATTCTGTACTATTTTCATGACTGTGTTATCATAACTTCAATTTATTAAACAATATTACTAACATATATAAATAAGGTGTTCTCTCTCATGTGTTTAGGAACAACGTGCTGAACCAGGATTATTTTTAAACCATCAAACACCACTATGTTTTTGAAGAAATAAAAATGAAGAAGTATGACTTGCCTGCAGAATGGCAGGAAAACAAATAGGTTTCTTAGTTCCTCTTGAAGTCACTCCACATTCTGCAGCAAACCACAAGAAATCCTATGTTTTTGTTGTTCTTTTTTTTTTTTTTTCCCAGAGAAAGAATAGTCTTAATAATTAAAAGTTTCTTTGTGTCACAGCAATTAAATCAACAGTCAGAGTCATCAGTCAAAATTTCAGAACATCTTTTAGATTATTCTATAGATATCTTGAAGCTAGTAAGAATTGTAACCATAAGGATCAAAAACTTGAATGTGGTTGCCTCACCATCTTTTTTTTTTTTAATTATTATTTTTAATTTTATTTTATTTTTACCCAGACTTCTACAGTAGAATGAACTCTGTAATTCATTTACATATCTTGGAATGTATTCAATGACTCCAACAGGAAGGTCACTTAACTCTAGTTAGCTATGAATGTAGAAAAAGCAACTTAAGAACTTCAAAGCAAAACAAAACAAAAGAGTGGAATTTCCGTAAGAATATGGGGTATGTCTGGAACAAAAACAAAAAAATCATCCCACCCCAAATACCAAAACTTTTGAAACACTAAAATCCAAATGGGAATTCTGGAACTCTATTTAGTTTTGAAATCTAAAAAAATCTTATTTGATGAAGCAACTCTTTTCAAATATAATCCTGAATACATTCGTTATAAGAAAAAGAGTATAGCCAGACTGTATGGACTACCAGATTGTTTAAAGTATGCTCAACAGTATAATAAAAAATGAACCTTATTTCTGTCTTTAAAACACACAGCTAAGCTAAAAAGCAAAAAGTGTAAACAT
This sequence comes from Anser anser, assembly GCF_964211835.1. Classification (NCBI taxonomy): domain Eukaryota; kingdom Metazoa; phylum Chordata; class Aves; order Anseriformes; family Anatidae; genus Anser; species Anser anser. Next base: position 57,962,225 of record NC_139724.1, read on the forward strand.
TTTTAAGGTTTAACTGGTCAGTCTGTAGTCTTGAAATTTGTCCTCGCTCTTTATGGGGGTGGTGGCTTGTGTGTTTCTTTAATGAATGAAGTAGTATTTTTCTGTGAACCAAAATCAGGGAAAGAGAATAATCTTTCTGGATTTCTAAGCTTTCTATGCTATCTTGTTTTGCTAATGTTGTTTTGCATGTAACAAGAAAGAGGACATGTTGTCTAACAGTGTAGCAGTTTATCCTTGGAGAGTGAGATATCCCATGAGATGACATGCCTTGGATATCTCTTCTCAGTTTTTACTCAGCTGTCCCCACTGCTTCATCTCCCAGACTCTTGTGCATGGCCTACTTACTTGCTGGGGAGCAGCGTGAGACACAGAGCGATACCTTGACACCGGGAAATAACTATTCAGAAACAGTGAAAACATTGGTGTGTTATCAGTACTGCTTTAGTCACAGGATGCCTCTCCTCCTTAACGAAATGTGGGCTGCTGTGATGCAAATGATTGTTTGCATTTTAATTTCTTGCAGTAAAATATTTCTTATACTCAGTTGCAAATCTAACATTTCAACAGCAAAGTTTGTTCTTTGAAGAATCAAAGGAACTTTACAGTTTTATTATAGAATAACTTGATTTTTGAACTAATTTCTCTTCTTGTTCATTATCTTGATTACATTGTCTTATACAATGACCCAAGAAATCTGATTCTTTTTTCTGTGTTCACTGAACAAAGACAACTTCAGGAAATATCTCGTATGTCTCATAATTTTAGTTTAAGAGGTATTTTTTCTAAAACTGTTCAGGTTTTGGCTAGGATAGAGTTAATTTTCCTCCTAGTAGCTGGTAGGGTGCTTTGTTTGGGATTTAGGATGAGAATAATGTTGATACCATGCTGATGTTTTAATTGTTGCAGAGCAGTGTTTATACTAAACCAAGGACTTTTCAGCTTCTCACACTGTTCTGTCAGTGAGCAGGCTGGGGGTGCAGCAGTAGCTGGGAGCGGACAGAACCAGGGCAGCTAACCCAAACTGGCCAAAGGGGTATTCCATACCATCTGACATCATGCTGAACAATTAATATGGGGGGGCTGGCTGGGGTGGGGGTACTGGCTGCTCAGGGATAAGCTGGGCATCGTTGGTCAGTGAGTGATGAGCAATTGCATTGTGCATCACTTCTTTTGTACACACCGTTATTAGTAGTACTATTATGATTATTATTTTCCTTTATTTTCTGTCCTAATAAACTGTCTTTACCTCAACCATCTTTCATCTATTTCTGATTCTCTCCCACATCCCAGAGAGGGAGGGGGAAGGGTTTGTGGTGCAAATGGCTTTGTGGTGCTTAGCTGCCGGCCAGATTAAACCACAACAAAAACAATTACATATTTGTTTGGATGGATTAAGTGTTTTAAAAGAGATAGAACTTATTTTCCAAAATGATAGGAATTCACACTATAGCCTATAGACAATTTAGACAATATTCTTAAGTAGTGAATTTTCCAGTCTTTTTTTTTTATCATCAAATAGTGATTTAGAAAAAATAGTGCTATTTTTCTGTTTCCATGTCCATTAAAAAATATTATATATACATACATATATATAAATACTCATGTGTATAGAGATTGTATTTCTCTCCCACATCAATCTTTTCATGAAACTTCCATGTTTCTTGTTTTTTATTTTTTTTATTTTTTATTTTTATTTCTTTCTTGCACTTTCTCCACCAACTTTGCCCTGCTTCTTTTCCCCTTGTTATAACTTACCAATGATTGTTAAATTGTTTAGATTTTATTTGTGATACCTCTGGGACTGGAAAAAAAATATTGCTTTCAGCACAGCTGATGGAACAGAAGATGAAGCTGATACAAAAGGACTAGCAAAACTATTTTGCAAAATGAAATTAACAGATTTCTTTTAACACTCATAGCCCTTTGTTCTATAATTACTGATAGAAGATCTGTCTTTGAAGCTCAGAATCACTTCATGTCTCCCAGGCAGGTAGAATCTGCAGCAGCTGCAAAAGCAGCATTTTTAGGTTTTCGAGGGAGCAAGAGAGTCTCTTGTAGTTTTCAGTCTTTTTGTAGTTTCCAGTTTTTGCAGTTCTTCCTCCCAGTCAAAACTCTTGATTAACCAACTCCGGAGGAACAGGACTTATACTCCTAGATGGGGTCATAGATGCAGAAAGAACAATCAATGTGAGACTCCCTGACTCCTGTATTACTCTATGGAGCAAGATTTCCTGATTTAGTTATCATTGGTAACTGTTATCACCGTTCAGACTGGTCTAAATCATTATAAACTCTAATCTTTTGAATATTCTGAAGTAATATTGAAAACATTTCTAAATTTCATTAAAATACCACATAAATCTCTATCATTTGTTACACAATAAACCAGCGGATGAAAAGTGTATTGGAATTGTATATATATGTGTACATGTATGTCTGAGAATTAGAGATTGCTCAGTGTTTAGAAGACTGACAAATCCAGCCAGCTTGAAACTTTAAAACATAACTTTGCTAAATTAATTAATTCTCAATTCATTAATGCTCAATTCATTAACTGCTCCTGCTAATGTTTACTTCTTACACATTACTGATCTTTATCACTACATACACAAAACAGTCAGTTCTCAGCAATCAACTCCTAAACAGACATATCCTAGCTGTGAGAGTACAACATCAGGATTTGATGTGCACTTAGTGCTCATGACTATGGTCCTTGAAGATTGCAGTCTTGGAGGCTGAGGTTATCCAGCTCAAGACCTTTCTGGCAAGAGAAAATGGATTTTTTATTTTTCCTGTAGGCCCCTCACATCATCAGATATCTTGTCTCTCTGCATACCCTCCAGTTCTCTTTACATTAATCAGAAATAATTAATTTTAGGTGAACAACACTAGTTATGACTCCTCTGAGTTTCATTCAGCTTCTTACCCCCATTTTATGATGAAGTTACATGAGATGGCAAAATTAACCTTACAGCTTGACACTACCAGGTGATAGAGGAATCACCTTCCTTCTCACTGTCCTGGCCTTCTCACTCACCCATCCAGTTCAAGTCCATCTTTTGCCCTGATTGATTTAGCATTATCCAAATGCCTCTGATACTGACAGGCCATGGGTCATCAACTGGCTCTCCAGGAAGCCTGTTCCAGTGCTTGACCTACTTCACAGTAAAGCATTTTTTCCTAATGTTCAGGCTGAACCTCTTCTGGTGTAGCTTTTTGCTTTTCCCATGTCTTCCCATGTTCATTGGTTACCAGGGAGAAGAGACTGGCACCTCCCTCTCCACTTCCCCTCCTCAGGAAGTTGTAGAGAGCAATGAGGTCATCTTTCAGCCTTCCTTTCTCCAGACTACACAACCAAAGTGTCCTCAGCCTCTCCTCATAGAAAGGTCTTCCAGTCCTTTTATCAGCTTTATTGCCCTCCTCTGGATGCTTTCAAGTACCTTAACAACCTTTTTATATTGTGGAGCTCCGCAATATAAAGTCATATTTTTTATATATATATATATATGTATATGACAGAAACCACATATAATTATATGTATAAGTTAATATATATTTTAACATAAATTCTGTGGGCAAAGCTAACTAATTTGATGAGAATGTAGAAGGTGAGGAATCAGATCTAAAATTCTAATGATTGCCAACCAGAAAGAGCATATAGAAATTGTGCAACTACAGTGTGAAGCAAAATTTTGAGGTGTCAAGACCATGGACTAAGCAGATGGATACCCTGTACACTGAGATTAGGAGGAAAAGCTACCAACATATATGTGGATGTAAAATTAAAAAAGATCCTACATACTTTGTTCCAACTGACATCGGTCATTTTGGTAAGTTTTGAAAAAGGGGTTCTATGTTACTACATGACTTCAGCCTGTTGAAATGATAACTAAATCTTTAACAGCTCCTAGGGGGAGCTGTGTTTTCTGGGCAAGAAGATAGGCACCGCAATCACCAAATGGGAGGCCTGCACTTTGTCTTGTAGCAATATGATTTCACAGTGGACAAAATTACAGATTAGAAGGCCTAAGTTTATATTCCTTGGAAAAATAGTAAGGTTTGTGTAACCAACCTATGCTTTGTGTATAGATGTGTAACCTACTTGTACATTATGCATTTTGTGTGTTGAATCTATAGATGCTTAAAAATCTTTGCAAGTACGATTACATATGGCTTAGCCAGGTCTGGAGATGAATCTATCCAGTGACAGACCTAAAGAGAATCAGTATGCAATTACTGTTTTCCAGTGCTGTAGCCGGCTGACTAGACCATGCCTATTGTCAGAAGTTACACAGCAAGATAACAGATTTGATTAGCTTGTTTCTGCAATGATTAGAATTTGAGGTTCTCTTTAACTTCAGTGAATTGGTATCATCACTCACAATATTCTGTGTTTAAAGATGCTGGACATATCAGCAGGATATATGTGTAACTGTGGTTTGTATGTTGTACAAAATCCATTAACACAGTAAATACAGTATTTTGTTTTGATTAATTTCTTTTTGATTTTTTTTTCCATCGTCAAAGTTTTTATTTCTACCCACTTAGGTCCTTGTACAGACAAAGCCTCCAGATTTTTGATAAAGCAAAAACACTCAAACATGTTCCAACATCAGTGTTAAAAATAACCATAAAATTACTTTTCTTTACCAGATTTTTAGAGTTATACATATCCCACAGTAGTGTTCAATTTTTACCAGGCAGTCATGAAATCAATATGATCAGATCAAGAACAATTAAATTGCTTAATTGGAAGAAAAATAATTTATTACAGAAGGCTGACCTTGCTAACAACAGTTCAACTGCAATTTCAGTTTCTAAAAAGGGTATATCTTGTTATAAGAAGCTGTTTTCCTGACCAGCCCAGTGTAGCCATCTGTCTCTGCTCCTGAATAATCTCATTCATCTATGTTCTAGTCTGGAACATATAATGATCTTCAGCCAGTTTTGGAGGCATATCTGTTTAATAATGTCAATTACCCAAGCTGTTCTGCTGCTGGGCTTCTATTTATGCCTCCTGCCATTTTCTGTTAATCTGTGGATGAAATTCTAACAGAAGAAATGTGTATGTGTGTGTAATAAACATATATATGTATATGGTATATATATTTATACACACATAATGAATTCCTCATCAAAATAATTTGATTACTTTGCAAAACCAAGTATACATATCTGCTTTATAAGATTTTAATAGGGAGATTTATTACCCTTTTGCAGCGACTTATGGAGTCACTGTACAAGACACAAAACTAAGAACCTGTGAAAGAACATAGAAACTGTTACATTCAGTTAAAAGACAGTTCCTCAGGCAAGAGGATGGGAATGACAATGCCCATTTTATTTAGGGGATAAGACTAGCCTTTTAATCTTTTCATTGTTGTTGTGCTTCTCTGTGAATCTTCAGTTTTCCATATATGAAGTAATGTGTGTTTGTATATGACAAATATTTGTAGGGATATAACAAGCACTGAAATATTTTGGTCTATGTTGAAAGAGATTTGGATCAGTAGCTCATCCTAACTTCATGAACAGAACTAAGAACCATATCAGAATTTAGCTTTAGAAAAACACACTTTTGGAGATGTGTAGTGAAGGATTACTGAGTAATCATTCAACCATATTTTGACGAATGGATTTTTAATTTATCATAGAATCATAGAATCATGGAACATACTGAGTTGGAAGGGACTCAAGGATCACTGAGTCCAACAATACTTTCAGTACTTAAAGGGGTCTTATAGAAAGGATGGAGAGCGACTCTTTACTTGGGTAGATAATGATGGGACAAAGTGGAATAAACCACTTAAACCAAAAGAGGGGAGATTTATATTAGAGATTAGGAGGAAATTCTTCACTGTAAGTATAGTGAGGCACTGGAACAGGTTGCCTAGAGAAGGTGTGGATGCCCCATCCCTGGCAGTGTTCAAGGCCAGGTTGGGTGGAGCCTTGGTCAGCCTGATTTAGTGGGTGGCATTCCTGCCTATGGCAGGGAGATTGGAGTTAGATAATCTTTTAGGTCCCTTCCAAGCCAAGCCATTCTATGATTCTATAATTCTATGATCATTAAACTGACACAGACAAATGCAAAATCTAGTAGCTGGCTTGAATTAATCCCTTGCAATGACACAGGCTAAGGACTATGTGGATGGAGAGCAGCTCTGCCGAAATGGACCTGGAAGGTCCTAGTAGACAACGAACTGACCACAAATCAATAGTGTGTCAGGACAATACTGCAGGCTAACAGGATTAAAATCTATATTAACAGTAGCACAGCCAGTAGATTTTGAAAAGTGATTATTCACCTTTACTTAGTACTCATTAAATTGTATCTGGAATACAAGATCCGGTTTTTGGCCAACCAATACAAGAAAAACATTGACAGTCTGGAACAAGTCACCGGAATGGTCAGGAAGCACTTGCGCTATGAAGAGAGGCTGGGGAAGCTGAATTTGTTCAGCCTGATGAAGAGAGCTTTGAGGGGCATTTTGTCCCAATGCCTAAAAAAAGGATAGTTAGAGGATGGACCCCGGCTTTTACAGGGGAAAGAGACATAGAATCATAAAATCATAGAATCATAGAATATCCCGAGTTGGAGGGGACCCATAAGGATCATCAAGTCCAACTCTTGGCTCCACACAGGTCTACCCAAAAATTCAGACCATATGCCTAAGGGCATAGTCCAAATGCTTCTTAAACTCCGACAGGCTTGGTACCATGACTACGTCCCTGGGGAACCTGTTCCAGTGTGCGACCAGCCTCTCGGTGGAGCACCTCTTCCTGATGTCCAGCCTGAACCTCCCCTGTCGCAGCTTGATACCATTCCCTCGGGTCCTATCACTGGCCACTAAAGAGAATAGATTGGCACCTGCCCTGCCAGGTAGACCACAATGAGGTCTCCCTTCAGCCTTCTCTTTTCCAGGCTGAACAGGCCCAGTGACCTCAGCCGCTCCTCATACGTCTTCCCCTCTAGGCCCTTCACCATCTTCGTCGCCCTCCTCTGGACACTCTCCAACAGTTTCACGTCCTTTTTGTACTGTGGTGCCCATAACTGCACACAGTACTCAAGGTGAGGCTGCACCAGCACAGAGTAGAGCGGGACTATCACTTCCCTTGACCAACTAGCAATGCCATGCTTGATGCATCCCAGGATACGGTTGGCCCTCCTGGCTGCCAGGGCACACTACTGGCTCATATTCAGTTTTCTATCAACCAAAACCCCCAGATCCCTCTCTGCAGGGCTGCTGTCCAGTGTCTCATTGCCCAGTCTGTACATATAGCCAGGGTTGCCCCGTCCCAGGTGCAGGATCCGGCACTTGCTCTCTCAAGACAGTCATAATAAAATGAAAATTTCAGACTGCATTGCATACAAGGAAACAATTCTTCACTCCAAAGATAACTAAGCATTGGAGCTGTTTGTCCAGACATGTTGCACAGTTTTCAGGTTTTCAAGGTTTTCGAAACCCAGTTGGATGAATCCCTAAGAAAACCAGTTTCATTTCAGTGTTGACTTTGCTTTGAACAGGGTGCTGGGCTAGACAGCCTCCTAAGGTCTCTTCCAAACTGTATGATTCTGTGACTCAGTGATTTTTTTTTATGCTGTCCTAGATCTGTTTGAAAAACTTCTTTTGATTGTTTTCTTAAAGCAAGTGTGCATCGAAGAATTACCCAGATGAGAGTTTGGTCTGATATAACTGATATCACAGGTAAAAAAACTCACCATTAAATTTTCCATGGACTTTTTAATAGAGCATGATATGAAGACTTTGGAATACACTATTTCCAGCAGCTGAATGACCCCACAAACCATGATGGGATTCAAATTCACATCTTACTGGAGGGAAAAAAATTCTTCAGTTTCTGAAATACCAACACAAATACCCGAAGCAATCTCACACTTCATCATTTGTTTTCCTCTACAGATTCAGATTTGGCCTGAAACACTACTTATTATGTGAGATCCCACGTCACTACTGAAAGAGGGAACATAAGTATAATTTGTTTCCTGCTGGATGTGTAGTTCCCATTTAGCGTAACATCAGTTCTTGTGTACTCAGCAAGTGAAAAATAGTTGCTTTTTATTTCATGTTCAATCAATAATATTATGGATTGACTTTTCTGTTGAAATATTTATGGAGAAAATCCAACTGCCTACCTATTAATGAGAGACATTTTCATTATCTGTTTTTGCAGCTTCTGATTAATGTCAGACAAATTAAATTACTGTGTGAAAATGGTTTTGATTAAAGCAAAATTAAAAATCTAAACTTAGTTTACAACAGTGGATTTTTATTTAATTTCCTAATATGAATCTTATCTTGATACTACAGCAGACTACTCATTTGATAAGATTTTCCTTTCATCTCTGTGACTACCTATTATGCTGCTTGCCTGGTTTTCTGTAATGCCCATCTATGCTCAGTAAAAATTGATATGACTGGAAACGTGGAATCATCACTAACACAACTAAAAGAACAAAATGTTAATTTAACATATTTTCCAGCAGCCTAGAGAAAATTAAACAGAATTTTAATGCAACGTACTGTAGTGCAACACTTGGCAAAGCATACACTTCCAATGACAGGTGGATCAACTACCAATGAATTTGGAAATCAATAGAAAAATTTGTATCAGAACTCTACAGAAAGTTTCCAAACTAGTTATTTCAATTTAGCTTCCTATTTCGTTGACTGGGAATTATAATAATTTGGAATATGGTTATAAAAAGTAATAGAAGAGGTGTTTTTTTTTGGTTGGTTTTTGTTTTGTTTTATTTTCATAGTATGTTTTGGAAAGTATGCATATGTTACTGTACATATTGTTTTGGTAGCTTTTACTCAGAGGTACAAAAGATAAAAATCATCACCTGACCTTGTTTAGTACAAACACAAATAATTATGGGTATCTGAAAAGTAGATTATAAAAATTAGATCAGTAGTGCTTGCAACTCCTTCTTAGACAGGACTCCCTCACACCTCTCTATATATGTGTATTTGGAACACAGGGTCAAGGAGGCTTTGAAGTCTGACTTTGAGGTCTGATATCTTGTCCTCTAATTATGAGTGGCGATTACTAGGCTTATTCGCAATTTCATTTTCAAATGAAGGATAGTGACTTCTTTCTTCCTAGGTCTGGTAACATTTTCAGCACCTTTCTGCTGAATAATAATACCCAGCTATGAGGGTTTCCCAAAGGGAAAAGAAAGCTGAACTATAACTTAAATAATAGTTTGTGGCATCTCATTGTTCCATCTTTATTGTATATGAAAAAAAAAGATATATATATTTACTCAGAAGACGTGAAAGTGGTTTTACTAGGATTGGCCATGGAAAATATTCATATATGTTGCTAGATAAATTTAATAGAACTTTTACAGTGTGCAAAATGATAGATGGTAAATACAATGAATAAATAAAATTCAATTCAATCATTTAAATAATGCACTGTTAGGATGTGTCAGTCTGCATCTTGAGCAGACCCTGAAACAACATTTCCCAATTAAAGTCCACAGCAACAAACATCATGCATTATAAAACTGCAAAATGTCTGGAATAGAAAATTGCTTTCTCGGATACCAAGATTAACATTATCATTTGATTAGTAAAATCCCAATACTATTTTGGATGAGATTAGTTTCCCTTTAATTACCCATGTGTTCACAATTTGAAGTATTTCATTACTTGCACATTTCTAACCGCATCGGTCTCTCCCATTACACCTTCTCAATTACAATGAAAATGGTATAAATTACATTATTATATTCACATTTTAATTTTCAGTATAACTATTAATCTTTTCCTAAGCCTTTAACCAGCTGGATGGATATTATGACATACATTTTTTCTCCACTAAACACTCTTTTTCTTCTGATTTTGTTCTTTTTTGGGGGGTGGGGGTAGAGAAGGGAGGATCATATGTGTGTCAAAGACAGTTTAGATTCCATCACATCTGTCCGGAAACAGACATTTGTACTTATATTATCTAGGCTGAGGATTGTTTTTTGAATTCACAATTTTTGATAGGTTTTGAATACATCAGGTTGAATTCCATTTTCTTTCCTTTTTTGTTGTTGTTGTTGTTTTGTTTTCTGTATTTTGTTTCTAAATCAGATTTCAATAGACATAATTCAAATGTGATTGCTCAAAGTGGATGAAATCATTTAGGAAATAGCATTGACTAGTTATCATACTGTATTAAAAATGATTGTATAGTTAATTTTAGCAATGTCAAAAATATAAGGATTAGCATAGAAAATTATGGGCAACACAGGCCATATCCAGCACATTGAATTATGTCTGGTCCAAAACCTCTGTTCATAGAATATTCCTTCCAATAGACCCTATGAAAATACTAGTGTTTGCTTTTGGATAAGACTTTCTATCATCTTTGGTTCATGGAAAATGTCTTTAATCAGTAACTAACTTTAAAGCACTTTATTCCAACTGAAATTGAATTTACTTGTAACACTGCTTTGTCAAAACAGTCACCAAGTGAAGTAAGTGGTTAATTCCTACTGAAATGAGATCTTAAACTGTTAGGTAGTTTTGATCCCCACAGGCAGATCAAACCCACAAAAATGGCTTGGCACCTTTAAAACAGTTTAGGTACCTCAATAGAAATTAGCTGACTTTCATGTAGCTATAGTGTCTAGATCCTGATGACTTCATATCTAACCTCTGTAGTAATTTTCACTTTCTATTTTGGTTTCTAGCAAGACCACAACTTCTGGCCGTGTAGGCAGCCAATTCTCACTAGATGCCAGAAAATAAATCTAATGGAACCTTAATCTGTGTTCAGAGTCAATTCTGTTGCACATACTTCAACAGCACTGAAAATCAACAATATGGAATAATGGAATGCTGCATTCCATTAACTTCCTTGAACAGCAATATTTCTGTTTGTCTTTTAAATATATAAATTTTACTTACTGATTAGAGGATTTCCCAGCTAATATGATTTCATCAGTATGAGGGGACAAGCTCTATGAAAATGACTGGATTTCTCTTCAAGAGCAGTTCCACATTGTATAAATAGCTAAATGTTTACTGAGACTGATTGCTTGTACAGCCCATATGGTCCTTGAAATCTCGGACTCATGTTTCTTGTCCAGAGAATACTTAGTTGTCAGGCACTGAAGGAGACCATGAGAAAGGCAAACAGAAAATAAATTGTCCTAGAATAAAAAGTGGTCTTTGAATAAGGCTGAATACAAACTGAACATGCTAGAACATTAATATCACTTCTTTGTGAATGTTTCACCTGCAAGCTGGTTTATTTTCATTCTGATGCAGAACAGTAATTTTTTTAAAATCTTGAGTACTTAAGAGAAATGGGAAACAAAAACAAGAAGAACAAATATGCAGCCAAATCTGATAATTATTATTACTTTTTTTTTTTTTTTTTTAGCTCGGCTTCTATATGTTCAAGTAGAAAGCTATATGTGTATAAACTAGTGAAAGCTAACAAAACTTGCTGTGATAAAGAAACAAAAAATAAATTAGATGTGCATCAGATACAGTAGTTTTCTAGACTGCAAAATGCACAGCCAAAAATCTTTGGGTGGGTTTGTTTGTTTCATTACTGTATCAAAAAATAAGATATAAGACACATTTTTTTCTGGGTTACCAATTTGATTATCAATAGTTCATACTAAATTCTCTCTGGCAACTTCCAGAAAGGAAAATCTGTATTCCAGTTCAGGGCCACCGGATATTCTTCTCTGTAAAGTCTGGTACTATTTCTTATATACTATTTCCAGACAATGTAAATGAAGAGTCTGGAGGAAAATCAGGTATCAGAATCAGTGTTTTGGTAGGTTTGGAAGACATGAAACCATTTGGAAAGCTAGCATATCATAGAATAATCACTGAAAGAGCAAGTTAGGGTGTTATGTTATGCAAGTTAGTTATGTCGTCACAACACATTTTTATACTGGTAGGTGAAGACATCATACTGTCACTAGCAGGTTGGATGTTAACTTCTTTTTATGATGTATCTATCCTTTCACAGGTGTCATACATAGGCAGTACTGTGTCATGAGCTCAGAGACCATGAATCATGGCTATGCAAGAACAGAAAATATGTCATAGGTAGACAATTATTCCTTCTGCTCTGAAGGTAAGTCAGATGTCATAAGAAAAGAAAAATAAATGATTTTGCATTCAATCCCTTAGAAGGGCCTTTGATACACTCAGAAATAGATTTATTTTGCTTCTTCTCTTCAATTTCCTAATGTGGTTTATTGGTGGAATTATCTGGAAAAAAAAATCACACTTTTTGAAATAAATAACACAATAAAATCAGTTCCATCCCCTGATAATCACTGAGATAGTCTTTGATCTGTATTTCAGATATCCTCTCTTCCTTTCACATGCCTATACCTTTTCATTTTAGCACTAAAAAATAATTTGCTCCCTGTTATTAGACTGACTATAATTTGCAAACCTGATCCAAAGCATCACTTAGTTACACTATTCTTGTTGTCTCCTTGTAGTTCAACCACAGGTCCGATAGATTAATTGTTCTTGATGGAAAGTCAGAACAAAACCATTTTCTATTCCATTCTTCTATGAAGTTAAGCCTCAGTAATTCTACTTTCCTTTTATACTGACACTTTTCTTCTTTCTCTGACTCACCATATAAAATAGTTTCTCACTGTATAAAAGGATTGAAGACTTTGAAGTCTCAAGGCCAAATTTGGGTCAATGAAATAAAGCTCTTCACTGTTTAGAAGGCTAGAATATGAGAATACTTATCACACTAGGGATCACAAAAATCAGGACTTTTACCTTTAATGGTATAGTATTTCCAGTGTTACAGAGCATACATGAAAACTAGTTGCATGCCCTAAAATCTCCTGTGTAGGTAAGTATAATGTACTTCCAAGTATATGTAGGTGATACTTCAGTGGCAGTATGATAATATCTTGTGAAAACACCTATTTTAACAGAAATTCCACCTTCTTAGTGACATTTCGGGCACACATCTTAGCTTGAAGCCCTGTCAGAAGGTCAAAACAGCGAGAAAAGTGAAGTGATAAGGAGCAAAACTAGCTGAGTGAGGTCTCAGTCATCAGTAGTAGCATCCCTGCACCTAGACTAAGACTTAATACTTACTGATTCTTATTTACACCATAAGAACTTCACAAATACCATGTGTAAAAGTATTCAGGAAGTGTACTTTTTTTTTTTTTTTTTCATTTTAAGGTTAATGTGATGTAATTCTGTCAAACAATTTCGCTTTCACTGACATTAGTATAATCTCTCAAAAAAAAAAAAAGGTCATAAGAACTAAGTGTATAATTTGTGCTCGTAAGTTACCACCTTTAGCACATAAAGTGGATTCAATGTCAGCCAGCTTTCCCTAACTTTACTTCCTTTAAGACAAGTACATAATTTCCTCACAGGAAAAGAAAGAGAAAAAAAAAAGCTCCACCAGACTAACTTTTCTAAAATCAGAATACAAATTAATTACAGTAATCAGAATAAACTCAGAAAAAAAAAAAAGACTATTTCACAATGACATTAAGTTGCCTATATTAATTCTGCTTAAAAGTTCTTCAGTCTTTTTCTGAACAAATTAAACTAGTTTTGTGGAGCTCCTCAATGAGGGAGTGTTTGTACTAAGACTTTTAGTGAAAACTGTAATATATTATTATATAGTAAGATGAGTTTAGGCAAGAGGACATTTTTGTGTTTGTTAAAAGCACATAACAGCATGCAGAAGACTCAAATAGGCAAAATTGAATCTTATTTCCAGATAAATCGGAAAGACATGTTAACAGATTAGAACAGAAATGCTCATTTCTCTGAAAAAAATTATCCAATTTCATATTCTGTATATCATAATATTAATTCAAAACTGATATTTATATAATCTAAAAAATTAAGATTATTTAATTTGGGATCTAATTTTGCTGGTACCTATGGGAACCTATGTGATGGCAGGAGTGCAATCTTTTAATTCAAAACATCAGACAAATCCAACCGTAAGAATTAATTTGGAAATATTTGAACAGCTTCATAGAGGTAGGAAACTTACTTATGGAAAGTTATTTTAGAATTGACATATTAAATTAATATTGACACCTTTCAAAATTTAAGCCCTAATATTTTTTTTAGTTACAGCACAGCTGAAGTCTCTCAGAGCCTTGGCCTTTGTTCATTAGTCATTGTAGTATCCTACATTGATTCAGAGCACACACCTTGATAGCAAGTCTCATGAATTAATAAATAAGTAAGTATTTCATAACTAAATCCAGTTAATCTGGGCTCTTAGAAACCCAACTGGGACAATATTCAGGCTACAGAGCCGGTACAATATATTTCAGTGATGGATAAAGAGAATTTATATCATTTGGCTATCTGGCATATGGAATTTTCTGCAAAATCATTCCAATTGCTAACCAGTGTTAACTGCAGCTTATTAGCATCTATTTCCAGCTGTGTGTTCTCATATTTATTTTATACGGCTTCTCTATCCACTTCTGACTTTTAAAGTAACAAAACATTTAAATGTTTATACTATTTAAAAAAACAAACAAACAAAAAAAAACTGTTAGTGTGTACCTTTCAATTCTTGGACTGAAAAAGAAGCATGTATTAGCACTACAGTATTCTTATGAGCATCTGATGAACAGGAAAGTTTTCTGTTGGGCACAGTTGTGCTTTATACAGGAAGACTTTATACCAATTTCTGGCTTATATTTATGGTTAGTTAATTTCATAACGATTTTGCAAGCAGAGCTTTTGCTCATAAATTTTAACCTGTAACTGTCTGGAAATGTTTCAACATATTTTCAAATAGTAAATACATATATATATATTTTTAATACACAGTAGTTTAGTACAATTATATGTCAATTTTGATTTGTGTTTTGAAATACATGAAAAGGAATTAATTTAAAAGATGAAAATAGATCAATATGAGGGGAAAAAAAAACAGCTTTCTTATTTGAAATTACTTTACCTTTCCAGCTTTAATAAAATTAAAACAAATACAACAAAATCAAGGAAGATAATATTCAGTATGAACATTTTTGAAATGTGTACACCATACACACAAAAAAAAAACCAAAACATTTCTTAAGATTTTATATTAGAAATTTTTAAGCTGACGTCTATATATGTTTTGGGACAGAGCTCATCCTTGGCCACATTTATCTAAGCACTTATGCAATCCATAAATACTTTACAAATATTTACACCAGACATACTCTTTTGGAAATTCAGTCAGGTGTTACTTAATGCAGTGCCTTCCACCTATATAGCCGAACTCCCCTACTGAATTTTCTCACTCATGAGAAGATTATTTTGTAATCCCCTCTGTAATTCCCTTTAGTATTTCTGTCAATACTCTAAGCTGATACAGCAAAAATATGTCTGAAATAGTAATTGTCCTTTATTTAGATCTTTGTCATCTTGTGACATACCCTATTTAAGCAGGTCAAAATGGCTTCATAAAACTGTAGACGTAGCATTATCCTGTGTTGCCATTACTTCTGTGCTCTCTGCTCATAAGAGCTGATGAATTCTGGCATACCACTGTGCATATACACATACATAACTTCAATACCAGAACTAATTTTTATTTGACCAGCTGATTCTGTGCTAATGTGTAGTCATGCCCTCAGGCACCTATGTGCCTCTGTGGCTCTTAGCTTTTATCTTCAAATGATCTAACTCTTCAGTGGGATTCTCTCTTCTGTTAATGTTTCCTTGGAGTCTATACACATTTATGGAATAAAACTGAAAGTCTGTATGTATTACAAATGCATTGCAAACAGTCCTAACCAGCTCTGTCACAGAATAATGTTACTGCGTGAGTTCCTGACTTTGACTTTTGAAAAATCCTCTTGGGACCTGCAAAGAGGTTATAGACAAGGAATCAAATTGTCAGGTCTAGCAAGTTAATTCATTTCAGCTCCTCTGCCTGTATACATAGTCTGTCATCTTTTACTGAGTAATCTTGTCTGAATTTGTCTTAGGTTTAGACTATCTCAAATTTATCATACAGTAAGATTAATACATGTGGCCAATTAGCACAGAACAGGTCATCCATGCTAAATTCATGCTGTAATGTGTCCCACAGTAATCTGTATGCGTGTTCAGATGCAGGAATGTTCCTATGATTGCAAAGTACATATGTTTTTGGAAGTTCTTGTAATTAAAATATCCAGATTGCTAGTCATTATGGTGATTCAGAAGATTATTCCCATTTCAGAAGTTTATTCCCATGTCTCTGGTAAGGTTACTTCTCAACTTTTAAACATATGTCCCTTGGCTCCATTTGTAGGTGAAGTCATTTATGTCATGTCCATTCAGATACAATTGTAAGTGTAGATGTTGCATCACTTCCTGGCTAACTTCACCTTTTCCTACTAAGCACATATCATGATGTTGTTTCAAGCCTCATTTAGAAAATGTATTTTAAATATATGGGAACTAAAAGTGGTGTACATTTGCCTCTTCTTTTTCATATGATAGAAACATAAGCCATGGAAATTCACTCAGATGGAGGAGCACAAAAAAACTGTATCTTTTTCCTTCTTTCATTAAACATTTTGCATGATAGTTAACAACAACAACTGAAAAAAATCAATAAACAAACAAACACAACCCCCCTTGTTTTGGAAAATGTTAATTACACCTAAGACTAGTCTTTCAGTGAGTTACTTTTTCTAGTTTCTCTTGCATAGATTTCTACAGTTTTTGTCCATTAATTAGTACTTATCTTTTCTTCCATGTCAATGAATAAAGTGAAATAAAATCATTAATAAATGTACCAAAATTTAACACCGGTTGATATGTTAATTTTCAGCACTGAAAAAATAAATAAAATGATCACACTATACTTGAAATCTCTATAAGTAAGAATATTTGCATAGCATAACAAAAATGTGCTCTGTAATGTTTTGTGCTTTTATATTGTGGACTTGGAAGATCTGGATATGCTGTAAGTTAATAAGTAGATCCCTATATGTTGTGCTTGTTATGTATTTAGAGATACCGCCCCCCCCCCCCTTTTTTTTTTTAACTTACAGCTATTTAATTACACACTGGATGTGCTCATTGGTGCTCATTGAATTCATAAGAATGGGAGAGTATGAGAAAGTACACGAGCAGTACTACAAGCAGTAGTCTGCTTGTTTGAAATATTCAGTCAGAGTATATTAATCATCTCTCTGGAAACGCACTTCTTCCTACGATAACGTTTTTTACTATGTATAATATTGTCTATATTCTGTCTATATTCTTCTCTTTTATTCTATCTATATCTACAGAAATTCCCTCACTTAGACTATGCAGTATTCTGTATTAATACTTATTCAGAGGAAATATATTTTTTTTCAAATATATATTTCATTAGAAGTCTGCTGTCTCCCAGAACTTTCTCTTTTGCTTGTCCTGATTAATGGACATATATAATTATAATTACTTGGAAAGATATTAAAATAATTTAAATACTAACGTACTTATTTAATCTATGCTAAATGTTCACAGAAAAGAAATAGTAATAAAACTGTTAAAATCAAGTTTCACTGTTCTCTATATGAAATAGGACCAAAGAATTGAAAAGACTGGCAAAAATTAAGGCACCCTCTGATCACTTTGAGGAATAATTATAGGGTAAACTATAGAAGCCTTTCTTAAGGCATTAAGCTTACATAGTTTGACCTGCAAATATGGATGAATGCATCACTACGAAAGTAATAATGACATTTAACACAGTGTACATAACAAGTCTGCAAGCAGATATCGTCTTTTTTTTTTTTTTTTTTTGAATTTCAGCTGAGGGATTTCTTGTGAGCTTTTTTTTTTTTTTTTTTCTCCCCAGCAAGTGTGCAATCCTTACAGATTGTAATGGAATGTGAGCTCTGTAAGCTCAGTTAGCAGCCTATGATACTTTCTGTTAACAGACTAAGCATTCTGGGAAATCTTACTCTCTCAAGGAGTCAGCAGTGAAAAGAAGTTAAAGTTTATAAAGAAGGTAGCTATGATAGTACTGCATAACCTGAAAAAGGAAAAGACATTATTCTCCTTCTACATATGCATTTTAAAATAGCTTCCTGCAGGGCTGTTACTTGATTATTGTTTGATTATGCTTTTATTATTCAGTACCAGTAAACAGAAGTACAGACAGTTCTTCTTTGTGCTAAGTTCCTTTTTACTTAGATTTTACAGATTCACAGATTCACAGATTTCTCTAGGTTGGAAGAGACCTCAAGATCATCGAGTCCAACCTCCGACCTAACACTAAGTACTCCACTAAACCATATCCCTAAGCTCTACATCTAAACGTCTTTTAAAGACCTCCAGGGATGGTGACTCCACCACCTCCCTGGGCAGCCCGTTCCAATGCTTAATAACCCTTTCGGTAAAGAAGTACTTCCTAACATCCAACCTAAAACTCCCCTGTCGCAACTTTAGCCCATTCCCCCTCGTCCTGTCACTAGGCACGTGGGAGAATAGACCAACCCCCACCTCTGTACAGCCTCCTTTCAGGTAACTGTAGAGAGCGATGAGGTCGCCCCTGAGCCTCCTCTTCTCCAGGCTGAACAAGCCCAGCTCCCTCAGCCGCTTCTCGTAAGACTTGTTCTCCAGACCCCTCACCAGCTTGGTCGCCCTTCTCTGGACTCGCTCGAGCACGTCCATGTCCTTCCTGTAGCGAGGGGCCCAAAACTGAACACAGTACTCGAGGTGCGGCCTCACCAGAGCCGAGTACAGGGGCACAATCACTTCCCTCGACCTGCTGGCCACACTGCTTCTTATACAGGCCAGGATGCCGTTGGCCTTCTTGGCCACCTGAGCACACTGCTGGCTCATATTCAGCCGACTATCCACCAATACTCCCAGGTCCTTCTCGGCCAGGCAGCTTTCCAGCCACTCATCTCCCAGCCTGTAGCTCTGCTTGGGGTTGTTGCAGCCCAGGTGCAGGACCCGGCACTTGGCCTTGTTGAACTTCATGCAGTTGACCTCAGCCCATCGCTCCAGCCTATCCAGATCCTCCTGCAGAGCCTTCCTGCCCTCGAGCAGATCGACACACGCACTTAGCTTGGTGTCATCTGCAAACTTACTGAGGGTGCACTGGACGCCCTCATCCAGATCATCAATAAAGATATTAAAGAGGACCGGCCCCAGTACCGAGCCCTGGGGGACTCCACTAGTGACCGGCCTCCAACCAGATTTGACTCCATTCACCACAACTCTCTGGGCCTGGCCATCCAGCCAGTTTCTAACCCAGCGAAGCGTATGCCAGTCCAAGCCCCGAGCAGCCAGTTTCTTGAGGAGAATGTTGTGGGGAACGGTGTCAAAAGCCTTACTGAGGTCAAGGTAGACCACGTCCACAGCCTTTCCCTCATCCACCAAGCGCATCACTTGGTCATAGAAGGAGATCAGGTTCGTCAAGCAGGACCTGCCTTTCATAAACCCATGCTGACTGGGCCTGATCGCCTGCTTGCCCTGCAAGTGCCGCGTGATGACCCTCAAGATAATCTGCTCCATGAGCTTCCCCGGCACTGAGGTCAAACTGACAGGCCTATAGTTCCCCGGGTCTGCCCTCCGGCCCTTCTTATAGATGGGCGTCACATTGGCTAGCCGCCAGTCAACCGGGACCTCCCCCGATAGCCAGGACTGCCGATAAATGATGGAAAGCGGCTCGGCCAGCTCCTCCGCCAGTTCTCTCAGTACCCTTGGGTGGATCCCATCCGGCCCCATCGACTTGCGCACATCCAAGCTCCGTAGTAGGTCGCCAACCATTTCCTCATGGATAGCGAAGGCCACATCCTGCTCCCCATCCCCTTCCACCAGCTCAGGGCACTGGGTGTCCGGAGAACAATCGGTATTGCCGCTAAAGACTGAGGCAAAGGCGGCATTAAGCACCTCAGCCTTTTCCTCATCCTTAGTAACTAGGTTTCCCCTCGCATCCAGTAAATGATGGAGATTCTCCCTAGTCCTCCGTTTCGCGTTGATGTATTTGTAAAAGGATTTTTTGTTGTCTTTAACGGCAGTAGCCAGATTGAGCTCCAGATGAGCTTTGGCCTTTCTAATTTTCTCCCTGCACAGCCTCGCTACATCCTTGTAGTCCTCCTCAGTGGCCCGCCCTTTTTTCCAAAGATTATAAACCCTCTTTTTTCTGCTAAGCTCCAGCCGCAACTCTCTGTTGAGCCAGGCCGGTCTTCTTCCACGCCGGCTCATCTTTGGGCACGTGGGGACGGACCGCTCCTGTGCCATCACGATTTCCTTCTTGAGGAGCGCCCAGCCTTCCTGGACTCCTCTGCCCTTCAGAACCGCCTCCCAAGGGACTCGGCCAACCAGCGTCCTGAGCAGCTCAAAGTCAGCCCTCCGGAAGTCCAAGACAGCAGTTTTACTGGTCCCCTTCCTGGCCTCGCCAAGAATAGAGAACTCTACCATTTCGTGGTCACTCTGCCCCAGACAGCTTCCGACCACCACATCTCCCACCAGTCCTTCTCTGTTTGTGAAGAGAAGGTCTAGCGGGGCACCACCCCTGGTAGGTTCACTGACCAGCTGCGTCAGGAAGCTATCTCCCACGCTCTCCAGAAACCTCCTAGACTGCTTTCTCTGTGCCGTGTTGTGTTTCCAGGATATGTCCGGGAAGTTGAAGTCCCCCACGAGGACAAGCGCCGATGATTTTGCAACTTCTGTCAGTTGCCTATAAAACTCCTCATCCGTCTCCTCATCCTGGTTCGGCGGTCTATAGCAGACCCCCACCAGGATGCTAGCCTTGCCGGCCTTCCCACGGATCCTAACCCACAGGGATTCAACCTTATCATTCCCAGCCTGGAGTTCCACAACATCAAAAGATTCTCTAATGTAGAGAGCCACGCCACCACCCCTTCTGTGCTGCCTGTCCCTCCTGAAGAGCCGATAGCCAGGCATTGCAGCACTCCAGTCGTGGGAGCGGTCCCACCACGTCTCCGTGATGGCAACCAAGTCGTAGCCTGCCTACTGCACAATGGCTTCCAGCTCCTCCTGTTTGTTACCCATGCTGCGTGCATTAGTGTAGATGCACTTCAGCTGGGCCATCGCCTTCTTCCCCGGCCTAGCCATTGTTTCCCCCGGCACAGCTCCAACAAGCCTTGTTTGAGCCCCGTCCCCCTTCTTACCTAGTTTAAAGCTCTCTCTATGAGCCCCGCCAGCTCCTGGCCTAGGATCCGTTTTCCCCTTGGAGATAGAGACCCATCTGGGGCCATCAGGCCGGGTGCCGAGTAAAGCTCCCCATGGTGAAAAAACCCAAAATTTCTATGCTGGCACCAGCCTCTGAGCCACCTATTAACCACATGAGCTTTCCGTGTCCTCTCCGTGCCTCTCCCTTCCCCCGTAGGGATAGACGAAAACACCACCTGCACTCCCGCTCCCTCCACCAATCGTCCCAGTCCCCTATAGTCCTGTTTGATGGCCCTGAGGCTTCTCTTTTCAACATCATCGCTGCCAGCCTGGACTATCAAAAGCGGGTAATAGTCAGAGGGGCGAACCAGGTTTGGAAGCTTCCTGGTAACGTCTCTGACCCTGGCCCCAGGGAGGCAGCAGACTTCCCTATGTGTGGGGTCAGGCCGACAAATAGGGCCCTCCGTTCCCCTGAGGAGGGAGCCGCCCACAACAATCACCCTTCTTTCTTTCTTGGTGGAGGCAGTCCTGAGGCGTGGAGTCAACTTCCTCACCTCAGGCATCCTCCTGGGTAGGCTTCCTACCTCATCCTCACCCACGGGTCTCTCGAGCCCCAGGGCCTCAAACCTATTGTTCAAGGGCACCTGGGAAGGCGGTGCCGGCAGGGGAGGGCATCTCCTGCGAGGTCGAGCAGGGACCTGCCTCCATTCCTCCTCAACTCGCAGGTCCCCTCCCTCTGCCCGATGGCAACAGGGCAGGGGGTCCACCCCCCTTTGGGGCGTCTCACCCTGGTCCCTCTCCCTCCGGTCCTGCAGGGAGTTGCTCCACCAGTCTATCTCCCGCTCGCACTCCCTGATATCCCTCAGCCTCTGCACCTCCTCCTTGAGCTCCGCCACCATGCGGACCAGGTCGTCCACCTGCTCGCACCTCACGCAAGCAGTCTCCCTGCCTCCCGCCGATGGCAGCAAGAGGCTCATACACTCCCCGCATCCGGAGACCTGAACTGCCGCATGTTTGGACGGGCAGTCGGTCTGGGTGTGCACTGACTTCCTAGAGAAGGCACCGTGCCTGGTGGAGACCATTGTAGCCCAGCTGACAGGAGAGTGCCGTTAGAGGAGTTGTCCCTATGGGCAGGTGTGAGCGCTCCGCCCTGCCTGCGCCAACTGCCTCGCTAACTGCCGCGTCACTCCCTGTTTGCCGGCCCTGGTCGCCGCGCTCCTGGTCGCTCGCGCTCCCTAAGGACTGCCTTTGAATGGCCGGGGGGAGGAGCTGTCGCTGACGCTGCTGGCCCCGCCTACGCCTCGTCAGCCTCCCTCACGAGGGCTGCCGGTGCCTGGCGGCTCCCTCACGTAGGCTCGATGCCCGAAAAATAGCCCTGCCTGTCCCGATCCCGCGCTCCGCTGCAGCACGCGTCTGCCCCGGAGCCGGTCGCCTCGGCATGAATTTTCATTCATGTGGAAGTGCTATTAGGATTCCACAACCATTCTACTCCTGCTTGCCACATAACTTCTGCTGGCAGACCGGGAAAGAAAAGCTAACAGTGAAGACCTCATTGTACTGTAGAAATTACCCAGACTGTAATGTATTTTCAGCATTTTCAACTGACCTTACAGCGGGGGAAGGAATTAGATATCCCATTGAAGTACCTTATTCTGAATTCTATTATTCTATACTTAAATAGTTCCTGGAAGAACAACAGAAACTGGAACTCTCCTGAAGCCGTTCTTACTCACTCAGGAAGCTATAGATTCATCCCTTAAAATCTGTGACCAAGTGAGAGAAAATGAACTAAATGCCAGCTTTCCTTACCTGTTTACAGAATTAAGTGCCAGAAAAGGCACTTATTTACTATGAGGGTGGTAGAGCACTAGAACAAGTTGCCCAGAGAGGCTGTGGAGTATGCTTCGCTGAAGATATTCAAAACCCACCTGAATGAGATCTTGTGCAAGGTACACTAGGTGACCTTCTTGGCAGCTGGTTTGGATTAGATGATCTCCAGAGGTCCCTTCCAACCTCAATCATTCTTTGACTCTGTGATTCTGTGAAAGTAAAATTTCTTAATTGGGTGGTATGTTTATGTAGTAACGATATTATCTTCCTATGAGAAGGGGGAACATAGCTTTGGCACACAGACTCTTTTTGTATTACTGTTAATAATGTAATAAATTCTATGTGTAATTAAAACCAACCAAAACCAAAACAAGACCCAAACTGTAATTAATTTTAAAATATAATTATTTTAAATATAAATTCTGATTAATATCTTAATAAATCATTTCATTAAAGCATTTTGGATTTAAAATTACTTCTAATTTCAGCATCATGCCACAGCTCAAATTGATTCTTTTAATTATTAAAACAAAACAAAACAAAACAATAAAAACTCTATAAGCAATCATGGTAGCTTCCGGTTAATATTTATGCCATCAATTAGTAAAGTAAATGCCACTCTTTAGGAAAGTAAATAATGATTATTAAATTTTGGCAAACATGAAAAACATGGAAACTATAATCTGTTGTTTCAAAATGTTTTAGTGGATAAGCAAATTCACCATTTAGTAAAATTTGCCTTGACTGCCCTGTGTTTTTATCTTTGGTAATATATCTGTTCCTAACATAACAGGAATCTCATGAAGTTCATCAAGGGGAACTGCAAATTCCTGCACCTGGGTTGGATAATTTCATATTCTTGGACAGGCTGGTGGTGTTTAGATTTAAACATTTAAAAACAAAAACAAACACAACCAACTTTTTTTACTATGAGGGCAATCAAATACAGTAACAGATTGGCTAGAGAAGTTGTGGATGCCCCATCCAGAAAGTGTTTAAGGTTATGCTGAATGGGGCTTTGAGCAACCTGGTCTGGTGGAAAGTGTCCCTGCCCATGTCAGGAGGGTTAGAACTAGATGATCTTTAAGGACCATTCAAACCCAAACCATTCTATGATGCAGAAACTGACTGGACATGTCTCTGAAGTACCTGCTTGAGTTTTCCTTGCTTTGATCAGGGTGGTTGGACTAGGTGATCTAAAGTGTATTCCAATCTCAACTGTTCAGTAATTCTGTAATATAGGTGTCTCTGAGCATATACAGCCCCAAATTTATATTAAGAAATTAATATTTTATTTTATTTTATTTTTAACATTTGTGTATTGGCACATATGTACTGCAATTTGAGATAATTTGTATATATATTAGCTAGATTCAACTCATTATGTAATAAGAGATATGAGATATATAGATTGAGGTATTCTTTCATGTATATCTTTTTGTCTTTGTTTCTTTTTGTTGGATGTGCTGACTTTTCAGTCCCCAGTTTGATATCCTAGGAACTACCTAACTACTTCTGCTAACATTACAGAAATACTTCAGTTTAGAGACTAAATTAAGATATTTCAAATCGATTGTCATATGGTTCAGTACGTTATCTTTCTGAGTGTGGATAACCTGTGCTTGATCTTACCAGCTAATAATGTCTATCAGACAATAATGTCAATATTGAGATGAAACCCCCCCCACCTATTTCCCACTGGATGGACAGTTTTCAAAATGTATTTGACCTTTCTGATAGATGTTCTTCCCACTTCTGTTTGTACAATTACAGGTTGGCTACATTGAGTGAATTATTCACTACAAATAGTTTGTCCCACATAGTCTTAAACACATTGAGAAACTAAACTTCTATTGGGGACAATTATGTAGCAAATAGTTTTTACCATCAGTGAACATTCCGTGCTACCCATATGGTGGAGCATCTGAACTTTATAAACTCTGGAATCATAATGCATATTGTTCTTTCTGACAGTGCAAAAGGGAAAATAACACATCAGCCTTCAAGTGTCTAATTGAACAAGCAGTTCATTAACTGAGGCCTTGGAAAGGCATGAACCATGGCTGTGACAGGACATGGTTTGATTGAACACATATAAGAAAGTGGATTGAGAGAGAGGTCTTTCCACACCATTTTGTAGTAAAGCAGTGACACTCAAAAATGTAAATTATATATTGATAACATACAATTGAATCTACATCTAGTCATCCCAAGATTAGAATATCTTCATACCTTTGATAATTTTCCTATCTTGTTGCTCACCCTCCTCCATCTCTGAATGATTTTAAAGAGAAATGAGCAAAATCAGACCACTAAACTAAATAAACACACTGATGACTTCCAGTCATATGTCCACTGAAGGAAAAAAATCTTCCTAGAGAGACAGTCAAGTCCTAAAACAAATACTTTCATTTGGAATATGAAAAGTGCAAAATTTTGAGATTGCATCAAATCCTTCTGCTGAAGACATCTTTCAACCATCTTTAATTCCTTTTTGACTCTCATCTACTTAAGCACCAAGTGTTCTGCTTCATCGTTATGATATTTAAATGTATTTTTGCTACATCTCCGTATTACATTTTCTGAACAGATCTTGGAATTGCATTCTGGTATGTCTCGCTTGATTTTATTTTATTTTTCTTTGTATCTTGAGAGGAGAATTGACAGCATATGGTTAAGGTTGCCTGAGATGTATACCTTCAGAAAGATTGAAGCTTTTTTTTTTTTGTTTCACACTTTCACACGTCATTTTATTGTTTTTTGTCCCTTGTTCTGGATTATTATTATTATTATTATTATTATTATTATTATTATTATTATCAAGTCTTCTGTATGACCAGTTCTTCAAAGGAAGTTGTTTAAAACATCCAACTTTGTTGGAATTGCTATTATTCATCTCATATTTTACAATTCTACTTGCAGAAATGCACTCACCAATAAGGAATGTTGTTCATTTCAAAGTTTTGAAAGTGTTTACCCAGCCCCCCTTCTTTTTTTTTCCCCAGCAAAGAACATTTCCATTCCTTTAAGACACAAAGACACTGTTCTACAGAGTATACCAAGGTAAGTTCTGTTGCTATTTTGTAGCAAGTAAACATATATTGACTTTTTTAAGTCAGTATTAAGCTTATTGACTGGAGGATTTAATATTTACAGTCTTTTGCCAGAATCAATATGATGACCTTAGGGGGAAAAAGAAAATGTCTTTGAGTCAACTAAATAACAATATTTTCTATTTGTGCCTGAAACCTGCTGATATTTAAATATATCTACACTAAAAAATTTGGAATGTAGCTACAGTTAACAAATCATCATTCTTTTTCTCCTGGAACTCATTTTTTTTCAACACAAAAAATGCTATTTTTGAAAAAGTCTATGGCACTTGCTAATACTGTTTGATGTTTTAAGTCCTTTTTTTAGAGACAACTGATGTCACTTGTGAGTCCCGACTCAGAGAAATTCTGAGCAATTTTTAGCAAAAACACATAGAAATCTGTGTAACAAAGTGACAGGGTACTTGTTTGATAATTGTGTGCTCACATAATAGTGTATAAATACCAATTAGTTATGAATTTATTTTGGGTTAATACTCATTTTATGTATATTTTCATAATTTGAATAGTATATATATTTTTAAGTTTTGTTTTACTTTTTGTATTAATCACTTTTTTCACCTTTTATCTTAGAGATTCTGAACATTATGGATGACAGTGGGGAAATTTGTCCAAGAAGCCCAAACTGAGGAAACTGAGTTTTAAGTTTTTTTTTTTTTTTTTGTAGGATGCCAAAATCTAAATATTTTTATAAGAGCATCTGACTAATTTTCTATTTTATAATCAACTGTTTGTAGCTAAATATATTCATGAAAACATTAATAAAGATACATCTTAATTTGCAAGAATAATGGAAGAATCAGTTCAAATGCTTATTTTTAATGTATGTAAATGATTTAGCTGTGGTATTCTCTCTATTACACAATAACTGACTTTTTAATGTACTGGATAGAATACCTTTAAGAAAAAAAAAATAAAAATAAACCCCCCTCCCCCCCTTTTTTTTTCAAGTTGAAATTATCTATTTTCTTATTACAAATCCCCCCAAATCTCTTGGGATGAAAACGGAAACAAATGAGCTACAGATATGTCAAATGTCAATGTCACAAACTCTATGATGCCCTAAATGCTTATTTACTCTAAGAGAAAAAAAGAAGGGAGAAGGGACATAGCACCTGTAACAACCCATGGTACATGTGCTGTTGCTGAGATACAGTTTATTTTTTAAAGAAAAAAAAAGTCAGTGTATAGTACAAACTCTTGTTCTGTGTTACAAGACAAAAATAGCTCCAACATGAAAAAAAATATATATATATTGCTCACTTTTAAAAATTCTCTTTCTTTTGTTTTTATTTTTTTAATATTTTTCCCAGTGGATGCACACGTATTTGTCTTGGTATCTTTATCTAAATGATGCCAAAAGGAATTCACAGGTACATTTGATTTCAACACAGCATGGAATAAAAAGTGAAAACATCATCATCTCTGTGTTTCTCTCTAAGCGCATGAGTACACAGACTTAGCACTTTACTCATTTTTTGTTTGTTTGTTTGCTTGCGTGTTTTGTTGTTTGTTTGTTTTGCCTGATCACCTGTCTTTGCCTGTCACCTGTTTCTTCTACCTCTCACGCCTGTTTATGGACTGGTTGCTATCTTTACTCACCTTTTAGTCACACATGACCTTAATAAAGATGAGTGTAAAAACTGAAGAACAGCTGTACAATGTCACGTGAAAAGTTAATCTAGTGAAAGGTGTCTTTATGCTGACTCTGGCAATGACCACTAGCAAAGAGTGATAGAGTGGCGCAGCCACGTGGTACTCTCCTTTGTAGTATCCCACTGTTTTTGGCACTTCTTAGGCCAGAAGTATTTACTTTCTTCTGGAAACTCTGAAACTCTCCAATTTCCCTTTACATGTGTTATTCTAACCTGACTTTTGATCCTACATAATGTAAATTACTACAAGATAAGCAAGTACTGTTTCTTTCAGATGCTCTGCAAAAGCTCTACAAAGTTCTGAATATTATAAACTGAACAGTTGGATTAAAAAATCTTTTTTTTTTTTTTAATTACTATTCTTATGTTAAACAGACAACATTTCACTTGCTGTTCCGTGATTGTTATACAAGTTCCCAAAATAGCTGTCTCATACTTCATTGTCTTAAGCTGTTTCTGTGATCTGTTATTTCACTTATTTCTCAATGAAGAGATGAGAAATTTTTCTTGCTAGGTGCATCCCTCCCAAAAAAGACAAAGTAAGTTTAAATGTGTGATTACTGCGTATTTTCTTCTTTCTTTCTTCCTTTCTTTCTTCCTTTCTTTCTTCCTTTCTTCCTTCCTTCTCTCTCTCTCTCTCTCTCTCTTTCTGTACATAGAAGAGAAAGAGGAATATCATGAAACCTACTTTTTTTTTTGGGGGGGGGGGGGCAAAAATTTCCTCTGAATGCCTAAGAAACCATGTTTTGATTTCATTTTATTGAACTTTTCCCTTGAAAAACTGAAATATATCTGTCATGTGGCAGTATACTAATTGTCATATTTGAAATATTTGCTAAGAAATATAAAATATTTTCAAACAAATACTAACATTTTTTTTTTCTCTTGCTACAGAGAAAAACAGTCTTTTATAGTGAAAAATATTCTTCCAAAAAAAGAAAACTTGCCTCTTAGGCTATATTTTGAATGTTTTTCATCAATTGCATATATCTTTATTTCAGATAAAACTTTTAAAGATCACATTAAATGTGCAACATAAACACAAGTTGAATTGCATTGTCTTAGGGAAGAGATTTGCCCAATTACATTAAGACTTAGAGCTTCTGTAAATAACAGTCAAATTCCATAGCAAAAGCACCTTGAATTTAATTTTAAAGCTATATTCTTATGGTGGTTTTACCCAGCTGGGCAGCTGAGCTCCACCACAACCGCTCTCTCACTTTCCCTCCTCTAAGGGAAAGGGAGAGAAAATACGATGAAAAGGGCTCAAGGGCTGAGATAAGGACAGGGAGATCACTCAACAATCATCGTCACAGGCCAAACAGACTCAGCCTAGGGAGATTAATGTGGTTTATTACCTATTGCTAGCAAGCTAGAGCAGTGGGAAACTAAAAACAAACTAAATCACTTCCCCCCTCTTCCACCCTCTTCTACCTCCTCTCCCTGAGAGATGCAGCAGAATGGGGAATGGGGGCTGTGGCCAGTCCGTCAAGCTTTGTCTCTGCCTGTCCTTCGTGGTCATTCTCTTCCCCTGCTCCAGTGTGGTGTCCCTCCCACAGGATGCCGTCTTTCCCAACCTGATCCTCTGTGGGCTTCACACAAACGGCAACTCTTCAAGAACTGCTCCAAATATGGGTCTGTACCACAGGGTCCGTCCGTCAGGAGCAAAATTCTCCAACATGGGTCTCCCATGGGTGGCAGCTCCCCCCAGATCCTGTGCTCCTTCATGGTTTTCACTCCATGGGCTACAAGTCTGGCTCGCTTTGGCAGTCGCTATCCATAGGCCACAGCCTCCTTCATGCCAGATCAACCTGCTCCACCTTGGGCTCCTCCATAGGCTGTAGCATGGAGATCTGCTCCACAATGGTACACCATGGGCTGCAGGGTGACAGCCTACTCCACCGTGGACCTCTCCATAGGCGACAGGGGAACTTCAACTCTGGCAACTGGAGCATTTCCTCCCCCTCGTTCTTTCACTGACCTTGGTGCCTGCAAGGCTGTTTCTCACTCTTCATTCTCTGAGCTGCTGTTGTGCAGCAGATTTTTCCCTTTTCTTAAACATGGTCTCACAGAAGTGCAAACAACATCACTTATTGAGTTGGCTTTGGGCAGTGGTCAGTCATTTTGGAGCCGGCTGAAACTGGCCCTTATCTAATGCGTGGCAGCTTCTGGATTCTTCTCACAGAGGCCATCCCTGCAGTCCCCTACTACCAAAACCTTGCCACGTAAACCCAATACAACTCTCATATCAGAGATCTCTTCCTACAATTACATGCAGGAAGACTTCCATGTTTTCATGAACAGGTATGTGAGTTTGTCTCTGCTTCATTTCAAAAACAAACAAACAGAATACAAACCAAACCAAGCCAAAAACAAAAACAAACAAACAAACAAAATTACAAACAAACAAACAAAAAAACCACCACCACTACCACAAAAAAATCTGTGGTTATTATTATTCTAAAAAATAAAATATAATAAAAAATGTCATTTAAAAGAAATGCCAATTAAGTCAACAAGGCGTACCTCTGAACCCAGTTACTCTTACAAATATCTGAGGTTCTCTTAGTCACTCAGATCCATGTTATATAGTATCCTGTAACAGTGTAAGTGCATGTCATCTCTCATGTTGATGTTTTGTAACCAAAGCAAATTTAGAATGATGTTTTCAGTGGATACTGTGATACAAACAAAACGCTCAGTGCAAACAGGTTGTGTTTATACCAGTACTCCTGCCTTGTGGTGAAGTATCATCCAAGTACATTGGGGTGTAGTATAATCCAAGTATACATTGAACAAGTATCTTGCAAAATATTTGCTTTGTATCTGTTTTCTGTATCTTCATATGCCTATTTTCTGATAGCCTGAAAATAAAAAGACCATATGTGCAAATGCAGGTATGACTCTATTGTAACAAAAACTTCCGAACTCTCAAATAAACAAAAAAGTAGAAAGCATGTCAACATATCTTAAATCTATGTTTTGCTGTGTGCAGTTTTTGCTTGTTTGTTTGTTTGTTTTCTCCTTGAATTTTTCATTGTATTTAGTTCAAGAGAAGACTTGGTGAAAAACAAGATGTGGATATTGATGTACATCATATCCTTTACTGTGCAATCGTTTTAACACAGACTGTCTACTGTTCATGATAAAAGTTAAGAGCTATTGAAAGGTGCTTAGCACCTCTTGTGAACAGTCTGAGTTTGACAAAAAAAGAAAAAAAAGAAATACAATTGTTTCTCTGCCTCTAGACAGTTCATTTAAGACTATTATTCATTGTGTATCTGTGGAAAGAAGTTTGGTTCAAAACTGAGTGATTAATTATTGCCTGATTTAAAAAAAAAAAAAAGTATAGGAACTTGTCCATGTTGTCTGGACAAGCATCGACCGTCAGCAATTCCCTAATTTTAACAGTTTGTGTTTTCTCATTTTTTTTTCCTGTTTTTTAAACACATAAGGATTGCCTAAAAGGACTGAATAAACAAAGGAGAGGGGAGGAGATGGGAGGGGAGGAGATGGGAGGGGAGGGGAGATGGGGAACTAGTGGAAGAAGAAAATCAAACAAAACAGCCATCATAAACTAAGGAGGGGCAAAATGAAAATGAAGGCAAATATGTAAGCACAGTCTGAAAAATAATAATAAAAAAGAATAGACATCACATAATTAATGCTTATTAATGATATGTGCAACAACTATACAAAAATGTAAGGTGATGACATTAGAAAAGTAAAAAAAAAAAAGTCTCTGAATGCATAGCTTTTATTGGAAACGAAGGCTGAACTCTCATTAAAGTATTATGAACCATTGAAAAATAAGAGCTATATCAGTTGCAGGTGCTTCAGTGAATTTTCAGTTGTTTTTACGAGATATATTTTGATGGGATTATTTGAGATAACTTATTCAGTTTCTCAAACCTAAGGACTGAAATGTACAATATTTTAACTGGGAATATCAGTCACCTCTGATTTGAACACTAAGATACTAGACATAATGAGATGTTATAGTTGATACTGAGAAATAAATTAATGCACTCAGTAGAAATATATTTACAAAAATAACAAATGAGTGAATGAATGAATGGATGGAAGAGAACTTCAATCTGTCATGATCTTTTTGCAGAAGAATACATATGTTATGATGGTTTACAGGCACTCTCTGCTCAAGTAAAGCACTAGACAAACTGTTCCGATTTTGTGTATGTTGAAATAATGGCTGGACAGACATGAACTGTAATGTTTCTCAAATGATGGGAGAAATTTAAAAATTTACAAATTCTTCTATCAAATTGCACAGTCCTCTCATGCAATAGTTGAAATTCATATTCATATTTAGATTGCATGTCTGAAAAAAGTTATTGTGAGGTGTATAAGCAAGAACTTGGTTGCAAATTACTAATGGCAGCTGTTTAGCAACTATTCTATTTTGGAAATGATCAAGGGGAAACTTCAGCTGTGTTTTACCATTGATCATCGCTTAATGAGTAAAGTCAAAGGTATGCAATTTTTATCCAAAATATAGTTTAAATTCATGACTGTATCCTTGTATCATTTAAAGTGTTTTCATAATTATTATTGCAAACAATAATTTTTATAGAAGTTGAGCAGATATAAATACTTCCTATAAAAATATTCACATTTAAGTAATGTTCATTCTATTATCTGTTGTATTTTCTTCACATTAATAATTTAACATTGATATAAATTTTTGAAAATATTAATCATAACCAAATATAAAGGAATGTGAGAAGAAAATGAGCTTTGAATTTACAAATGCAAATTCATTTAATAAAGCATTGCGCTAATCCTATCAGAGAGAAAAAGAAAAACAAACTTTAAAACCTACTTCTCAACACAAATTACTCAACATATTTTGGATTTTGAATTTTAGATTCTTGCAGGAAACCTAGTTTGAAAGCAAGTTATATGTCAATACTTACTACTGGTAAAAACACAGTAAATAATTTTAACAATGAATATATTTAACTGAAAAAAAACTCTCTGCATGAAAGGAGGAAGGATTAATTGCATAGATAGAATGTTTTATTTATTTATTTTTCCCAAAATTTATATTTATCTCTATGATCTTGATATCACATGTTATTACCATTTTTCTAGGTTTGATTAAAGTCTTGTAACTTAAGGAAATCAATAATGAAACTGTTCTAGAGATAATAATGATTATTTAGGACCAATACTAATACCGTTACTCTGTAGCTGGTAAGGTTAAGGATACTTAGAACTCAAGTTGTCCATGAATAAACTCAGCATAAGCATCTGTTAATTGTAGAACTACTACACAAAGCATTAAATATTATCTCTGAACCCTGAAAGTGTACAGCCTAAGACAACTACTACATGTAGATTGGCTATTAGTACAAAGTAAATCATGGGAACATTATAAATGATAAATTAACAGGACAGCTTTATACCTTTCTGGATCATACTGGCATTAAAAAAAATAAATACAAACAAAATACCATTAAATACAGAAACTCTAGATTTCCTTTTATTTGGTCACACCTGGTCATATTTTCCCTTCCAACTTGAAAGATGCAATCCTAAATTTCATAACCATGATTATAAAGGAGTTTTGCATGACCAGGATACTATTATCTTTTTTCTACGTATTTTTAATTTTTTTTTTCTTTTTTCTCCATGTGGCCAAAGCTCACCCTGTCTTCTGTTTCATATGTGACCAGATTAGAGTAGATCAGAAAATACATATAAATAAAAAATCTGTAGGTAGGTCATACATACACAAAATTAGCTTTCATAGCTAATGAAACCAGGCTATGTTCTTGAAATACCCTCATCTTCTTCATGAGGAGAAAAAATACACCATTTATATCATTTTAGGAAAGTAAAAGAAACCATCTATGAATTGTCTATGTCTATCTTCAAACAAAAAGATTCATAATTATTAGAAGAAACCAAACTTAAGTAATATAAAAACTGTAGTGCTGGCTTATTACCACATATAAATAATAACATAGCAGAAATTTGCAATTATATTGTACAGCTGAATGAAACAAAAAACAAGTAACAAAAGCATTTAATGTATGTATGCATCACTGACCCTTGTGTTTATATTAAATCAGAAGAGATAATGATTCTCATTCATAAAAGCTGAAAAGGCCACAGGGAAAATGGAGCAACACAATAAACCAGATAAAAATGTCAAAATTAAATTAAACGCTAAAGTAAAAATAAGCAGTTATAATATTAACAATAGAAATCCATAACGTTACTCTTAGCCTGAAAGCATTTACTGGATCTTTTTATTATAAAAAGAAATAAAAATAAACTGAACTATTTTGTGATCAGTAGTTTGTGCCACTACAGATTCAGCTAAATGTGAACTGCAAACAGAAAGGGAATTTTATATTTGGTAGAATGATACTGTAAATGTCATCTGAAAATAAGTTTAGGTAAAATCAATTTTAAGCTCTATATTTTATAATTTTATATATTTTATAACCTTTCAAAAACTTGCAGTTGAATTTCCAGATCCCTGCAACCAAACAGAAGAACAGAAAACAAATACTTTATATCTGGCTCTTTTAAATAAGAGGTTATTTGTAAAAGATAATAGGGACAAGTCATTAGAACTTCTCTTTTAACATCTTACTTATTTCCAGCTGCATTCACTTGGTATTAGTGAAACTTCAATTGGTAACAGAATCAGATTTATGAGCATGATGGCTCATAAACCCCACTGAATATATGAATGATTTTTGTCTCTTCTAAGGTCAATTTAAAGATTTTTTTTTAGGTTATATGAGAGGTGACTGTCCATTTAAATTTAAGTCTTTCCTAATGTCTTTTTTCCTTGGGAAGGAATAGTTTGAGTAATGGAAAAATACCTTTCAATAACAAAATAATGAATATTAGATAACAAAAGATATCTTGAACAACGTAAAAATGCTGAGACAATACATCACGTACAAAGTACTATAATCTTAGTTATAAGTGACTTTTTTGCATGCAACATAAACCCAGAAAATTTGGGAGTGTTGCATAAATTGGTGAACCACTTCTATAAAGAGTCATACTATATAAAGACATGCAGAGGTAAATAAACTGACTTTATTATTTGTATAGGTTGTATTTTTTGTGAATTTGTTCTTGAAGAACAGGTTTGCACATGTATTTCAGAAGTAACTTAAATGATGCATGACTCATTCCCTAGGGCAATGATGCGTATACTTACCTAGTGCTTGAAAACTTTAGGACTGAGTACACGGTATTACAACTGTTACTTATTTGATTACGTTTGGAGTGTCTCTGGTGATAAGAATTCACAGTATGGATTTCACACACACAAAAAAAGTCATACAGGTTCAAAAACACAAGTGCATTGTTTAGTCTAAAGAAGTGAAGACTCCTAGCTTAAAGAAGTGAGACACCGTATGACAACAGTCCTTAAGTATACAGAGGACTTCTGTGAAAAGGAAAGTAACAATTTGTTTGTTATGTCTGTGGTAGAGAAGGCAAAGGCTGATGGGTTTGTATTGTTGGATAGACGATTCATGTTAGATAAAAGAAAAAGCTTTATTATGACAACGAAAATGAAACGGGATATATTCATTGGGAAGGGGTTGAAGTAGTCCTCACATAGAGTCTTTAAGAACAAAATAAACTATCAGGAATGATATAAACTGTTCTCCTAGTGCAAGATGATGAATACTCAAAATCTAACACTTCTTCAATTTTATTGTCTTTTAAGACAATTCACTGAAAACAGGAAACAAAAAACAATTGTTGCTGAGACTTTAAAATTGTTAAGTGATAGTTTAGCTTTGAAGAGAAACAAACAATAAAACAGATATTAGGAAAAAATTACATTGACTTTTTATATGGAAATTACACTTATACTTTTTTTTTTTTTCCATTTCAGTGTGAAACTAGTACTATATTAATTCAGAAGAGTTTGGGGTTTTCTTTGAATATTTTTACATACTGTAATACAATACTCTAGAATTCTCTGTCTTTAAGATCTACAACTGCCATTAGTGTTTTTAGGCACTGTACGCATGCACAGTGCTTTTGTATCCCACCATATTCTTTACCTGATGTGAAGAACAAGCATTTTACCTAAGATTCAGTTCAGTCTTGATCAAAATCGAATTTATTGGGAGGATTGTGATTGTTTCTGATTTCTACCTTGCTTTGGATCAGTTTTTGTGTGTGTTTGTGTGTGTGTGTGTGTGTGTGTGTGTGTGTGTGTGTGTGTGAAGACATTTCCTTTGGAAAGCTGCATGTGGAATTACATCACCATTGTTGACTGGCTTCAGTGTTGTACAAACAAATAGGGCAAACTGACCAAGCACTAGAGGTAATTTATACTTTCCAAGCAATAACAAAACACTTTTATGTACTGTATGCAGCAATGTGAGTTTCTGGCTCCTTACTAAAACCTTCTGGAAACTTCCTAAAACATTATTTGAAAATAATTTCTTCACCTTTTTCAAGTGAACCAGATGTTCCTTATATTCATCCAGATACTCTAAATATGGAACTAAAACAAGATAAATATAACCCAGCCCACTTAGATATTGTCAAAAAATAAAGTTCCAAAACTTAAAAATATTAACTACTTTAGGATCATATACAAAATTCTCATTTAGAATGTTATTCTCTTTTAGAAAACTGTAATAACTAATTTTAATATCTAATTAAGAAAATAATCAGTTTCTGGTACTACTATGCTACAGGAGAGGAAAAAAATGCAAGGTCATTTATTCAAAACAGAAGGGAAAAAAATGGCTAGTGTTGTTGCAATTTTGTGGTGGCACAAAAGTGCTGTAAACTGCAGCTACACCAGTACAGAAACATGTTCCTTGTTGATCCAGACCCTGACTTTCACCCACAAATCATAAAATCATAGAACCATGGAACGGCTATGGAAGGAATCATAGAATGGCTTGGTTTGGAAGGGATCTGAAAGATCATCTAACTCCAACCCCCCTGCCATAGGCAAGAATGCCACCCACTAGATCAGGTTGGCCAAGGCCCCATCCAACCTGGACTTAAACACCTCCAGAGATGGGGGGCATCCACGCCTTCTCTGGGCAACCTGTTCCAGTGCCTCACTACCCTTACTGTGAAGAATTTCCTCCTAATGTCTAGTCTATATCTATCCTCTTTTAGTTTAAGACCATCCCCCTTTCTCCCATTATTATCTACCCGAGTAGAGTCCCTCTCCATCCTTTTTATAAGACCCCTTTAAGTATTGAAAGGTTGCAATACGGTCACCCTGGAGCCTTTTCTTCTCCAGGCTGAACATGCCTAGTTCTTTCAGCCTTTCTTTACAGGAGAGGTCCTCCAGCCCTCTGGTCATCTTTGTGGCCCTCCTCTGGACTCACTTGAACAGGTCCACATCCTTCTTGTGCTGGGGGCCCAAAACCAGGACGCAGTACTCCAAGTGGGAACTCACGAGGGCAGAGTAGAGGGGGACAATCACCCCTCAACCTGCTGGCCATGCCTCTTTTGATGCAGCCCAGAACACTGTTGGCCTTGTGGGCTGCAAGAGCACACTGTTGGCTCATGTTGAGCCTTTCATTCACAAGCACCCCCAGGTCTCTCTCTGCGGGGCTGCTCTCACTGTGTTCTTCTCCCAGTCTGTACTCCTGTCTGGGATTGCCCTGACCCAGGTACCTTGTACTTGGACTTGCTGAACCTCATTCAGTTCACATGGGCCCACTTCTGCAGTCTATCCAGGTACCTTTGAGTGGCATCTCTTCCTTCTTTGGTAGGAAGAGATGCACCACTCAGCCTGATGTCATCTGCAAACTTGCTGAGGGTGCACTTGATCCCACTGTCTATGTCATTGATGAAAATATTGAAAATCACCGGTCCCAAGACATACACCTGAGGGACACTGCTCGTCACTGTCCTCTACCTGGATATAGAACCATTACTCTCTGGGTGTGGCCATCGAGCCAATTCCTTATCCACTGGATAGTCTACCCATCAAATTTGTATGTTTTCCAATTTAGAAATTAGGATGTTGTGTGGGACCGTGTCAAAAGCCTTACAGAAGTCCAAGTAGATGACATCAGTTGGTCTTCCCTTGTCAACTGATGCTGTCACTCCATCGTAGAAGGCTACCAGATGGGTGAGGCATGATTTGCCCTTGGTGAAGCCATGCTGGCTGTCACGGATCACATCCCTATCCTGCATGTGCCTTAACATTGCCTTCAGGAGGATTTGTTCCATGATCTTCCCAGACATAGAAGTGAGGCTCACCGGTCTGTAGTTCCCTGGGTCTTCCTTTTTAAAAAATGTGAGTGAAGTTTCTCTTTTTCCAGTCACCAGGGACTTTGCCTGACTGCCATGATTTTTCAAATATGATGGAGAGAGGCTTGGCGACTACATCAGCTAATTCCCTCTGGACCCTGGTATGCATGTTGTCAGGGCACATAGACTTGCATGTGTTTTGTTGTGTCAGGAGGTCCCGAACTTGCTCTTTGCTTACAGTGGGAGGGACTCTGCTCCCCCAGCCTAGAGGTTTGGTGACTTGAGAGATGTGGGAAGCCTGACCACCAGTGAGGACCAAGTCAAAGTTATGTACCTCTGCCTTTTCCACTTCTGCTTTTACCAAATATGTTATCCTGTTTTGACTTCAGATCTGCCCCATTATTATGGACTTGATGGAGGTCATGGCACTATCATTAACCCTGTTTACCACCAACATACTCACCCTGACTTGTGGAATTCCTGTCCTAGCTTCAGAACATACCTTCTCCATCACTATGGACCTATCTGGATTCTTGGCTGATTCTAGCTGCCACCTCTGGGCCTGCCCTGACAGTCTTGCTGGAGTGTGGTGGTAGAATTCACTGTGCCTGCTTTGCTGACAGCTAAGAGCTCCCAGTTTGTCTTTCCTTAAGAAAGACCCCTCCCTCTTATTCTCTGGTAAAATCTTATTCCTGATAATTATTAAAATATATTTGACCAAAAGCGGGAATTAATGTTAATTGCCTGATTTGGGGGTTAGTTGTCCAATGATGCCATCACAAGGAAGGAAAACACACCCTTCTAACGGAAAATTTAACAACTACTGCCAGAACACATATTGCTATAGAGTAAGGCACACTTTGCTAATACCTAATCAAACCTCCAGGTTTTTGAAAAGAAGAATGTCAGGTTTTTGGATCCCTGCTATATCAGTAATGGTATACTTCAAATTTATAAAATTGAAACAAATATGGAAATTTAAACTCAGTCCCCTGTGACACTTTAAGGCTACAGGCTACCAGGACTCCGAAAGTGATGCAGCATGTGAATAAGTTTTAGACTGAGATACCTAAATGCAATGCAAATTCTACATTAAAAGAAAGTCATGCCTACACTTTGCTATGGAGTATAATACAGAAATAGTACCTCCAGAAAGATAGCAGTGTATCTATGTAGCTTTTGGCATATGTCTATTTTAATTAAGTGTATTGAGAAATAGAGTTGATTAGTCCAGGCAGAGAGTAACCCTCCAATGGCTATCCTGCCTTTTGGACCTGGGCTTACAACACCTCATGGAATGGCACACCATGATGCAAATGTACTAGCTTAGATGCTAGCTAGGGGGTGTCTCATGAAATTATTATTCACTTCTGAATTATATAAATCATGAAGTCTATGACATTTGACTTTACAAAGATCAAATCTGGAATAAAAAGTTTGTAACATATAGTCAAAAGATTTTTAACACAGCTGTGATTCTTGTTTGTTGTATCTGGGCAGCAACATTTTAGCTCACACAGTACTATAGTTCTTAATAAATGGATTAAATGAAAATAGAATATTGTAAATTGATGCCAAGAAGCTAAAGAGAAGGTCTATAAATTGTTCATAACTTCTATGACTTTATTTGAACTATCATCTTTCAGTGCACTAAAATTCAGGTAATTTTGTTTTGTTTTGGAAGATTGTCTGAATAATAAAAGTATTTTTGTAATCTTCACTAAATTTTTCAGCATTTTATTGTTCTGAAGCAATCTACTTTTTAAAGCAAGCTTTTTTATTTATTATTATTATTATTGTTTATTTTTTATCTAGCTATTGATACACAAGGACTGTTATCCCTTTATTGTGACTGTGGACACTTTCCTACTTGAATGACTGGAAATCCACAGTAACAGCATCATTCATTACAAAACCCTTTCTATCATTTTCTCTGTGACTACACAAACAAAAAAAGTGTTTCTTAGGTGTAGAAATGGATCAATCAACAAACTATACTTTAAGAACTGAGTTGGAACAGCCTTTCACCTCCACAGATACAAGCTATATACATGAAAGGAAATAAATGTTTTTCTATGTTACAAGGAAGTACAAGGTCAAAGATGATCATTAGACTTCATGAAGAAAGCAATTGATACTATGTAGTTTTCATCTTAATAGACATTCATGTCAGTATTCAAAACCACAAATTAAACCAGAGGATATTACAATATAAAATATTTGTTTTATGTGTTTCTTTGGACTTATTCCACAAACAATAGCAGAACTGATATGTATTTCATCTCTAATTGGTTTTGGCTTTATACAGACAGGCAAAACAGGAGAATTTCTTTGCATGCCTTGCATGACAAACATTCCACGTGAGCACAGATGTCAGTGTATAATTAATTTTTATCATCTACTGACACATCTGTATGATATGAGGACATTTTATCAGGGCCACAAGAACAAATAATTTTGCTTTAGTTACTTGAAAGAAAAATATTTTCTAAATTATAAATTGTGTGAAAATTGAACATTCATAATCCTAAATTTTATCTTTCTTGCCAAGAACATACAGAATTCAACATATGGAATTAATAAAAGGTTTACTGTAGGAATATCAGTAGAATGACAGCACACAGACATTTTTCAGTGTGATTATCTTTCTTCTGGTATGTGTTGTGTCACATTCTGACATGTTACCTTACTTAGACGAGATACAATGCTTTATTTTTGACAAGATAGATCCACTGAGAACACAAATGAAATAAATTTTTTTAGACAAACTTTTATTTGATTTACAAGTAAAAATTATCAATATATTTTCTAATTGCTAATCTCGCTACTCCATGAAGTTTCTTTTCATATATACGAAGGTGCAGAGTTTGTGTCTAGTTTTTATCTTGTGCACCCAAAATCAGAATACATTGTTGTCAGATATGAAATATGTGCATCCTCATCCATCACTCAAGCTTGTTTATAGAGCAGCTGGCAAAAAATATTTCACTGTGGAATTACCACACTCTAAGAATGTAAAATTCTTTCACTTTGAGAAAAAAAAGTGAAATTCTTTCACTTTCGCGCTCAAGGTCTGATGTTGCAGACGAAAAGGATTGTTCTCTTGAAAAAAAAAAAAGGAATTTGGATTCAGATTCAGTAAATAAATAAAATGAAAGGTATTTGTATGCATGAATGATGAAAATGTATTTGTGTGCATGGGCTTAGGCATTAAATAAATATATTCATCTTCTTTCAACTTTAATATATATATAAAAAAGTAAATACTGTCTGATCAATGTATATTTATGTCTAGAAGAACTTGGAATATCCACACATAATTTTCATAAAGTATCTTTAGTTTCCAGAAGAAGAAAGCAGATTACAAAACTACTACTCTCTGCTATTGAGTTGCCTTGTATCCCAACTCACACCAGTATGTTGATGGAGCCACTTTATAATTACAAAGCTGTCTACTGATTTACCTGCAGCATATTCTAGTCCCTCACCTGGATTACACCATCTGGAGACAAAGCTTCAGTTTGACGAACAGCTTTTTGTCTTAAACTATTACTAACTTAAACCAAAGAAACAATAATATTAAAGTTTTGCTAGTTGAGTATTTAAAACTTCATGTGTTCACTTTCAAGAAAAGTTGTTAGAACAATTCTCAGAAGCCTAGAAGAGTTTTTAACAGTGAAATAATTTGGTATTCTGTTACAGTGGTTTCCTGGGTTTGACTGGGATAAAGTTAATTTTGTTCATAGCAGCTGGTATGTTGCTGTGTTTTGAATTTTAGATGAAAATAATGGTGATAACACAGCAATGTTTCAGTTGTTGCTGAGCAGTGCTTAAAGAGTCAAGGACTCTTCTTCTCCTGCTGCCCTGTCAGCGAGGTGTGGTGGTTTCACACTGATGGGAAGCTAGGCTCCGCCACACTGCTTTCTGACTCTCCCTTCTCAAAAGAGCAGGGGAAGAAAATATGACGAAAAAAGCTCCTAGGTTGAGAAAAGGACAGGGAGATTGCTCACCAATTACTGTCATGGGCAAAACAGACTCAGCATAGGGAGATTACAGAAATTTATTACCTATTACTAACAATCTAAATAAGCGAGAACTAAAAGCAAACGAAAAACACCTTCCCCCCCCCCAATCCATCTTCTACCTCCTTCCCGAGTGATGCAGAGGAATGGGGGCTGCAGTAAGTCTATAATGCTTCACCTCTGCTTCTCCTTTATGGCCACTCTCTTCCCCTGCTCCAATGTTGGGTCCCTCCCATGGGATGCCATCCTTCCCAAACTGATCCTGCATGGGCTACACATAGGCAACAGCTCTTCAAGAACTGCTCCAACATGGCTCCGTACCACAGGGTATATCCGTCAGGAGCAAACTGCTCCAGCATGGGTCCCCCACGGGTGGCAGCTCTCCCCAGACCCCCTGCTCCTGTGTGGGCTCCTCTCCACGGGCTGCAGCTCCTGCCCGGGGCCTGCTCCTGCAGGGGCTCTCCACGGGCCGCAGCCTCCTCCAGGCCACATCCACCTGCTCCACCGGGGGCTCCTCCACGGGCTGCAGCATGGAGATCTGCTCCGTGTGGGACCCATGGGCTGCAGGGGGACAGCCTGCTCCACCAGGGGCCTCTCCACAGGCCGCAGGGGAACTTCTGCTCCATGCCTGGAGCACCTCCTCCTCTTCTTCACTGACCTCAGTGTCTGTGGGATTGTTTCTCTCTACATTTTCTCACTTCTCTCTCCCAGCTGCTGTGGCACAGCATTTTTCATTTTTTTTCTTTTCTTCAGTGTGCTCTCCTAGAGGCACAACCAGTGTCAATTTGGCTCAGCTTTGGCCAGTGGCAGGTCCCTTTTGGAGCCAGCTGGAGCTGACTCTTATCTAACATGGGGCAGTTTCTGGACTCTTTCTTACAGAGGAGGGGTGGCTTCTCCCTGCAGGCCTCCCTGCCGCTTCCTCCTCCCCCCCCCCCCCCCCCCCCCCAACAAACAAACAAACAAAAGCCCTTGCCATTTAAACCTATTACATGAGGAGGTTGGGAGGGATACACAACCAGAACAGCTGACCCAAACTGGCCCAAATTCCTTACCACATGAGGCAAAGCAGGATGAGTAGGGGGACATTCAGGTGATGGCTTTTGTATTCTCAAGAAACTTACATGAGATGAGCTCTGCTTTCCTGGAAATGGATGAACTGTCGATGGGAAGCAGTAAATGAATTCTTTGTTTTGTTTTGTTTGTATGCACAGATTTTGCTTTACATAGTAAATTGTCATTATCTCAACCCATGAGTTCTCGTACTTTTCTCTTTCCAATTTTCTCCCGCATCCCACTATGGGGACAGTGAGTGAGCAGCTCTGTGGTGCTTAGCTGCCTACCAGGGTTAAACCACAAGTGGCTACCCTAAGTTCTACTGAAATAATTGCTAATGTGCCATAGGTTGGATCTGTTCAAACAAAAGCTCAACAGATCATCTTCCTCTGGGATTGTCAGTTTTGTGCATGACTTTAGGTACAAGCTGATTTCCTATATCAAATTTAAGCAGCTAGTATTTGTGGCTGACAGTTTTGGAATAAAACACCTAAATTTGATCTAAATCATGTTTTTCATTATTAAGCTGTATTCGGAATCTGATTCATACTGTATGTAACCCTTGAAACATATTTCAACATTATGTTGGGCACAGAATGGGTGCCATTGTGTAAGAAAATATACTGAATTATCTGCCTTATTGGTATGTCTCTTTTGAGTTACTTGTCATCACAAAGATGATTTTTTTTCTGTCTCCTAGCTCATGAACATTCATTTTGATTCATCCCATGTTCATACTCATAGATGCGCGCACATGCACACACACACGCACACACACACAATGCATACAAATTACAACTAAGCCTCAAGGATGAGTAAGTAGACCAAATACCTAGTGCAATTTCTTTGGGCAAAAGTACATCTTGTCATTGTATATAGATATCTGAAGGGAGGTTGTAAAGAGGATGGAACCAGGCTGTTCTCAGAGGTACCCAGTGACAGGACAAGAGGCAATGCATACAAACTGAAGCATAGGAAGTTTCCTCTGAACATAAGGTAACACTTTCACTTTGAGAGTGACAAAGCACTTGCAGAAGTTGTCCAGAGAGGTTGTGGAGTCTCTCACCTTGGAGACATTCAAAAGCCACATGGATATGTTTTTGTGCAACCTGATTAGGTGTCCCTGCTTGAGTAGAGAGGTTGAACTAGGTGACTTCCAAACTCAACCATTCTGTGATTCTGTGATTCTATCATCTTTTATGTTGAACTATGAATATATTATTACTCACTCAAAGTGTGAGTTTTACAAAGAAATATGTAAATATATATATTAGTCCACTTGGAATGATACAAACATTTTAAATTCAAATTTTTGAATTATCAAAATGAAATAATTCATTTTGAAAACAATAAATTTAATTACTGCATTAAGAATATATTTCTTTCTGTTTTTCTACCAAAGGCTATTCACCAAATTCTGCTTAAATAAGCAATTCGAAATTATTTTGTGTGACTGTAGTGGCTCTGGCAGTCACCAAACTGAAAAAACACAGAACCAAACAGAGAATTCAAAACTTTGTTAATTCCAAAATGGGATATTTGAGACAAAGTTTCCTAATCAGCATAGCTAGGGACCGTGACTGCCTAGAATTGCCTAAGTGCTTCCAGT
The DNA here is from genome assembly GCF_964211835.1 of Anser anser. Lineage (NCBI taxonomy): Eukaryota > Metazoa > Chordata > Aves > Anseriformes > Anatidae > Anser > Anser anser. Next base: position 58,006,868 of record NC_139724.1, read on the forward strand.
TTTTCTCTGTAAGACTGCAAATTCTGACATCTCTAGATCTATAGATATAGCCTCCACCATCAGAACAATGGCAGGCATTTGGAAACTCATCAAACTAAAAACATCATAAAAAGCATCTCTCTTTCAAAAAGTAGTATTATCCATAAGAAATTTTTCACTAGAGAATTTCTGAAAGTTCTATCATGTGAATATGGGTGAAGAATGAGGAGGAGCCCCTTTACTCATTTCGTACTTATTTCGTGCTTATGATCTCGTCGAGAGTAAAAAGGATGAAAATTGTTATGAACACACAGGAAAAAATTCAGTGCTATCTCTTTTTCTTTGTCTAGCAAATCAGCAAACTACCGAGAAGAAAAATTTGCTTTTGTCTGGTAGAAGTTGCCTTTTAGCTGTATTTTTATCACCTTTTCAATTTTCTTCCATGCCTGAACTTTTTTTCTTTCTTTCTTTCTTTTTTTTTCTGTTTTTTTTTTTCTTTTTTTTTCTCTCTCTTTTTTTTTTTTTTCCCTAAAACTCTTATACATAGAAGTGAGATGAATGGATATTTATTTGCCTGTATCCCTCCCCTCCTCCCCACCCCCCACCCCCCCCTTTTTTTTTTTTCAAATTTACTAGTCTGTGATCACACAATGATACTTTAATATAAAATCTTTCTAGGTAGATCATTGATTACATAGTTTATTATTTAAACTTCAGTTCCTCCAAATTAAACGCATCACAATATAAAAATGTTGCTATGCACTTAAAACAAAAATAGACATATTCACTGATGACATAGTGGTTGATCTTCCTTTTTCAGTTGATTTTTTTTTTTTTTTTCTGGCAAATACAGTGTCATCACAACCACATGCTTTGGTTAACAGAAATATAATCGGTAAGGACAAATCCTAGATCAATTTCAGATGATAAGCATGGACTATGTGATATCTCACAGCTTCACTGTAGCCAAAAGGACAGTAATAGACAATGGTAATGTGTGAACACCCAAAGTTGCTTACTGAAGGTTAAGCAAGCAGTGTACACACAAAAAATCTCAGCCAGTGAAATGGTGCAGCTTTTACAGCTTACAATTATTCTTCTATTTTTACTATTTAGATGTTTACTATTTCCTCAGAGAGTTAAGGTGAGTCCAGGTGAAAAGGAAAATTTTGAAATACCTGAGGTCAACAAAGAGTAGTCTGCTTTATATTTATTTAGTTAGATAAAAATATCATGCCTTTTGGCAACTGTAATAGTCAAAATAAAATAACATTCCCGTTATTGTGAAAGTGAACAAACAAATCTATTGCATCTCCTAAATGAAACACAGTGAAATGTGAAATTTGAAATAGTACTTCCTCTGCTGGAATGGTAGAAAGCTTGACTCATTTACCATTTTTTTTAACCTAACTTAATGCTGGGTAAACAGAATGGACTACCATTGAGTTCAAACTATAGTATTTCCTGGCCTGAAATAGGAGAAGTTAAATGATTTGGGAAAACAAACATATAACATTATGCAGTAATGTTATACAAGATCCATCTGAAGGAAAAAAAAAAAAGTAATGCTCACCTTTGGAAACATACAGAACATTGTTTCTTTTTGAAATAATAGTGCACCTAATGAAGTATTTAAAGTATATGAAAGCAAATATTTGTATTCTGAAAAAGTTAAGAATTTTTGTTTTACTTCTCTGGAAACTGTTGTAATCAATTCTTTCTCTTTAAAAAGTTTAGCCAACTTCTTGCCTTTCTGTTATAGTACTTACCATAAAATAGTTGTAATTACAGTTAAGTTTTAGAAAAACAGATATACTTTATAAAAAAGGACATTATTTGTTTGGTCACTAACTCAAATTTATCTTTCTTTTGTTTAGAATTGCACTTTATTTTTAATCATCATGTCATTAATCAGACGTAGTATGCATTTTTACTTAGAAAACATTTGGGGATTTAAAATCTAGATTATATTATTGCTTTGTTACTATGAATTATTATTGTTAATGTGTCCAATCATTGTCTTAAAGAAATATTCATTTTAATTCCAGAAGAAAGAATTGGAAAATATAGTTTCATCTTTTTTATAGTACGGGCTACTTTCTCCTGGGTTGAGCCCAACCACATAAATTTTTCCAAACCTACTTTCTTCAATAGATCTAATATTTGAATGTATTTAGTGTTGGCTTAACATTTTTAATAATACTATCCATACAGGTCTTACATATGGACAAATTGTCATGATATGCCTGGTGTTTAAGATGGACAGAATTTATTATTCTCCTTTGGAGTTGATTTCAGCTATTAATTACCTAAGTGTTTAAAATGTGCCTACTTATGCTTTTAATTTACCTAATTTAGTTTTCAAGCACCGATTCTTCCTGTATCTTTCTATGCCAGATTAAAGCACTTTCTAGAGCTCATTACTTTCTTTCTTTAAAGGTGCTTTAATTCCATGACTGAATTTGAAAACAGTAAAGAGAATAGTAAAAAAAAACCTAAGCTAATTGGCTGGAATTCAGTTTATACAGGTAATTCTGAAATGATTTAATTTTTTTCCCATGTTGGTTTCCCAGAGCTTTTCCCTCAATTCTGAATGTATTTAGTGTTAGCTTAACATTTTCAATAAAACTGTTCAATACAGGTCTCAGATATGGACAAATTGTCATGATATGCCTGGTGTTTATCCACATTTTTGAAAGAAAAATGCTCCTTATTTTAATCCTTACTCTTTTCTGCCTATTCTTTTTTAAAGTTTCTGTAGAACAATATTTTTGTTTATATGAACTTAAATGTGATACATTCAGGATACCATAGCTTTGAGTTAACCATTTTCAGCTGTGGTTGAATTGTTTGGGTATTGCTATTCCAAATTTGCATATGTGGGACTTATTTAATAGTTTGCTTTTTTATGACTGCTTTGTATTTTATGCAACCAAGTGAAGAACAGTTTTTTTTTTTTTAAATCATTCTTTCATTTGTCCATGACCTGTTAGTAAAAACTTTTCAGATTTTTGTATGCGGAGTATGGGCAACAAAGATAACAAAAGCAAAGAAATACTACTGCAGGGAAAAAAAAAAAAAAAAAAAGTAACACCTGCGTCTGGCTTTATTCTGTAAGTTTTATAAAAAAATGATTTTATAGATTGCAGTCAGAAGTAGTGATTATTGAACAAAGTCTTCCCCAAAGCACTCTGATTTTCCTTTACAGTGACACTTCTATCCAGACCTGAGCACTTTCTATTTGGAATATACACTGGACTCTGACAATAGGCATCCTGATATTCAGCTGATGAGAACTATAGAAAATCCTAATAGTAATATAGCTTTCCATAGAGTTTATTCAAGAGTATAAGAAAAAGGAAATATAAAAAAAGAAAAAAAAAATAGAAGGTAGAAAAATCAGAACGATCTTGTCTATATCTGAAGGATGTACTTTTAGAGTAATACAAGAATTAAATAGCTGTAGTTCAGAGCTTGACTGCCCAGAGGACTACAAGGCAAATAATATCTAGAAATTATCTCTTTGCATTTTTAGCCTATGTTTTCATTATTTCAGTAGGACTACAGGGCACACAGAAACTCAGTGGATTAGACTTTGTACATTATGTTGTAGATTTGAGTCTCTTGTTCAGAATGAGTTCTTACTACTTTTCAAAGTTTTAGATATTTTTATAAAAGTTTTTTTTTTTTTTTGTATTAATTTTTATTATCTTAGTTTCTAGTTAAGGATTTTAAATTGTTGTACCAGAGGAAATCTTCCATGAGTTTATGACTGATTTTTTTTGTTGTTGTTTATGAAATCAGTTTAATATCTGCCTCTGAATCCCTGATTTCTTTTTCCCTAAAACCAAATGATAGAGGATCAAGGTGTATTGCTTTTCTTATGCAGATGATTTAGCTAAAAATAACTGACATAAATCTATGCCACAGATCATAGTCTGAAATCTAGCTCTATGTCCAGGTGAAGGCTGGTGATGAGTGGTGCCCCACAGGGGTCCGTCTTGGCACCAGTGCTGTGTAATATCTTTATCAATGACATAGACAGTGGGGTTGAGTACACCCTCAGCAAATTTGCAGATGACACCAAGCTGAGTGGTGAAGGTGATACAATAGAAGGAAGGGATGCCATCCTATGGGACCTGGCCAAGCTTGGGATTTGAGCCCATGTGAACCTAATGAGGTTCAACAAGTCAAAATGCAAAGTGCTGCTCCTGGGCCAGGGCAAGCCTGGACATGAGTCCAGACTGGGAGAAGAACTCATTGAGAGGAGCCCTGCAGAGGAGGATGTGGGTGTTCTGGTGGACGAAAGCTTGACATGAGCCAGCAGTGTGCACTTGCAGAACAGAAGGCCAACTGTGTCCTGGGCTGCTTCAACAGAGGAGTGGCCAGCTGCTCAAACGAGGCGATTGTCTCCCTCTACTCTGCCCCCATGAGAGGCACTTGGCATACTGCATCCAGGTCTGGAGCCCCCAGCACAAGAAGGATGTTGATCTGCTAGAAAGGGTCCAGAGGAAGGTCACAAAGATGATCAGAGGGCTGGAGCACCTCTGTTATGAAGAAAGGCTGAGAGAGCTGGGGCTGTTCAGCCTAAAGAAGAGAAGGGTCTGGGGTGACCTCACTGTGGCCTTTCAATACCTAAAGGGGTCTTATAAAAAAGATGGAGAGCAACTCTTTGCTCAATCAGATAATGACAGGACAAGTGGGAATGCTTTTAACCTAAAAGAGGGGAGGTTTAGATTAGAGATTAGGAGAAAATTCTTTACTTGGAGGGTGATGAGGCACTGGAACAGGTTGCCCAGAGAGGTTGTGGATGCCCCATCCCTGGAGGTGTTCAAGACCAGGTTAGATGAGGCCCCAAGCAACCTGATTTAGTGGATGACAACCCTGCCTATGGCATGTGGGGTGGAACTAGATGTTTTTTAAGGTCCCTTCCAACCTGTGCCATTCTAGAATTCTAAGAAACCATTATGTGATTCTGTGAAACCTGAAAATTCCTGATGAATATTCCTGGAAAATCCAAGTTCACTGTGATTTTATTAGGATTTGACTGAATAAGAAAGTTTGGAAAGAATTACGGACTTTACTTTTTATGTTAATATCACAGCTCAATGAAATTTTGAAAATGCAAAGACGTGCAGAAAAAAAACCAACAACACAAAAACAAACAAAAACCAAAAAACACACCACATTTGAAATGCCTATCTTTGCATATCTTCTGCTTAAAAAATAAAATAAAAATCTGCATAAATGAGATATTTTTTTCCAAAGCCACTGAGTCCCCCTATTGACACATTCTTAAACATGAAACAAATGTAGGCAAGGAAAGGCATGTGACAAGAGCTGTGAAAACTAAGTTCTGAGTTATGAATACAAAATTCAAGTATGTTCTTTAGTTGTAATTATGCTGTCACTGGGAATAAAGGTTGTGCCTGTGTACATGTTATTTTTCTGGGTGGCCCATGAACTCCCCAGCTGGTCAACTAAATAGATGAGACAATAGACAGGTAAATGGACTGACTTCCTGACTGATTGAACTCTTAAGAACTCCATAACTGATTAATTGGTGCAAGGGTTCTCTAGGTGAGAATTTCAGATTGTCCTGAAAACTCCCTCCAGGCAGCTCCTTTTGTCCAAGGAGTTTCCAAAGGAATCTAGCATGTGCCTCGACTGAACACGAGCCAGCAGTGTGTCCTGGCAGCCAGGAGGGCTAACCGTGTCCTGGGGTACATCAAGCACGGCACTGCTAGTCAGTCAAGAGAAGTTGTTGTCCCACCCTACTCTGCACAGGTGCAACCTCACCTTGAGATGATGGTGAAGGGCCTAGAGCAGAAGACATACAAGGAGTGGCTGAGGTCACTTGGTCTGTTCAGCCTGGAAAAGAGGAGGCTGAGGGGAGACCTCATCGTGGTCTACAGCTTCCTCACAAGGGGGAGTGGAGGGGCAGGCGACGATCTATTTTCTTTATTGACCAGTGATAGGACCCAAGGGAATGGTGTCAAGCTGTGACATGGGAGGTTCAGGTTGGATACCAGGAAAAGGTTCTTCACTGAGAAGGTGGTCATGTATTGGAACAGGCTCCTCTTGGTCAGGGCACCAAGACTGTTAAAGTTTAAGAAGCGTTTGGACTGTGCTCTTAGTCATATGGTCTGAATTTTTGGGTGGACCTGTGTGGAGCCAAGAGCTGGACTTGATGATCATTATGGGTCATACCCTAGGGAGCCTGTTCCAGTGCGCAACCACACTTTTTGTAAACCTTTTCCTGATATCCAACCTGAACCTTACCTGTCGCAGCTTGGACATAAGATATATAGGATCTTTTTTCTGCTCATTTAATCAATGTATTATCATCACCCAGGTTCTAAGCCTTGTTCTTATATGATTCTACAATGCTTAATATCATAGAATCATAGAGTATCCTGAGTTAGAAGTGACCCACAAGGATCATTAATCCAAGTCCTGGCACCACACAGGTCTACCCAAAAATTCAGACCATAATGGACACTTCAGACCAATATATACACTTTGAGTATACAATTCTTACATGCTAAAACAGTGATGCTTATCAATATTATTTTACGGTAGGATTCAGTAAAGCTAAACCAACAATGAAAAAATGACATGAAACATTATGAGATGAACCATAATGGAACAGTTATCTATGCATTTGATTTTCAAATACAGTTCAAACATTCTTTATAATAATAATTACTTTAAAAATGAGAAGAGGGGAAGGGGAACTTTTAATAAATGTATATGAGTTCAAGGATTGACATATAAACGTCAGTCTCTAAAGACCTGAAGAAAAAGAGAAATATTATACCTACATTTTTTTTTTGTGCAAAATTTTATCTTTGTCTACCATAGCTGTCAAAGATACCAATGGAAGGAATCATGCAGACATTAGTCAAAGTTATGTTAGGGATTTTTACATCAAATACATATAAAAGTTCATGAAATATATCTGTGTTCACCTAGTTCATTTTGTCTTCAAAATAAATATGCTTAAAAAAAACACCCATAGGATTAAATTTCAAAGCCAAATAGAAAGCTTATTTAACACTTCTGTCAAGAAAACATTTCAATGAGAAGACAAGCAAAGTCTGAGATTGTTTCTGGAAATGAAGAGTAACATCTGCCATTTTAGTCACAGTAATCATCAGACATGTCTTTTAAGAGACTCTATATAGCATGTACCTGTTAAAGTTTCAGAGTAATCCATATGCCTTGTTATATAAATAATTCTATGTATATTGCACTGTAACAAATAATATTTTATTAATGAAGCCAAAGTATAATTTTTACATTTACACTTTAATAAACGTTTATTGTAATTGAATCCTTAAACTAATTGCTGTATATATATGATGTTCATTCAGTATTAAAATTACTTATTACATAAAAAATATCTTTTCAATATTAATAGAAGTATATTAGGAAAGTAAAACACAGCCTTACAAAAATTCCATATGGCATATACCAAAATGCTGAAATAAACACAATGGTTTCAGTCAGAGGGATTTAAAGATCCCACTACCTTATGACGTTCATAATGATACAGTTCCTCTCCTGCATCCTATTTCAGGCTTTAAAAATCTGTCAGTATTCAAGTACTGTCAGTTTTCATGGTGAATGTGAAAACAATGTGATGGGAATTTAAGTCAGCACCCCTCATTCATCTCTCGTTTTATTGAAGTAGCTTATTTATGTGATAGATCCAGCTGACTGTATTCTGTTTCATATTGTTAGCTTTGCAATGCTAAGTTTTGGCAATGCCTATCTTCAGTGTTTTTTTTTTTTCTTTTTTTTTTCTGATAGGAATTAAAACAATAATAATTATTGTGTCAACACTAGTAAGTATATCAATGCAGAAAGCTCAATAGATTGAGGAAGTCAGTGTCCAGATTTCCAGATTCCTACTACCTTTTTTTTTTTTTTTTTTTGGGGGGGGGGGGTTGGGGGGGGAGCTTTGGATGGTTAGATATAGTTTTACCTATGCTACTACACAAATAATTCACAGATTTCTAAACAAAATATATTTCATAAACTTCTCTGTCCCCAACTGTGGGCTCCTGTATGAAACGCTATACTGACTTTTTATCAGTCTTGAAGATGGGGTAATGTATCAGTGTCCACATCTCCACAATACCTGAGAGAATCTTAATGCTGTTTCTCCTTGTATTTTTCTGAATGGCTGTCTGGTACCTGCTGACTAACGCATCTCCCAGCTATAACTTTAGACAGCGTGCAGGGTGACATCGTAGGAGGGCGTTAAAATAATTCAGTAGCTGCCGCAGGTATTTCAAGGAGTCTACATTATTGATATTGCTTTACATTTGGGTTAGGATGGAGTAGAAAATATCTTCATACCCTCTTGCAGATCACTTCACTTAAGATCAGCCATCCCTTTTGGACATGCATGGCTACTATGATTGTTCTGTCTATACAGTTTTTTGTCTGTTCCTGTGAAATGGCAGGAATTGGCTGATATCTTTTCATCCTTCAATAAATATTCTTTTTTGTTTCTGGATATATGTCTGCTTAGTGTTCAGGACTTGACTACAGTAAATTTGCACAGGAAAATATTATAGTCAGTGAGTCTATGTGTAGATACAAGAGCACCTGTGGGAGAAGGCAAGTAGAGTGAAGCTTGACAAAGGCTTTGAAAAGAGAAGGTGAAGTTCCATAGAAGAAAATTTTTAAGGAATTAGGGATGTCAGGTACTCATGTAGTTTATTAGGCCATGGTATCTAGAATACAAACCTTCAGGAAGGCTGTAATCTCCTCATCATGACTAAGACAAGAGCTTTTATTCTTTTTAGTTCTGTGGATTTTTTTATCCTTTGTCCTATTTAACCTTTATCCTTTTTAGTTCTCTGGAGGTATCAGCTACCACTCTTTTTCCTAGGCTTTCAGCTGAAGTACTCTATTCAAAGATAAACTGTGACAGATCGTATAATTTATTTTTATTTTTATTTTATTTTATTTTTTTTACTGTTCGAAATTAATAATAACATATTTCACACATCTCATGTGGTGTGATGCGTAGGACATCTTTTTCTTAGGATAGGATAGGATGGGATGGGATAGGATAGGATAGGGTAGGACAGGACAGGACAGGACAGGACAGGACAGGATAGGATAGGATAGGATAGGATAGGATAGGATAGGGTAGGGTAGGGTAGGATAGGATAGGATAGGATAGGGTAGGATAGGGTAGGATAGGGTAGGGTAGGGTAGGGTAGGGTAGGGTAGGGTAGGGTAGGGTAGGATAGGGTAGGATAGGGTAGGATAGTTCACTAGGAAGAGACTTTTAAAGACCATCAAGTCCAAGTGCCTGATTTCTTCAGGGCTAACCAAAAGTTAAAGAATGTTAATGAGAGCATTATCCAAATGCCTCTTGAGCACTGACAGGCATAGGGCATCAACCCCCTCTCCAAGAAGCCTGCTTCACATTAAAGGTGAAGAAATTTTGACCACTCTCATGGTAAAGAAATTTTTCCTAATGTCCAATCTGAAGCTGCCCTAGCACAGCGTCATTCCTGCATGTCCTGTTATCAGTTATCAGGGAGGAGACCAGCACCTCCCTCTCCACTTCCCCTCCTCAGGAAATTGTAGAGAGCAATGAGGTCACCTCTCAGCCTCGTTTTCTCTGGACTAGGCAACTCAAGTGTCCTCAGCCTCTCTTCACATGATATGCCTTCCATCCATTTTAATAGGTTTGTTGCCTTTCTCTGGATGTTTTTAAGTATCTTAACATCTTTTTTATATTGTAGAGCCCAGAACTGTACACAATATACAAGATGAGGCCACACCAGCACTAATGTAGTGGCAGAATCACCACTTTTGACTGGCTGGCTATGCTGTGTTTAATGCATCACAAAATGCACTTTGCCCTCCTGACTGACAGGACACACTGCTTATTCATATTGAACCCACTGTCCACCAGCATACCCAGATCTTTTTTTGCTGAGCTGCTCTCCAGTCACTTGTCTACCAGTCTGCACCTGTGTCTGGCTTTACTCTGTCCCAAGTGCTGCACCTGGCATTTTCCTTTGTTGAACTTCATGCTGTTGCTCATTGCCCAATACTCCAATCCATCTAGATCCCTCTGCAAGGTTTCTTGTGCCTCCAGGGAGTCAACAGAACCTTCCAGTTTAGGCATGTACTCCAGTCCTGCATCCAGATCACTGATAAAAATGCTGAACAGAACTGGCCCTAGAACTGAACCCTGGGGAACACCATTAGTGATCATCCACCAGCCAAATGTAGCCCCATTCACTACAATTGTTTGAGCCCTGCTGTTGAGCCAGTTCATCACCCAGCATAGCATGAACCTTTTTTTTTTTTTTTCTCACAGTTTGACAATTTGTCCACTGTCAAAGGCCTTACTAAAATCCAGAAAGATCAAGTCTTCTGCCTTCCCTTCATCCACCAGGACGATGACCTTATCATAGAAGATCAAATTACTAAGGCAGCGCTTTCACTTGATGAAGCCATGTTGACAATGCCTGATAATACCTTTGTTTTTTAAATACCTTTCAATATCCCCCAGGACAATCTTCTCCATAACTTTTCCTGGGACTGAGGTTAGACTACGGGGACTACTTTCCCCAGTCTTCTCTCACGCCCTTTTTGTAGATGGGTATAATGTTGGCTAGCTTCCAGTCTTCCAACAGCAGGGACCTCCCCAGAACTCAACGACCTTTGGTAAATTGTTGAGAGGGGTCTAGTTATAACATCCACTAATTCCTTCAGCACTCAGGGTGAATCCCATCAGGTAGAAGATGAACAGGAGAAGAAATTGAAATTTTTCCCTGTGAACATATTAACTATACCTCTGAATATGACCTGTGATTGGCATATCAACTCTATAATTCAGACACTTGGACATTGATCTGGTTCTTCTGATCTATGTATGCAATTTTATATCTTAATAATGCAATCATAATGGAGGAGTTGGAGACCATTTTTATTTTCTTGACATATTGCTGTGGAGTGCACATGAGAGTTTGGAGAACAAGTCTTATGAGGAGTGGCTGAGGGAGTTGGGGTTGTTTAGCCTGGAGAAGAGGAGGCTCAGGAATGACCTTGATTTAATTTTATTTTGAAGAAGTCACCAAGGGTAAGTATATCATTAAAATCAATTCCTTTTTAAGCTAGATATAATTAAAATAAAAATAATAATTAAAAAGGGCAATTTATTTGTCCTGATTTGACTGTACAACCTTATAACCTTGAAAGAAAAAAAAAATAAAAATAGTATAAATCCAAAGGATTAAGGCAGACACTGAAAAATTGATGGAAGCCTGTTAGTGAATCATACAGAATTGTGTAATCTGTCATTGAAAATCTCTGAATTGTTTAATGGATTAAAATGTTCTAACAGTGTAGTCTTTTAGCATTTTCTTGGATGCAAGATGCCAGTATTTTGCACATTTGTGCTATCGGCTCAGATGGTCTTATACCTTTTCCTCTCTGGGTCACAATACAGGCACTTTTTCCAAGTTGCAAAGTGACTCTGCAGAAAGGTTACACATAATTTAAGAATACCAAGCAATTATTCTTGTCTGTAAATATACTCAATAGATGGCCAAGACTAATAATTTCCCAGCTTAATGTTTTATATGCTCACCATTTGAGATGAGACACTTAACATGCTGGGAAATTGTAATGGACTGATCATAGATGTTGCTAAATTTTCACCTTTCTACATGATTTTTTTTGTTTGTTTTGTTTCTATTTTATACATTCCCATGTCAGTGCTTTTCTTCTTGAATATCTGATCTGCTGACTCTTAATTATTCCACCTCTACCTGCATTTTTACCCATGCTATCTTTTATTGTTCTTTTCTATGCATTTTCTCACAGCTGTTTCTCACAGCTTATCAGTTTTCTCAAAAGTTTGAGCCAAGCTGACATAACTGTCATGCATTATATCCAAACTAGTACTTTGGATCAGAGATACCTTGGAAAAGATTTACAGCCTTATTCCATTTCCTTATTTGCATAAATCTAGCATCCTCCATAAACACAAAGTGTGTTATAAATGTGGTCTCCATGGAGGGAAGAAACACATCAGAGGACAATGATAGTATGTATCTTGTCACAAGGCACCCTTACAGTATTTTGCTCACCTAATTTTTGGTCACTTAATCTAACTAAAATGTCACCAACACTAGGAAACAAACAAAGAAAGAAACAAACAAACACAGTTCAAATATCAGTGGATTTCTCTGCTGGGTTTCTATGGCTTTGTACCTGATATATTGAAAGGGGTTGGCATACCTTAATAACTAAACATGTGGTAGCTTAAAAATGTCAGGGAATAACGTGGTGAAGAAACATGCCAGACTTTTTTCCAACAGTCACAGTCTACTTTAATAAGTTTAGAGGAGGAAAATGATTATCAATGGATCAATATCTAAATAATGGAAAAATATAAGGGTATATGAATGTTAAAATATTTTAATGTAGTCTCATTATTCAGAAACCATTGTTTTCTCCTTAAAAATAGAGAAAAAAAAAAAAAAGAAAAAGAAAGAATTTTCAGTTCTATGTCAGTTCAGAAGGTTGTTTTCATGGCCAGCATGCAGAACTTCAGTTCCTCAGAGACAGGAAATCAACTAAAGATTAGGAGGCAAATAAAGGGCCTAGAATTTTAAATTAGTGACAATTGTAGGCAAATGAGAAAATGAGGGAACCACTCACAAGTTCTCAGAAGATAGCTGTTCCGTTAATGTAATGTTAAAATCACTCAGTTCTGCAGTTTTTCAGATTTGTCTTCATACAATTCTTTAATTGTATTTCCAATTTGGTTAACTGAATAGAATTATATTTTTAATTTATAGCATTATTTATGGTATTCCTCCTCATTGACATATTCTTGATTACATTTGTTAACAGCAAACAAAACTTTTTGCTTACTGTTTACAATAACATTTTGCTACCTGTTTAGGATCATATTATTTCTAAGTGGACCCAACTTTTAGGACAGTGAAGTATATTAAAATTATATTGCTAGGAAAAATAAAGGAAAAACTAGGCCATGGTTATTTTAGGATCCATCTGAGCCTTCCCCAGTATAAAAAAATAAAAGTCTGACAATATATTGATGACTGAAGACTTTACAAATCACATTTTCTTGGATAAGGTGGAGCCTCGTTAGACCAATGAAGCGACTAATAGCAGATTCTGACTTTTTAAAACTGAAATGATGATCAACGAACATTTTTCAGTGATCAATGGAATACAAAGTATTACAGGACATGACGTTGTAGCCAAATCTTTTGTTTCTAATTGTGTTAGGAAGATTGCCTAGAGCTGCTCAAAAACTTTAGTCAGATGGCTACAGCAGATAGATTTCTTTCAAAATAATGAAATTAGACTTCTTCCATATATTGCGTTAACACAGGGAAGAGAGGAGAGCCAGGAACACAGATTAAGTCTTCATCTGCACAATTTACATGCATTTTCTCAATATTTATTAATTTATATTTAAAAAAAAAAAGAATTTTATGCAATGTCTCAAAACCACACTTTTGTGGATAAACTAGAAATAAAAATCACAATCCCACTCATTACAAATGCATTTATTTAATCCAAGGCCTTTCATCTCAGAAATGGAAAATGCTAAGCATGGCTGTTTACTTTACTTGTCTATTATTTTTAATTCATGTAGATCACCTGTGATTCTACTAGATGCTGTCTCATTTTCCACAAGGGAAAATATAATCAGACATAAAATCACTCCATTTACTAATATTTTTAAAATAATAATTTTAACCTTTATTTATTTTTTATTTTATTTTTTAATAAGTGGGAATGTAGTATGCATTTTTACTTAAAAATTGGTTGCTGGGATTCTCCCTAATGAGAGATATCTATTAAAATCTTTGTCTTAAAATGGACATAATCTCAAGCTTATTGAATGTTGCTTTTTCAATCATGCTAATCAGAGTCTTCCATGATTTAAATGTGATTCTCTGGAAAGATTTTTGGTCAAGAAACTTTTATCACTTTTAAAACCAGAGGTAAGAATGATTTTTTTTTTTTCACCTTTACTTTTATTTTTGGTCAGATAGTAAGTTTAGTATTATGTGTTGCCTATCCAGAGGAATTAGAGATTTAATGTATTTCTACATTTTACTTTCCTCTTTCCATGAAAAGCCAGCTGGCATCTACTAAACACCTGTTCTCTGTATTTCTGCATTGATAGAAAGGAGAGAGAAAATATTTAACAGGAAATAAAGCATCAGAAGAGTGTTAACCTCAAAGTGATTCACCAAATGAGTGGCCTCTTTGCAGCTGATCTAAAACCAAGCTACAAAATCAGCTGAATTTGTTAAGGGAAATTATTTTCTTTCTTTGAGTCATTATTTTCTTCTTTTGTTTTGTGTGTCTGTGTGTGTGTTTGTGTGTGTGTGTGTTTATTACCGGACTTTGATTTTAAGACTTTGTATTTGGAGTTGTCAGAGAGTAGGTATGTAACATGTTGAGGGCACTGTCTAACACCCAAGTTCTTGAATTTTTATGCTGCTCTGATATAGCCAACAGTCAGATTTCCTCTCTGAACCCCTACAAATAGCCTTTTGTGAGGTCTCAAAAACAAAACAAAACAACGCAACAAAAACCTTGCTGACCAAAAGTCCTTGTTGACTTTAAGAGACATCTTTAATAGATGTTACTGCATGTCTTTTTTCATTCAAATTTATGTGAATGAAGCCAAGAAGCAGCGCACTATTGCTCTTATGTATCAAAGAAAAAAAAATGAATATTTTTCAATTCTTTGAATACTTTGTTCAATAGAACCCTTGATTATCCATAGAATTTTAAGTTTTATTTCAGTTTATAGCAAATAGACATTTAATTTTTGAATTTTATAGATTCTGCTCCTTAAAGCAAGAGCAGCAAGCAATTACAGAGTGAAGGAGATTGAGTCTTTTTTAAACAAGAGTAAAGAACTTCTGAATGCAACCTGTAGAGTTGACTGAGTAATCATGGTAGATGGAAGTTTTAGAAGAGTGACAAGCTATTTTTCTGCAATTATTTGCAAGGTATGAACATCATGACATCACGATTGAGATCTTGACTCCTTTCAAATCAATGGCAAATAACCAACCAACCAAACAAACAAAAACCAAACAAACAACAACAAAAAACCACATACCACAATTGATTTCAGAGTTTCAGCAATAGCAAGAAAGAGGAAGTAGTAGAGAAAGGGAATGAAAAGAACAGTTATATTATGATGAAAAGGAAAATATGAGGATAAAAACCCTGTCTCTTCAAAATTAAAAAGTTATACATTAAAACAAGCATATATACATATAAACATTCACATAGTACTCAACATGGAATAATAAATTCACAAGGAAACAGGGGAAACTAACTTGTTTCTGAATCCAAACAGGTTTCTTTTAAGCGGGAGACATCAAGTTGTGCTATGAAACAGAGCTATATACCCGATATATATATATATATATTTTTTTTTTTCCCACGGTGTACTATATAAATATTGAGCTCTAGAGTGTTCCTATTGTTTAAGATGTGATATAGGGAGATTTGTAATATTATGGAAACCAGATTTACTAAATATCAAAGAATTCAATTTATTCCTTGAGGTAAATAATAAAGACAAAATTTTGTTTAGATGTTGGAGATGAGACAGAGGTATTGTGGGCTAAATTTTCTGAAAGGAGGTGTTGTAGTTGAAGTTCCTTGGTAAGTCATAAGATGGTACTTTACCTCTGCTATATGATGATGTCTCTGAAAAAAATCTTTTGCTAAAATGAGTAGCTTCATTTAGCAAGATTGTTCCTGTACAGGAAGAATTTCTAGGCTACTAAAATAGAATATGATAAAAACAGATTCTTGTTAATCAATCAATAGATTATCCATCTTGAAATACATTAAAATTCCAATTAAAATTTTAATAAATATGAACATTGTCTTGCACCCAGAAGACCAACTATTACTTTTACCAAAGTAGGCTACATCCTTACATATTTATACTCTTGTCATCTCTCTTATGTGTACTTTTCTTGTGAGGAATTTGAAAATCACCAAATAATCCCGACCGAGAATATTTATTTTTCTTGATTTGAATTTCAAATTTTCTGCAGACAGGAAAAAAATCTAATCTGTTTCTATTTCTGAAAGTGTGCCTTCTGATTGTTATACATTAAAGAAGTAACTCTGAGAGTATGTACTCTCCTTCATGGGTCCCTTTTTTTTTTGTCTGCTGGGAAGCCAGCGACAGGCCTCAAACATCTCACAGGGCTCAGTAGAGAACTAGTGGTGGTTATCGGCAGCAGGACACTACTGACAGAAGAAAGGACTCTGCTTTCTAACTTCTTAGAGATAACAGTAAGCTCTCTAACAACCTCTGTAAATCATTAAATAGTAAAGTTAAGGTTTGATACTGTAACACAACATTCTTATGGAATTCTGCTACCTGAATTTTGTCTCAGCAATAATGCAAGTTGAAACAATAATTAGCAACACATACGGAAAAAGTAATAATTAGGAAACAGGACATATTTTAATATGTTGACAATAGTTTCAATGAAGGCATTTCCTTCTCTGTCAGGAGATAAGAGTGTCAGTGAAAAAAATAATCAAATCACTTCCAGAAAATAAACAAACCTTAATTAGTTTTTATTGCATGTGGTATCAAATAGAAAGGCTTTAACTCACTGTGTTCCAAAGAAAACTGCTGCTGTTTCTTCATAAAATTCCAGAGGCAGAACATCTCTATGTTAACAGTGATAAAATAATTTACTTTCAAAAAGGTTAAGAAGGAGGACCCAGAGAATTACAGGATGGTCAGTCTCACCTTGATCCCTGGGAAGAGGTAGAACAACTAATCCTGAAAATCATTTTCAAGTACATGAAGGACAAGAAGGTGATTAAGTAGTCAGCATGGATTCACAAAGGAGAAATTATAGTTAACTAACTTGATAAAATTCTATAATGACATGACTAACTTTGTAGGTGGTGGAATAATAGATGATGAGCAGTGATATTGTCTACCTCAACTTCAGGAAGGTTTTTGACACTGTGCCGATAACACCCTGGCAGAGAAGCTGTTAAAATATGGGCTGAATGAGCAGATAGTGAGGTGAACTGAAAGCTGTCTAAACAGCCAAGCCCAGAAGCTGATGATCAGTGGTACAAAGTATAGCTGGAGACCAGTAACTACTGGTGTACCCCAGGAGTCCACACTGGCCCTAGTCCTATTTAACATCTTTATTAATGATCTGGTTGATGGGGCAGAGTGCACCATCAGCAAATTTGCTGGTGATAAGAACGTGGAAGGAGTGGCCGATAAACAAAGGGGTTGTGCTGCCTTTCAGATGGATGATGACAGACTAGAGACATGGGCTGACAGGAGCCTCATGAAGTTCAGCAGAGGAAAGGGCAAAGTCCTAGACCAAAGGAAGAATAACCCCATGCATAATATGCTGAGAGCTGGCCAGCTAGAAAGCAGGCTTTTAGAAAAATACCTGGGCGTGCTGGTGGACACCCATCTGAATATGTTCCAGCAATGGCCCTTTGCCCCAAAGAAGGCTAGCAGTATCATGGACTGTATAAGGAGCATTGCCAGAAGGTCAAGGGAGGTGGTCCTTCCCCTCTTTTCAGCACAGGTGAGGCCACACCTGGCCTCCCCCAGAAAAGGAGGGGCATGGATCTATTGCAGAAAGTGTCCAGCAAAGAATGATGAAGATGATTAAGGGATTGGAGCATCTTTTATAGAAGGAGAGTCTGAGAGTGCTGGGACTGGTTAGCCTGGAGAAGGGAAGGCATGGGGGGATCTTATAAATAAGTATAAATATCTGAAAGAAGAGTGTAAAGAAGATGGAGCCAGGCTCTTTCTGGTGATGCCCAGTGGCAGAACAAGAGGCAATGGGAACAAACTTAAACATGGGATGTATCATAAGAATACACTTTATTATGGTGAAGGTCACTGAGGACTGGCTCTAGTTTGTACGTATACATATGTACTTTAAAATGCAGGTTGGCAAGTGTACCACCAGACCACATTGCTATCTAAATGGAATAAAGAGCATTATTCTTAAGTGGAATACCAATTTATATTAAAGCTTTTTACATTTTTAAGTTTGCTGTCACTACAAGCAGTATATAACTGGACACCGCAGTGGACTAGCAAATAGTATCCTATGAGAAATACTACATTAGAAATATGCTTATCAATAGGGTATACCCTCTGAGCCATCATATAACTTGATTGCTCATTCCTGATTTAATCATGGTTAGTTGAAAAATCTAGTCTTACAGAATAGTTTTAGAATTTAAACACTTTTCAACAGCTTGTAGAATATTTAGATGTAAATGTAAAGCCTAGCTGTCTGTACAAAAGCTAGTTCACAGTTTTGGAGGGTTGAGAAGTAAACATAAAATGTAGCTCACTAGAGCACTATATCCATGAAATAAGGCTTTGTTTTCCCTGCTTGTGGGCTCAGTGCCTATTATTAGCTGTCAAGTCAGACTTTTGTGAATTGTGGTTTACAAGATAATATTTAAAAATTATATGAAGCACTAGAACTTTGTGGATGTGGCCCACCATTAATTTTTATGCAAAGAAACCTTTTCATTTGCTTAATGTGTGGCACTATAAGGCTCACTAAGATTCAGTGGTTTAAAAAACAATGAAAATTTTAATATGAAATTAAAAGATGACATAACATACAGCAAGAAATCTTGTCATCTGTTGCAATCACCCCAAATATTGTTGATGTATACAGCAAAATCTAAAGTCTCTTCACAGTTAATAGTGAAAGACAGGCACACCTAAAGGTATGTCTGTCCATTTTGGATACCCATTTGTATGGCAACATAAATAATCTTCCAGAAATCACTTCAAGATCCCCAAATACCTTCTACCAAATCTAGCTTTCTTGTTGTTTACACTAAAAATAAAGAACAGAGCCTCAGAAGTAACCAGTTATTTAAATGTCAGTTAAACATGTTCTAGCTCAATGAATTTAATAGTATTGCACAGCATTTATGGGAAGGCTTGATTTATTGTAGACATATTTTTAAAGTAGAAACAAACCTTTAAAATCACTATAGTAAATGGAGTGGGTTGAGTATCTGTTGTGGTTTCACCCTACTGGCAGCTAAGCACCACACAGTTGCTCAGTCACCCTCCCCTCCCAGTGGGATGGGGGAGAGAATAAGAAAAAAAGTAAAAGCTTAAGGGTTGAGATAAAGACAGTTTATTAGGACAGAAAAGAAATAATAATAATGATAATGATGATAATGATAATAATAATAATAAAGTGTAAAACAAGTGATGCACAATGCAATTGCTCACCGGCTGCTGACTGATGCCCAGCCTATACCTGAGTAGTGGTCCCCACTACCCCGGCCAGCCATCCCACATTAACTGTTCAGCATGACATCACATGGTATGGAATATCACTCTGGCCAGTTAGGGTCAGCTGTCCTGTGTCTGTCCTCTCCCAGCTTTTGTGCACCCCTAGACTCCTCACTGAGAATAACTTGAAAAAGATAATGTCATACTTCTTTTGTATTAGTATAATAAATCTTCTCTCATGCTTCTATGCAAAGTTTGCAGAGGTTAAACCACAGTGTTCACTTTAAGAATTCATTTCAGATTTCTGCATTCTGTTTTGCTGTTAAAGCTTCTGCTAAAGTCACTAAGTTCTAGTTGTTTCATTCTCATCTATTTGTGTTACATATATTCACAGAATCATAGAATCACAGAATAGTTGAGGTTGGAAGGAACCTCTGGAGATTATCTAGTCCAACCCCCCTGCTCAGGTAGCATCCCTTACACCACCTTGCACAGGTTCACATCCAGGCAGGTTTTGAATATCTCTAGCAAACGAAAATACACAGCCTGTCTGGGCAACTTGTCCTAGTGCTCTGTCACTCTCACAGTAAAGCAGTTTTTCCTAATATTCAGCTGGAGCTTTCTGTGTTTCAATCTGTGCCGGTTGTCTCTTGTCTCATCACTGGGCACCACCAAAAAGAGGCTGGCCCCTGTTCGTCTAATGCTTGTTTTGAATTGCTTTCCATTTTTCAGTTCACTTGTTTTAGCAATACTTTTATTTTATTTTATTTTATTTTATTTTATTTTATTTTATTTTATTTTAATTATGTTATTTTATGTTTTTATTTTATTTTATTTTATTTTATTTTATTTTATTTTATTTATTTTATTTTATTTTATTTTATTTTATTTATTTTATTTTATTTTATTTTATTTTTTATTTTATTTTATTTTATTTATTTTAATTTAATTTTATTTTATTTTATTTTATTTTATTTATTTTATTATATTTTATTTATTTATTTATTTATTATTCATGGCATTAGGTCTCTTTTCCTGCTCTTTAAGCAATCATTGATTTAAGGTTAAATTGTCATCTTTTGCCCTTTTCTCACCTCTTTTGAAAATACACATAGACTGTCTTTTTATTAGTAACATACTGAGATAGTGACTTTCATGTTTATACCTTTGACATTCTAGGTAAAAAAAGAAGGCAATATTCTTAATCATTATTTTGTTTCCTTTTAATAACTTCTGAAAAGGCTTCCCAGTTCGCATTGTTTCTTTGACAGGATCGTTCTGTTTCTGACACTAGCTGACAAAAAGGGGAAAATTATTTGACTATTAAAAATAAATATATCGACAAAACCAGAAATACATAATTTGTGTATTTGTCTCTTTAAAGAATATTAATAAGTAAATATATATTTTCCCTCTGAAATTTTGAAAATGAACATAATCAGCTAATTCTTTAGCCTACTTTTTCTATATCTGTTCCCATGATATTCACAAGCATGAAAAAAAACACACTTTTTTTTTTTTTTATTTATAAACATTTCAGATCTATTATACTCCAGCATCTTTTGCTGAAAATATAGCACTGATCAGGGTGAAAGAAAGGCACAGTCACAGATGCTGTATGACAAGGAGATGCTTGTGTATTTTGTTCTCAAGATAAAAAATATCTCTCGCTACTTGAAGATACTGTGACTTCCCTTCTTAATTAATTTCCTTCTTAATTCCAGATATTTTGGAAGGGGCATACTTGGACTTGGTTTTAAGATATTTGAGGGTATTGAGTGAGAGTTTGTGACCAGAATTTTTTTCCAGACATGTAATTCCTTTCATATTTCTTTGTGTGAACTTTTATTTAAACAGTGAACATTCCCAGCTCTTCCTCTATTTTGTGTGACATGATTTCTACATATGATGTTTATCTTAAATGGAGTTGCACCATTTCTTTGCCAGAATAAATCCTCTGTGTCTGATGCAGATATCTGTATTTGATACACCTGACTTCAGTGCATGTAATATCCCTTTAGTAGTACTTGGACACTGCAAAATAAATTGTTGCTTTCTTAAATAATTTCTCAATATAAATGAACCCTTTCACTCATTCAAACACAATAATTTGTGTACACCTCTGTGATTTTGAAATACACGTGTGTGCAAGCATGTCATAGCTATAAGACAGTGATGGCAAGACAATGTATGGTAAAGAGAAGATGCAGTCAAAAGCATATAAGGTAATTTTCTCCAACTAAAATTAGAATTAATACTCTCAATACTAAGTGGAATTCAAATAGCTTCACCCATGCAATTACAAAATAAGGAAAAAATCTAACCATTTAATCTTATGCTTTTGTGGTTTAAGTTTAACTTGGGGTTAATGAGTATATAAGGAGGTCATATAGGTTTATATTTTCTATTCCGTTTCTGTGTATCAGAACTAAGAATAATTCCAAAGAAAATGAATTTATATTTCTAACTACTTGGACAGTTAATGGCAGCCACTTTGATTACAAACTGGGGTTTTGCTTGCAGACAAAAGGTAAGGAGTTGGCTTCTCAAATAGCTGATTTTTTTTTGGGGGGGGGGGGGGGTGACAATATATATAACCCCACAAAATTATCTTGACAAGGTTAAAATAATAGGTTATAACAATTCCCCAGGCTTTCATAATGTCTTAATGGACTAAGTGAAACTGCCATTTTTGAAAGCTTGCACTTTTCAAAGGGAGACAATAGCTTGTCTGGTAGTGTTACCCTATGCTGTGGTGTTGTCTCAGAACTTAAAATTTCAGAAGTGTTTCCTAAAAAATTACCAATACACCCCAAATTAGTGAAGGGCATCTTATTAAAAACTCTTTTTGCAACAAGAAAATGCATATTCAGTGAAATGTCACTATAGAAAATAGGATATATCTTTTCTGCTCATGGTCTGTCAAATGGATTATGTACAGAACTATCTTAATTGAAGGTGAACTATCAAAATAATCTCTACCAGTATCCCTTGCTCATCAGTTATGGACCATTGCCTTACATTGACCTTTCCTTGGTCTAATACTTACTAGCCAAAAGGAGCCAAGGGAATATAAATACAACTAGCAAACGGACAAGCAGGTAGACAATTTAGAAGTGGAAAAAAAAAGTGAACCTAAAAGAAGTAAAATTTTATTTTTCATAGAGTATTTTATACTAGTGCTGAAATCAGCCTGGTGACCTGATTTTACACTTATGTGAAGCAATATATTGAGGACATTTTTAATATTAAAAATAAAAAATAAAAAAATTCTCAGCATAGACAGTTGCTTTGAAATGTTTCCATGTCTACCATTTGCTAAGGTTGTTTACACTGAAAGAAGGAGTTATAATTTAGGTATGTTGGTTGCAGTGATGTGTCTGTTTTCTTCGAGTGTCAGCATCTTGGCTACATTGAAGTTCTTATTGGTGAGTCTGATATAAATAAATGCAGATGTGCTCTGAGCTGAGCTCCATTCATAGTCAGCAGAAAAAATTGGCACATTTAGGAAGACACTCAAACTAAAAGTTATTTTCCCTCTTCATTAGCTTTAAAATAATATAGGATGACTAACTCTTAGAATTCAATGATAGAGATATATTATGTGAGATAAATTTAATTACATAATTTTATCATTAACTCCAAGCTAATCATAAGTAGATATTTTAGCTTAGAAGGATTGTTTGTGATGATGTTTATTCCACTTGTTTTCATGTTGTTTTGAAAGTTCACATAAATTTTACTAGAAACTGACTAACAGTCTTCTTCTGAAGTGTATATAAATATATATATAGGTGTGCATTTTTTTATTATTTTTTATTTCTTTCTTGCTTGTTTTCTGTTCAATAAGACAAAGAACACGGTCAAAAAAAAAAAAAGCTTTTCAGTCAGTCACCGTTGTAAGTACATGTTTAATGCTACCGATCAATCATTCTTCCTCCCTGGGATTATTGTGTTATCTTCAGTAAGAATACAGTTCTGATCCCAGTGAAAACAACTGCTTAACATAATGAGTTGTTAAACATTCAAGATTCACACTTTTATCCTTATCTTGAAATTAAAAAAAAATATGAATCAAAATTCCTGAGAAATGGGCTAAATACAAAATGGGTTAACTACAAAATTAGATTATATTCCAGTAGCATGTCCATTCCAAGGATCATTTTTAACTGATTAATTAATAAATAATTTATTTATTACACTATTCCTTCTTTTTAAAGAATCCCATTTGGTCTATATTAATAGTGTATCTTGAGGGAATACTTTTTTTTTTTTTTTTAATAAAGAGAAGTTAATAGGTAATAGACATAGACATAGAACTTAACTCCAAAAGAAAGTTCTGGGAAAAGCTCCTTATTTCCACTGTGGACATGAAGGTTAATCTGCAAAGCATTCATACATATGCTCTTAATTAATTGTATTGCCATGATGATATTACATGACTGTAGTAACAACAATTAGAAATTCTGCTTCCGTATAGATTCTGAAAGTAGTCTTTTTATACATTCTATTGTTATACAGAGTTCTGCATTTCAGTACTTTGCTGTGCTAGCAAGTTTATCTGAAAAACACTCAGTAACAGCAATGAAAGTCATATGAATGAAAAAATCATGACTGTGCTGCTAAGCACATCACCAATGACAAGAAAAAACTCATTTGGTCCATCTTGTAACAGTTCTCACAAAAAAAAGGAATTGTAATACCAGTAAAAATCCATTATCATTTTTCAAACTGAGAACCCACACATAGTTCACAGTCCCTGCTACGGAAATGTGTTTTACTGTTTTAAGAAAGAATCTCCAATTTCATGACCCTTCTTGCTGGAAAAATGTATATATGTTACTTTCTTCAACAATTGAGAACATTAATATTATTTTTAAACATAATCATGAATATTTATTTTCCTCTGTTTTTTTTTTTCTTTTATTTTTTTTTTCATAGTCTCTTAATCAGATTTTTCCATATCTGTTGTCTTCTTCATAGGGAATCAAAGGTTTGCAGCTTCCAAATTCAGCTGAATTTATACTTCCTTCTGGACACGTTTATCAAATATTTTAATTAATACCACTTTTCTTAGATAAAACTGATTATTTTCTTCTGAATGTAGCACTTCCTTCTGCTAGTATTAGGAATGGATATTCCTGTGAAAGTTACTTTGCAAGGAGTCAATTAAAGACATATATAGTAGTCAAGTTTGCCATGCCAAGTATGAAGCTGTGTTAAGGGCTATAACATTCAGATCTATAAAATACAAAGTCCAAAAAGAAATTGGGTAAGTCTTGGAAACATCCAATTCACTTTTTTTTCTTTTTAACTTTTTTTTTTTTTCTTCTCTGTACCCAAATGATGAATGGATCCTTCCTGCCTCATATGGTCTAGTGCTACTTAAGAAAAGGCAGAATGAAAGAACGCCTTTCTAACGTCCTATTCATTATTTAAACTATTAATTAATTACATAAAGACATAAAGACTCATTCCTTTTTTTCCACATGAAGAAGTAAAGTAAAATTTACAGCATAAAGGGTGTGGTTGTGAAGAATTAGACAGCCATAGTGTTTGCCTTAAAGCCTCTGCACAGACAGGAGAGAGAGTATGACTGCTTAACTGAGCATAGCTAATGAACATAATAAAAATCCTATACCAAACTGCATGTTCCTTAGACTATTTGAATAGTTTTTAGGCTATGTACACTATTTTAACCTATTAAACAAAGCCACATTTCTACCACTAGAAATGTCTTATGTTCTAATTTCTATTGACATCAGAATTTGTAAGTTATGTGATTGTTGCTTGCTTTATGTTCCCAGATTTTTCTTGCATATTATCTATTCTTCTGTTCACATATAAATTGGTAGTAGTGGAGATAATTCAGCTTATGGCCTTGAAATTCAGTCTAGACTACTAGAGCTTACAGTTATTACTGGTATTATTGACTACTCTTTTCTTTTCTTTTCTTTTCTTTTCTTTTCTTTTCTTTTCTTTTCTTTTCTTTTCTTTTCTTTTCTTTTCTTTTCTTTTCTTTTCTTTTCTTTTCTTTTCTTTTCTTTTCTTTTCTTTTCTTTTCTTTTCTTTTCTTTTCTTTTCTTTTCTTTTCTTTTCTTCTTTTCTTTTTCTTTTTTTTTCTTTTTTCTTTTTTACCAAAAATTGGAATGGATTTTATTGTAGCTGCACAGGTTTCTCCTCTATCAAGTGAGCAGAGAAATCTCAGTTCATGACTTAAACATTGTAAAAATGTAAAAAAAATTAAATTGTACAGAAAGTAAAAGCTGCAACGCATGTCATGGTTGTGATGACTTAGAATAGGAGACCTCTAATTTTGTGCACACAAATTTCCTTCTCATAGAAATCAAAGAAAGACAGAAGGTGGAAACTAATGTCAGCTAAGTTTCTCTGGGCCTCCTCTCAACAGTGAGCTACTTGATGAGATATAACACAGCTTATGCTAATTTTGTCATCATTTTCTAGGAGTTTGGTTACCCAGACTTTTTTTGAGGAATTACAGTTACTGCCAATGGTAAAAAATATATAATATAGTTTAGATAAATGATCTAATTACTGAAGATTTTTGACAAGCTTGTAATTACACCTCAAAATTTATACAGAATTTACTTTTTTTTTTTTTTAATTTTGTAAACCCACTGTTTAACTAATATTACCTGGGTAATATCCAATATCTACAGAAGTACAAAATCACAAACTAAGCAGTAAACATAGATTAAACAATATAAATCAGTTGTTCATAAGGCCAGCTGCAGCTGTCCTATAAGACACATTCTTATAAAAAGAAAGACAACCCACATGGGATTACTTAGAGATAATGTATTCACATTTTATGTGAAAACGTTTGTTACTGAAAAACTGTGAGGATCGCACTGATGCCATTTAGGATAAGCCAATATATGCTACACTCTTATTTTTGTTTCTGTTTTCTCTCAAGAGTAATTTCTCAGCCAAGTGTTTGGGAAAAGACTCTTTAGGAGTGAATTTAAAAGATTTTTTTTTTGAATGCTCTGCTTTTTCATTCATATTATTTTTCAGATTGGTGGTTATACCCAAGATAATTTTACTAGTTAGTGGACTAACATATTTGCTACTACATGAATATGACAAATATAACAAATATATCATTTGTTCTATTCATTTTCTTCATTTCACATCATCTACAGTTATCTCTTTCTCATTCTTCTTTTCTCCATCTTAATCATCTGATATCCATTGTGCCATTGTGTGGTTTTAGATCCCATAATAGAAAAATATACAGCTGATAAGAGATTGTGATAAAATGATAATTTATTTCTGAAAAATTGATACCTCTAATTGTAGTGGATAATTACATCTGATAATTCATGACTACATTAACACTGCAAATTGATTTTTTGGTCCCACTGCAAGGCATTAAATAGCAGTAAGTGTTTAAATGATACTGGTCCTCTCAGTTAAGTGTTTCTGTCCAGTGTTTTTGCCATTATATGTTTATATGTGATCATTGCAGAAAGTAAAAATAAACATACTGAATAAAACTATTTTAATGCATTTTATGAAGCTTATTTTTATCTTTTTTATTAAAGGGGAGAAATAGAATTTCAAACCTGTGAATTGAAATAATATATTTACAATAAAGCAAAAATGTTAAAAATGAATGTGGTAAAAAATAAACTGTTATTTATATCTGACAAGGGGACATGAAAGGTGGCATATATTATTTTTTATTTTTCAATGTTTCTAGTTCCATTCTAGTATATTGGGGCCCTGAGGGCACTATCAGACCAGAGTAGACCCACTTTTCTTCCCAGGGCCTCCACTAGGCTCTGTCCAGGCCCCAGACCCACATTTCAGCCCCACCATAGCCATCAGTCTGTGTACCATACCAGCGAGGCCACAGCAGGACTATGCTCCATCTTATTGCCCAACCATGTCCAGTCCAGCCACGGGCCTTCCCTTCCTCCCCTCTCTTCCCGACCCCCCCCCCCCCCCCCAATCACTCAATGCCAAAACAATTTATTAAAACAAAAATAGGGTTATATATATATATTTGTTGTTGTTGTTACTGGAGATGGAACTGTTTCTCATACACCAGACAGGAAAACGGTTGCAGAAAGTAGCATATTTTAGATAAGAGCATCAGGGTCAAAACATCTGTCTGAGCATTCAGCGTATAACCTGAGCTTTTTTTCAGATTTTTTTCAATATAGCATGTGAGAATTACACAAATTTGATGCAGTAGTGTATGTGGCATTCAACAAAATGAATGTGCTTATGGAAAGCAATGTAGGAAACAGATTTTCCATATTTTTGTCAGTGTATTTGTTACAGTAGAAATAGCATAATATAGGATGGGAGTGGAGAACCATTATCTTCTACTGATAACATTTCTGTTTCTTGATATGTAGTTGTTTCATGACCAGTTTGTTCCAGTGTGCACTACTAGAGTAGGAACAAATGAAATAACAAAATTTACAAAACCTAATTCAAAGTTTTGATTTTATTGTAAGAGAATACAGAACTTAATACCCCTTTTTCCCAGAATTTTTGCTTTTATGATTTGGACTTTTCTAGAATGTTTCTAAAATGATAGTTATTGTGTTTCATCTTTGAATTCATCCTAAATTAAGTCTCCCAAATATGCTGTAAAATTAAATATGCAAAAGGTTGCAATATATTACAATGCCTTCTTCACGGATTGTGTCTGAGGATGAGTGGGGTTAAAACAGCCACTTCTGCCATCTCTATTTCTTCTCTTTAAGTCAAGTATGCATGTTCAAGCTTTAAAAAGCATTTTCTCCTTCCATTTAATTAATGCAGACTACTGTGTCTAAGCTGTTCTCTGTGCTACAAAAACAAAACAAAACAAAATCCCAATATGCAAACAAAACAACTACTGAAAAACAGTCACAAGATCATCTTAAATGTCTGCTTATGCTACTTTTTTATGACTTCTGCTTGTTCTTATGTTGCAACCAGTACAAATGTTTCCGATATTTTCCTTCCGCCTGACTTAAATCTCATATTATTGACAAGAAGTCCTCTGATCTAATGTTAAACTAGTGAAATGATCACGTTATTTTTTATACTGTTCTCTGACATGGCACAGAAACATCAAAGAAATATATATATTTAAATTGGTACTAAAGAAACCTCTTTGATACTTTCTGAAGAAGACTTTATGTGATATTATTTATTATCCAGTATTTTTTGCTACTAGTAAAATTTTGCAGTACCTGCTCTTTGATCTGGTATTTCAGCTTCCTCTTACCCTTTCACTCCCAAGTCCTTTTCCATTCTCTGAAACATGCTTCTGATTGTAGTTGGTTGTTATTTTTATACTGAATAGGATTAGGTTTTCTTTTGCTGTGCTACTGCCACTGGACAACTGAGACTTCTAACCTGGTATTAGTTAGTGGCAAAAGGAAACTCCCTGCGATTTTTAGCATTATTTATGTTGCCTAACCACCTAAATTTTGAATATCTTTTTAAAGGTAGTAATTTAGACTGTTTTTGAGACAACTGATAACTGTCCAATTTGGTATGACACATTGTTTCCTAAAATTGAAATAGAAACTAAGTGAGATGAATTATGCTTTGGGAGGTTCTTTGGTTATAGATTTATCAACTATTTTTGAAACAACAGTTTTTACTGCATTTGTCTTTTCTACCTAACTACACATTATTTTTTCCAGTTAAACTCATTTACTTTTCTCTCTCTCTCTTTTTTTTTTTTTTTTTTTTTTTCTGTTGCCTCTGTGCACCAAGAAAAGATGCCTGGAGATGATTCCAAATGTAACCCTCAGCATTCAGAATCAACCATATTTGAATGCATCACTTAATATTAGGATGCAGCTGTCCTAACAATATACAATTCTTTTTCTTTTTTTTTCTTCTTTTTTTTTTTCCTCAAATGAAAATACTTTTATTGTACTGTCTACAGTACAGTGCTATCCTGCACTTCACTAGCTGAGATTTATTCATACCTCCTGTATATCACTGTGTACCCTTCTTTCATTACCTTCAGTTTCTGTTCTTGAGCAACATAAAATATGAGAGTTATGAGGAACATGACTGTTTTTGCCATAGACTCTATTAATGGTGTTCTAGAGACAAATACCAGTCTATGAAATTCTGCAGTCACAGTACTCCATACAAAAACTAGTCTACCCTTCTACTCAATGGTGATTAATATATTGTCCTCAAGGTGTGAGTGTGTTTTATTTTTTCCTTTAGACAGGATTCATTTTATTTTCTAATGTGTTTTTTTTTCTTCTTTTTTTTTTTTTCTGTTAACATTTTAAAATTTTTATGGCTTTTTGTATGTTCAGAAATTTCCTATTTATTATAGGAATATATATTATATTATATTATATATTATATTATATTTATTTATATTCCTGCCCTATTTCTTCTATTCAAATGAAAGACAATCAACGAGATTCTTCCAGTTTTTAAACTTTTGTAAAACGTGTCTTTTTTTCTTCCTAAGATATTACAGCAAAGATTAGCAAACTCAAAAATAACTGTAAATTGCCAAATACTATTGTTTCTTGCTATAAAAACTTAAAAAAATTGAATCGTACATGATAAGGTTTGCAGATATCATCGAAGCCACCTCTTTCTCTGTTGTAGCACATCTAGTAGAAGAAGCTGTAAAGTAAATACATAAAAAAACACTAAGCAATAATATTCAGGGAATTTTAGATGAGTTAATTATTAGCAATAAAGCCATTTAGGAGTAGAGAAACTAACAAGACAGAGATAAAGAATAGAACCCTGCTTCTACCAAGACAGAGATAAAGAATAGAACCCTGCTTCTACCAAAATAAGCTAAAGAGCAGCAGACATATGGATCAATGTTACTGTGCATATGTTAATTAAAATGGGGTATTTTGCCCATTAAAAAGATTCATGACCAGGACTGAAGCTGCCAATTTTTCTGATGATTCATGAAAACAAAATAATTTATCCCTTTCTAGTCTACAGCTTGTTCAACTCTGCAGGACAAACAAGCATTCACTTGTTTTTGTTAGAATAAGAAAATCCAAGATGTCAAAGAAGGGAGAATAGTGATTTTTCATCCAAATATATTTTTAATTTACTTACTTAATGAGTATATAACACTGAAGTGTTGAATCAAACTGCTTTATACATTCTAGCTTAAATGAAATGAAGAAAACTGAAAAGTGCCCAAGGAAAAGAAGAAAGTATTGCCTGTTGGCCTATTGAGAGACATTGCTCTTCCTGATAATAAATCAAAGGGAGGAATAGAGGGTTTATCTCTTAAAATCCCATGTAGGTAGTCAAAGAAATAAAATCTTGCCATGATTCAAGCCCACTAAGCAGAGTTCAGTAGATAGTGAAAGATTACTATAAATAATTTTCACTGGATTTTGATAGTCTAGGAAACAATGGAAAGCAGAAAATGCAATCATATAATAATATAATATCATAATATAAATATAAATAATATATTATAAATAATAAATATAATGTAACGTATAAATAATAAATATAATGTAACATAAATATTATAAGATAATATAAAGAGCGAAAATGGAATTGTTAAGGAGGAACATAGTAATGTAGTATACAATGACACTAAAATAAAACTTTATAAACCTTATAAACCATAAGCAAAGTTCTTGCTGCTTACCTTGTAGCAAAAACTGTGCTAAACTTACTATGTTGCCACTTTTCATATATCTACAGTTCTCAAAATATTAAGTATTAGAGAGAAATGAAAGCACTGAGATTTCTCCAGAGCTTTATTCATAGCTCCCACAAACTGTTCTTTGGAGAATAGTAGCATATAAGAATTGTATGTGCTTGGCTGAGATGGCACAGATATGGCACTAATGAATAAATCAAATGAAGATGAAATAGTGTTCATTTCTCAAATATTTTTCCAGATTAAACAAACAAACAAACAAAAATGGGTGCATTAGTTAACTTTGGAAGGATTAAAGGCTGTATAGACTTGCAAAAGAGACATCATAGGTATCAAGAAGGTGATGTTGCACTTCTGCATCTTTATGATCATGAGAGGTACTGCCTCTACTCATATAAGTGGTATATTACCCAAAATAGTACTTAAGATTTTACAGATATTTAACTCTAGTGACACCACTCAAACAAAGAAAAAAACTCTGCAAAAAAAGCTATATACTTCTGGATCTCTTCATTTTACAACAAGGCATAGAAAATGCCAACTATTATGAAATGTTATGCACATCTATGAGATTTATATTTATGAACATTTATGAATATTATTGAAATAAATTACAAGCCTAAAAAAGAGGACTGTATGGCAAAAGAGAAGGCTCAGAGGAGACTTTATTGCTCTCTACAACTATATGAAAGGAAGTTGTGGGGAGCTGGGGATCAGCCTCTTCTCACAGAAGACTAGTGATAGAACTGGAGTGAATGGCCTCAAGTTGCACCAGGGGAGGTTTAGGTTGGAAATTAGGAGACTTTTCTTCTCAGAAAGAGTAGTCAGACATTGGAATTGGTTGTCCAGGGAAGTGGTGGAGTCACTGTCTCTGGGGGTGTTTAAGGAAAGGTTGGACCTGGTGCTTAGGGACATGGTTTAGTGGGTGACATTGGTAGTAGGGTGATGGTTGGTCCAGATGATCTTGAAGGTCTTTTCCAACCTTTATGATTCTATGATTCTATGAAAACAATAAAATAATACATGGCTATTTCAAGCTGCAAGATACAAGACTGCCTAGTTAGAGTCAGAGCAAAAATTCACCCCAGTTTTCAATGAATGATGAAGTTGAAAAAAGAATACAATTAATTTTTGACTTTTATTTTCACAACAGAACATTTTATTTACTGATAATGTGTATTTTCTGCATTAAATCTTTATATATGAAAAGATTTGTCTCTATATTCCTGGCCCTTATTTCATAAAAAAAGGTTCAAAATTAAAAAAGTATTTTACTATTTCTACTATATAAATATCTGAAAAATTCAAGCTTTCTCTTGTTGTATTATGTCCATTAAAAATTTAAAGAAAATGAAAGCACAACAAAATATACAACAGATTTTGAATTTAAATAATTAATGTTTACACAGAATTTGACTTGTTGACTAAGCAGTTAAGGGATTTCAGAAATGAAGGAAGGAATTTCATAGAAATCATATTGTTCAGTGCAGTAGATGCAAACAATTATCAGAATAATTGTATTTCTCTGAGCTGCAGGAATTAGTATTGTACAATTTTAATTTCACTATGTTACAGTGAAAGAAGGTCAAAAACGAACCTTTTCTACCTTTTCAAAACTGCCTGAAGAATGAGGTGCCCAAACTTTGCTGCTGATACCATGTAGTTTATCTGACAAATGTGCATATATATACCCTTAAAGAATATCCAAGGGAGGTGGGTTAAAGAAATATTTTTCCCCATCAATAAAATAAATAAATAAATGACTATATTGTGTAAAAATGATAATTTAGTAGCATGCAGTGCAGGAAAATAGTAATTGTTTATTGACTACCCCCTTCTGCACCTTGAGACAGTGCTTTCATTTAATTAATTTATTTAATTACATATGATACTATAAATGTAATATTTTCACTATCTTCTGATGCTCTAAATATCCTTTTTCTATCTTCTGGTGAACAAAAGAAAGTACACCCTCTTTGGCTTAATTCTTGAACTCTTCAAGAAGAAGCATTCACTTTTGACAGACAATATGGAGCTGTTAAAAAAATATATATTTTCTAATGAAAAATCACTGCTAAATTTGGGCTTCAGACTTATGACACAGCCCTTCTGTCCATGTGAAGAGTTTCATGAGAATCTGATACTTAAGAACATATGAGCTGGATTCTTGTCTTTGTGGAATTCTTGTGATTTCAGTGGGCTTCTTATCAGACATTATAGTATATACTGCAAAGCTGTAGTCACACACTGCTGCAAGGCAACTGTATACGTCTTCTTTTTGCTAGAATTTAATCCATCGGTAGGTGAACTGGAGCTAACTGTTTCAAGCCTGCATCTGTCATTAAAATGTTATTTGTCCTACAGCTGTCTATGTGACCATTTTTTAATATCCCTGCTCCAGTGTTTTTTTTTTTTGCTTTGTTCCCTTCATATTTAAATTTTTCTGCTTTTATTTTAGTGCGCTGTATTATTTTAATCTATGTATTGAAATTATATATATAAAAAAACAAAACATGCAAATATAATTTTTGTCATTCTTGCTGTTTAATGGAGAAAATCACTGCTAATACCTCAAGGAAGCAGACATTGGGCATTGGCTCATTTTATTTTTCCATGTCAGCTTCTACTGAACTGGTTCCTAGAATTATATGTATGCAGAGAAGTATTTCTTCACATCTGTCCTGTGTAAACTAGTGCTCCTTGTAACTACGTAGCCCTGTAATACAGGGGTTTTGCCATTCCTGGTAACAGTCCATAAGCTTTGCACTGAATTTCCAAGGCATTACGACTGAATTCAATCTGCATGTAGCTTTGTTTCACTTGGTTTGGCTGTGAGAGTTATTCCACATAGAATTAGATATTTACAACTCTAGCGCAGTGATGTAGTGAAATACAGGCCTGGTATGACAGCAGAGACCCTGGGAAGCTGAGACACAGGATGAGGCATGCAGTACAGGCATGGGATGATAGCGGATGAGTCACAGGCCTAGCCTTGGAAACACCATGTTTATGAGCAACAGCCCGTTGTCAGATAAAGAAATGGAGGCCCAGAGCTGGAAAGAACTGCTTTTGCAGATAACAGAACAGAGGAGTAGCATCTAATGTCCATAAAGGTCACAATATATAGTACATTCGGATGTAACCTGCAGCTGTAGGCCCTTGGATAAATAGGAAGTTGTAAAAGCACGTTAGCAAACTTATAAAAATAACTCTACGTTTATCTTAGGGGTTGAAGAAGAAGCCATTGACATGAACCTCATCTTCCTCCTAGTGAAGGAGACCAGATGCTGATAATTCACTGTAACACATCCCCTTGTCAGAGTGAAACCACTGAATTAAGGCCTAGAGGAGCAGGTAAAGAGAGGGCAAAACACCAGGAAAAGGGTGAGAAGTTAAAAAATATGTGTTGAACAATTTTAACTGCATCATTATTCTTTCACTTTCTGTAACTGTAATAAACTTTGTCTTATTTATATATAAGATGTGCTTCCTCTTTGCCCAGAAAGAAGATTTTGAAGATAACATCCTTCAGGACCTAACTCACTGCATTCAATTTGTTCTAATTACTACTGCTGACCTAGTGGAAACAAGGTAAGTAGAGCACTGCTAATTAGTAAAATATTAGCAAAATAATAATAATAATAATAATAATAAAATCTTACTTAGATGGAAGACATTTTGTTTAAAGCTTATAGCTGTCTCAGGTAAAAGATATAATTATCTTTCTATGGAAAAGTGACCCAATTATAAAATCTTCATGGAGAAGTCTTTCAAATTTTCTGCCATCAAGAATAAATTCTATTCGTTTATTTCACAGGTCAAAAAAGAGAAAAAGAAAAAAAAATAAAAGAATTATTTGTGAGGTGCAACCATAGTTTTATATACATAGCTGTAAGAAACACTTATTCTATATACGAGATATTTATGACCCCAGCACAGTTACATATTGCAGAGAAATTCAGACCCTGAATTCTATCAGAGGCCCTGAGAAGTGGAGATGCAAGCTGCAACTTGCGGATAATATTGCACAATTTGTTGAAAACTTGTTGCTCTGTAGCCTTCTAGTAGGTTGTCCGTCACTGATATTGAACCATGACATGTAATAATTATTGACTTCTATGGAGAACTGAAAGTCAATGCTTCAATTAACGTGAAAAATTATAAGTATCTCAGTGTGATCATAGTACAGATCAATTTAATTAGATGTCAATGAAATATATTTTTAAGTGGAACACCCATAAAAATGAATTTCATAAAGCATAGGATGAAAAAGAAAAAATTCTCTCTCTTGGTCTGGTGGAACGCTTTTGTAACTGAGTAGGAAGTTCCCCATTGAATTTGGTTTGAGATCTAAGACATGAAAATTATGTGAACACAAAAGCAAAACAGTAGCTAAAATAAAACGGAAGTTTTTAGAGTCCAAAATTTGAATGCCACAGCAGGAATCACCTTGTGAAGTTTTTGGGATGCTCCACCTAGAACATTTATGAGCACATTGAAGTATACATTTGTCTAGACATAGTAGGAACTCTTTCAGCCTCTGTAAATCATTTATAACTTAAAACCCGTAGCCCTTGACACACAGGACAGTAGGACACGCAGATGCATGTGTGCGAATATTCAGAATCCAGCACTGTCCTATGAAAATATACATTTTTCCTAAGTTTTGTTCTGTCAAACTTACAGAAATGTGTAAATATAAGACCAGTTTCTCAAGCATAATGGACCTTTTTGTACTGTTCAGGTAAAAGAAAAGAGCTCCAAAGATATAAATTACATCTTTACCTAAAAACTCTTTCATGCAGCCAGAGAATAAAATAGTCAGTGTTTCTGTGATCTAGAAATATTTTCACCTTTAATTTTTTCTCTTTTCTCTCTCTCTTAAAAAAAAAAAAATTCCTTATATTTTGCCTTTCCCTTTTCTCAAGTAACATCCTTAAATCTTTAATAAGAGGACTTTATTTTTTGCATCCAAGTTTGCAGAATTCAACCCTGTTCCGCTCGATATTATCTTTAGATAGATTTGTCTTGACAAAATGTGCAGAAATAGGTAGGTATGGAATACCTAATACTATATTTTATTCTTATGTAATTTGGGCTGTCTTATATCCAGCTGCTAGATCCTGAGTTTGAGTTATTTTGTCTCTTAATGCATTTATGACCATGTATCTGTTCTTTGTAACGATACTTTTCAAAAAATGCCTGTACACCAGTAACTTTCACCTACAGTTTCTACATTGAAATGCAGAGATAGTAGCTTCATCCATTCCTGAAAGCAGTATTATTCTCCTGTCAGAAATGCTTTGTTCTGTTCCCCAAAGCTCAAATCTTCAGATAAGAAAGATCCAGCCTTGCTCTTTTAAGCATTTTAGTAACCCCTGAAATATATACTCCAGAAATATTTATAATAAGTTTCATGATAATCATGAAGTTATCAAAATCAATTTGGATGCAAGCTGTAGGTATCAGGTACCTCCTTCAATAAACACATTTATTGGTTATACACAGAAATACCTACTAATAAGACTAATGATGTCCTGATTCAAAGAGGATATGTTTCACTTCTTTCTTGATCTGGTGTGCTGTATTACATAAGTGTTGTTTAATGAGAGAATCATTTCTATTTTAATTGGTAAATAGGTTTTACAAAGACTTGTTATTCCTGTATGTATTATAATTCGTTATTGTATTAATTAGCAGTACTTTATTTGAGAGAAGTCATATGAACAGTTGAACAGAACTAACATTTTGCTATACTATTATTAGTGCAAATTAGTTTAACACTGGAAGGTGCCGAGTACCCATATTATGATAATCAAAACAGTTCATTCAAGTGTGCCATAACATTGCCTTTGGTATGTATAATTTTTAGGGAAATTTAGAAACTTCTTGTTACTGTTTTGTAAATTTAAAGAGGAACAGAACCCAAAATAAAGGGAGGGAAGAAAAGAAGAAAAGAGAAAAGCAAGGGACAGTATTTTTTTTTTCTAAAATGAAAAGGTACATTTGAAAAAGTTTCAACAGTTTGCATCTATTTATTTTCTAAATCAGAAAGGAAGGACGCAGAGTAATAGTCCATCAGCTAATTACCAGCTGCTGCACTGTGTTATAATGGCGCATACATTCTAAAGAATAAGGTGTAAGAGAAGGTCAAACGGCTCAACAGAATAATAAAAAAATAGTGTCAAAAAAATGAAATAAAAGAATAAGGTTTGTTATTTTAGAAAAAGAGAAAAAAAAAAGTTTGGGATAGGAAGATTCTAATTGGTGATATTGAACTTTACCTTTACTACAAAGAACTTTCAAATATTCCAAAACTGCAGGTAGAGAAACACAGAATCCTGTTACTCTGAGCTTTAAATATATATATATATTTGTATATATTCCAAGAATAGATGTACTTGTTACACCTTAATATTTCTTCAGCAAAATTATGTCTCAGACATTATATCTACTCTTTCCAGAATGACAGTCATTTTACCAATAGATAAAAAAATGACCAGAAGAATTTCTACACCTAAAAGCAAAAGTCAGTTTTCCATGGATTAAAAGGTTTTCAGACAAGACCATGGAAATTCATGTTCTTCAGGACCTGAATATCTAGGAGACTTTCTGCCATACATTCATGTCAATTTGACACTTTTCTAAGAGTTGTCATTAGAACGTGCAATAAACAGTAAAAATGTTTACCAGGTGGTAAACATGTGGTCATGGAGTTTGTTGGAGAGTTGGTCTGATCTAACTTTAAGTATAAAGATATACTTGTTGAGATAGAGGATCATCAATAGTGAGTCAGAAAGATGAAATTCATTTTGTCCTCTATTTCCTTAGTTACTGCAGACAACTTACAGTGCACATTTTTGGTTAAACGAGCCAACCAGGCAGACTATTTGATAATTGTTTCCCCTGTAGATATAACGGCAAAAAAGGAGTCCTGAGTTCAGAATAGTCCTCTTCTTGATCTAAGTACCTTTACAATTATCTGGAGGTTATCCCAAGAGAGGCTTTCAGGGTCTATTTTCACTTGTTCTGGAAGTTTCAGTCTTATGGATTTACCCTCTCCCAGATTTGGTATCTGATCTTATAGGCATCTTTGGGGAGTGAGGCAGAGAATGTATACTAGACTGAGTATATTAATACAGTGATGCCCCAAGGTAAAGCGTTTTTTTTTGTTCAGTTGCAAAGTAGTGTTAACAGACAGAAGCACAAAGAGGTACTCTAAGAAAGCTGATATTGCAATTCTTTTCGTATTGAGAAGTCTTTGGCTTTTCTTTCCTTCAGCTCCATATGCTTTAGAATGTATAAGAGTACTTTCTAGTGCCTTTGAGGTATGTTAAAGACAATCTTATGAAAAGGCTTTTAGATGCTTTGAGCTTTTATTAATGGAGTCTATGTACATATATTAGTTGTGTGTGCACATGTGGTTTACAATACATTTAATAAATATAGCTTTGATAATTGATGCACATATTCAAAAGAGAAAAACAGAAACAAAAATAAACAGAATAACAGTCAAATGTTATTTTTAACAAAATGAACACTTCATTATTCTATGTCTGCACAAAATCATGACTTAAGGTGTCTCTGTCTATTCCTGCCAACCATTATCTTTTATCTATATAATCTTTTTCACTGTCTTGTAGCACAGTAGTTTTAACCATCTCTTTGACCAAGAACAAAACTAAAAATGTTCTGACTTCCAGAAATACTTTCCCTATCAGCATATCTGCTTAGATTGTACAGGAAGTGAGGGGTGGCTTTTTGTTCATATGGTTGTATAGAGAAGGGAATATATTGGCTGTATGCTTTCAGAACAGCACAGAGTATCAAAATTCTTAATAACCTGGGGAGCAAAACAACACAAGCATGAGAGGCTTTCCCACATACTGCTTGTGATAGATTTTATTCTACCCTTTGAAATATGTTACCAGGCTACTGCTTTAATCATAAGCAATAGATTTTCAAGAGACATTAACTTTTCTGTGAGATTATTATTACTTTTAAGTTTTGAGTATTTCATATTTCCTCTGCCTATAGAGAAATTTAAATATGTCTGGCAAATATCCCTCTGACCTTTGCAGAAACTATAATTGAATGCTTGCACAAAAACAAACAAACAAAAAAAGGCAGCATATTATTTAAGTACTGTTGATGTGCTGTGTTTTAAACATATTTAAAGATGATAGAAAACTCTACATCCTTTCAATATGTGTATATATATGTGTGCATAAATATAAATATATACATAGTAAACTTCTGTTGTCAAATGCATATACTAAAATATAGCTGTAGTCATTAAATCCATTCATGAATCCTGTACAAAATTCTGTAACTCTCATATTCCTTTTTCTTCTTTTACCCTCTAGATTTCTTTTTGGTCTATATTATTCTGAAAAACTTAAAATTTGAGAATTAACTAGTCAAAAAGATGAAATAGTGAAAGTGGTATAGGTTTGGGGAAGAGTAGTTGGAACGTTGCCTGATAGGAAAGGACCTGCGTATGTTGGTGTCTTGGTTTCAGCTAGCATAGAGTTAATTTTCCTCCTAGTATGGTATGGTGTTGTTTTGGATTTAGAATGAGAATTATGTTGATAACATGCTGAAGTTTTCATTGTTGCAGAGCAGTGCTTACACTAAGCCAAGGACTTTTCAGCTTCTCACGCTATCCTGCAAGTGAAGAGGCTGGGGGTACATCAGGAACTGGGAGGGGACTGAACCAGGACAGCTGACTCAAACTGGCCAAAGGGGTATTCCATATCATCTGACATCATGCTGAACAATTAATGTGGGGTGGCTGGCCAGGGTGAGTGGACCGCTGCTTGGGGATAGCCTGGGCATCTGTCAGCAGGTGGTGAGCAATTACATTGTATATCATTTGTTTTTTATACATTATTATTAGTAGTACTATTATCACTATTATTATTATTCTCCTTTCTTTTCTTTCCTGTCCTAATAAACTGTCTTTATCTAAACCTACTAGCTTTCATTTTTTTTTTCTGATTCTCTCCCCCATCTCATTGGGGTGGTGGGAGGGGAGGGTGAGTGAGCAGCTGTTTGGTGCTTAGCTGCCAGCTGGGTTAAACCACAACAGCTGGTCAACAGCAGGCTGAACATGAGTCGTCAGTGCGCCCAGGTGGCCAAGAAGGCCAATGACATCCTGACCTACATGAGAAATAGTATGGTCAACAGGACTAGGGAAATGATTGTCCCCTTTTATGCTGCACTGGTGAGACTGCGCCTTGAATATTGTGTTAATTTTTAGGCCCCCCTCTACAAGAAGGACATTGAGTTTCTTGAATGTGTGCAGAGAAGAGCAATAAAGTGGGTGAAGGGACTAGAAAACAAGAGATATGAGAAGTAAATGAGGAAGCTGGGGTTGTTTAGTCTGGAGAAGAGGAGTCTGAAGGGAGACCTCAGTGTTCTCTATAGCTACCTGAAAGGAGGCCGCAGCAGGAAGGGTGTTCTCTTTTCTCAGTTGACAAGTGATAGGATGTGAGGATGTGGACTCAAGTTTTTCCAGAGAAGTACATTAAGGAAGAATTTCTTCATGGAGAGGGTTGTTAAGCATTGGAATGGGCTTCACAGGGAAGTGGTGGAGTCCCGATCGCTGGAGGTACTTAAGAGATTTGTGGACACAGCATTAAGGGACGTGGTTTAGAGATGGGATTCGATAAGTCAGGTTGATGGTTGGACTCGATGATGTTGATGGTCTTTTTCAATCCAGATGATCTTGTGACTCAGGTAATTTCCTACGGCAAATTTTTCCTGTGTAATTTGCAAGAACTTTGGGCTTGAGAGAGGTCAAAGAACAGACACAATGGAAAGCCAAATAATCCTTACCTACTCAAGAGATATTCATATCCCTCTAAAAAGGCATACTGCAATTAATTAGAGTAAGAGCAGGAATGAGAATGATGATAAAAGTTAGTTGTTAAAGCATTAAGCTATGATCTGCAGAGATATTCATTAATCATGTAAGATTATTAGTTGTCAAACTGGGAAAGATTCCACTGAAGCCATGAAAAATACTATTTGAACACAAGAGAAGACCTTACCTTTCAGACTTTGTCCTCCTGATACATAAGTATATATAATGGTACAATACACATTTTATTTTTTACCACCCAAACACCAGTTAAATTTAATATCAGGGTAAGAAATTTGGGCAAACTATGGAAAAGTTGATTAGCTGCTAGCTTGGTGGTCCAGTTAGGCCCAAATTCAGTAGCTAATGGGTTAGAAATGGGACATTTGGGGATTCTTTTTAAAGACATATTCAGGTTCCATGTAATTAAAACAGCATTTGGAACAAACTCCAATGTGTAGTCCAGAAATATATTTCAACTAGCATTTCATTTGTGAGCTTAAGCTTCATATTATTTTACTTTTCCTATATAGGCATCATCAGGCATTTGCACTTCTGTTTTTGTACATCTATGAAAAATCCTATGATAACCCTTCTGTGGTCTGTAGAGCTTCTTGGGTCTGTCTTGCAACATCCAGGTACTACTTTTATATAGTAAGAGTGTTGTAGAAAATAAAATAAAATAAAATAAAATAAAATAAAAAGAATCTGTGGAAGTGTGACTAGAGTTTATACTTCTGAATCATAAGTGAGAATCCTACAGATGATGAGTCCTGACCTTCCTCCTCTCCTTTCTTCTAGTATATTTTTATTTCTTTTCTTTACAGAATAACTGTATTAGGAAGAGAAACAGAGAGTTATTTTGATGAATCAAAACCAAATCTCTAGATCAAAACCAATCGCTAGAGATAAGAAGTTGTTTGAACCTTTTCCAGAAGGAGAAAAAAATCTTAAAGCTGATCACTCACTAGTCCAAGTGAGTCCTAACTAACAAACTATTGCATAAAATCAGATTGGTGAATCCCCTTGCAGTTCTTAACTTGTTGCAAAAGTATTTTATCTATCATCAAGAGAGCTCAAATTTTAACTGTTTGCTTCTGTACCAGAGATCCAAGTGAGATATATGTTATTATTGATTGCACTTATTACAGTCATAGGTTCTGTTTAAAACTACCACTAGAAACTTGGGATGACTCATAATTTAGGACCAAGTCTTCTAATGTAAGCCAATGACAGTTTTGCTATCTATTTGCATGTTAAATCCTGATTCTCTTATTGCATTCAGTAGCACTTTATGCCACTCTTATCATCATGGAAATCAAAGGGTTTTGTTTTTATCTGCAAAGATGCAATTTACATTTTCAGTTTGGCAACCAGAATATATTTCAGTAAAGGCTGAAGACTGAGCTTTTAGTGTTGCTTGCCAATGTATGTTTTTGGTGGAATACTGTCTTCATTACATTCACTCAACTCCATAAACTGAAAGGAATTCAAGATTCCTCTGATATGCACTATGCATATTAGATGCCTGAAACCTGGTCCATCTTGTTTGGTTTTATACCTTTTACTTCTAATATCCTTTTTGTAACAGCTGTTATTATTATTCACATACGTGAATAATAATAACAAAAATAAAAAAATAATAACAAAGTACTTCTTTGTACAAAGAACACAGTGACGGGCTTGATCAATTTGCTGAAACACATTATTCAGAAAACCCAAGCATGCTTTTTTTTTTTTTCCTCCTCAAAATGCTGCTTTAATGTAGACATTTGCACAACTCTTAATCTAGAGGCTTGAAAGATCATGTGAGAAATAGATCATGCATATCCTACGTGTCAGGCCCTTCTAGAAAAAGTGGCTTGATCATTGGCTTTACACTACTTATTCCTCCCTCAAACCGACCCTCAGTCATTACATTCCATAACCATCTTCAGAATGGCATGCCCACATCTGAGTCCTGCAATATCCAAAGTGACACTCAGCTATAAAGTCTACAGGTTCCTGCCAGGCTAGTGATTATCACCTCTTGGAGGTGATAAATGACAAAAGCTTTGCATCAGGTTGACTCACAGTGCCTACCTGCCTTATTTCTTCTGTTTGCTTAACATCCTTGAGTATACTGATACAACAAAATGTGCATTTGTTATGGTGTAACTATAACATGTTTGCAAACAGAGAACTATATCCTATTAGAAAGCATTTGTGTGACCGTGATTTAGTCTTCATAAAAATGAATATCTATATCTGTATTTATGGGAATTAATGGTCCAATAGCATTAATGTTGTATTATTCTATGTTGCATATTCTCCTATTCCCTACTATGATTTAGAAATGAATTCTGCATTCTTTTGTGGAGCTATTATTTTCTTGACAATAATACTAAAACATTCAGCACAATTCTTATTTCCATGGAAAAGTCCATCTCTTCAGATTTTCCCATGGGAGTAATTTTGTACCTGATTCTCCACTTATGCTTTTTTATGACTAGTGAATCTGTCTTCATAACCAAAAAATAATTGTTCAGTTTGTGATAAGTGAGATTAGAATGGGTCCTGTACTTGTTCAGTATTTAATGCAAGCTTCTGACAGGTAATTTGCAGTATGGCACAATGCACTATAGACATCCAGTTTCTTCTAAAATGTTTTGAAAAAGTACAGAGCACAAGTAAGACTACATTTTGTTTTAGGCAGTCATATCTGTTCCGGGAACACTATTGATCAGTTGCCGCCTTCTGTCTTAAAATAAATACCTGAAAACTTACCTGGGATGCTCATTTAACGCAGTGAGTTGTTATACAAGTTTCTGTTCCAGAGTTTCTGTTTATAATTTATTTGCAAAAATAAATAAGGTGTTTAAATGACAATTCATTGGAGGAGTGGAAGGTGGAGGTGTGATGAGGTATA
The DNA here is from genome assembly GCF_964211835.1 of Anser anser. Classification (NCBI taxonomy): domain Eukaryota; kingdom Metazoa; phylum Chordata; class Aves; order Anseriformes; family Anatidae; genus Anser; species Anser anser. Next base: position 58,050,615 of record NC_139724.1, read on the forward strand.
TTTATGTAAAAGTAGTCACAGTATGAAATTAAATGTGGTAAACTTTGCCTGATCAGAATCTAAGGGGTTTTACTACTTTTTACTATGTTTTGTTCTTCAAAAAGGAAGTGAAAAAGAATTAGCAAATCATATTTCACTGTCAGTGAATGTTGCAATAATTCAATCCCCCCAAAAAAGTTTTATTTAGATGTTATTCACTTTAAATATATAGATTTCTTTTTCTTACTAATTTTAACTCTGAATAGGATTAATGCTCTAGTGTTAAAAACATCAATCACATCTAGCATTATTAATCTTAAGGATCCTCAAAAAGCAGTGCCTATATTACAAGTCATTTACACTTAATCTGTATTGACATATTTTGAAGGTTCTCTGTATCATGTGAATGATCTGCACTCAAGTTGGACAGCTATGAATTCTGTATTCTCTCATTAGCCATTCTATACTTGCCTCTTTTGGGATCACCTTTTTCAAATAAAACTTTGATAGTATGAGAATGATGAGGAATGAGGTATTATATGATACATTTGGCTGAGTAATTTGGTAGACTTGTCTCTCCCATTAGAAGAAAGATTACCATAGACCTTTAACACTAGATCACCATGGTTTTGCAACAGGTGCAAACAACTTTGACAAATTTACTTTAAAACCTAAATATGGAAAGTAAAAAAACACCCTATATTTGAAGCTAATCCTGATAGTGAACAGTGTTCATGCTTTACTCTTTTTTCTTTACTCTTTTTTTTTCTTCTTTCTTTAATATTATAATTAATTTAGTCATAAAAGACTAATGTCAGGATAACTTACCTGAAGATATTTTTAAATAAGATTGAATATGAAAAGATGATAGGAAACTTTTGTAGGAACTGATATATCTTTTGCTGAATCTTCAAATCACAGAGGGATTTTGTTATAAACATGTAGTTTATCATTAGAATATTTTTGCTCTGCTTTGTTTTATGGAATTAATCCTTGCCACATGATCTTCCAGAAGACTGAATTCAAAAGAATGAAGAACATGATTTAACAAAGTCATGCAAAAATGTCTTTAGATTATTGTCAACAGAGATGAGGTGATTTTGGATTCAGAAGTTCTAGCTCAAGACTGATGAAAGTTAGAATCAGACAGCTGTCTGCTTTTCTTGCTACTCTATGCATTTGTTACTGGCTTGTATCAGACACAGATATGAACCAGTGATCGTTTTCATTTGCTTTAGGGTACTAAGTAGTCACCTAATGAGGGAATCAGCTTCGGTGCTGTGAGGTGAGGGATAGTGGTGTACAGGGGGATTTCCTGAGCCAGGGATAATCTAGGGCAGCGCAGAGACCCAACATGAGCGGGCAGCTCTCACAGGAGCACCTGATGAGGTGTGGGCTGGGCCAGAAGCAGTGGTGGCCTCCCCCCCCGACTCACAAAAGGTAACCTGGTATCCCTAGGGTGCGTGATGACCAGGGTGTGGTGCATCAGTCAGGGAGTGGAGCAGCACTTTGTGCAGGAGGGTGCCTTTTCAAAGGAGAGCCATTCCTCTGGCTAAGTGGGAGACTTGAAGTATGTATGACCCAGAAGACGGGCACTGTTCTGTGACCATCTGCACTCATCCTGCCTGACCCTCGAGGTCAGAAAGGTGGGCATTTTTCTGTGAGAAAAGGCTGCAGATCTGTCTGCATCATCTACTCCAGTGGTGGCTGATGCCTCCACCCCGACTGAGCTGCTGAAGGGATAGGCTGTGGTGCAGGAAGCACCTAGGCCTTTCTCCTGTGGCAGGGACAGGGGGGCAAACCTGCATGTAAAAGGTGTGCCCAGGTGGAGGATGTCCTGCAGCAGAAGGTGGTGAAAAGGCTACATAACAAGAGGGAGCCTGAGAAGGAATTAGATAGCAGGTTTCAAGTGCAGTCTGCAGCCCCTGGCCGAACAGCGAAAAACTCTCTCCACCAGCACACACAGAAGGGAGGGGAGGCAATGGATAACACAGAAGAATGGAAACTTGCAATGGCAAGGATCAGCAAGAGGAAGAGGCTTCCCTGTAACCTAAGGTACACTTGAAGAACTGCTTCACTGCTCTGCTGACTGAAGAGGAAAGATCTGTCACATCAGGAGAGATGCTGGAGCTGACTAAGGCAGTCTGATCTGCTCTTTGTATAATAATCAGTGCAACTAAGAAAAGGCGACAGGTGATTGAAGTAGGTGATTCTCTTCTGAGAGGTACAGAGGCACCTATCTGCCAACCTGACATACTTTCTAGAAAGGTATGTTGCTTGCCAGGGTCTCATATCAGGGATGTCACCAAGAGACTACCAAGCCTCACACAGCCCACTATTATCCACTGCTGTTGTTTCCCATGGTCATCGGTGATACAGTCAGGAGTATCAAGAAGGACTACACAGCCCTGGGAACAGTGGTAAGGGATTCTGGAGCGCAGGGAGTTTTTCCTCAATCCTCACAGTGAAAGGGAAGGGATTTAAAAGGGCCAGTCAGATCTGGCAAATAAACAAATGGTTACAGGGCTTGTGCTACAGTTAGAGGTTAGGCTACTTAGGCCATGAGACTAGCTTTGAGAGTCCTGGTCTACTGGGGGCTGATGGGGTTCATCTGCCAGAGGAGGGGAAGAGCATCTTCAGTCACAGGCTTGCCAATGAAGAACATGAATTGCGCAGGGAACAAATGCAGAAGACTTTTGTGTCCCAAATCAGGCCTCACTACAAGTTGTCTAAAATTTTAGCCAGTATTTCAGAGTCTAAGCATTAACAAATTTTGCTAGCCTCGATGATAATGAACTGAAGCCAAGATCCCAATACACAAAGCCACAGAACAGTTGAGGTTGCAAGGGACTTCTGAAGGCCATCTGGTCTGACACCCCTGTTCAAGCAGGGCCCCCGAGAGTCAGTTGCCCACGTCCATGTTCCAATGGGTTTTAAATATCTCTCAGAAGGCAGTTCCACCCTGGGCAACCTGTTTCAATGCTTGGTCACCCTCACAGTAAGAAAGTGTTTCCTGGTGTTCAGAGGAAACCTTCTGTGTTTCCATTTGTGTCCATTGCCTTTTCTGTCACTGGCACCACTGAAAAGAGCCTGACTTTGTTGTCTTCACACCATCTCTTCAGGTTTTTGTATACACTGATGAGATCCACCCCAATTCTTAGCTTCTCTAGGCTAAACAGTCCCAGCTCTTCAGTCTTTCCTTGTGTGAAAGATGCTGTAAACCTATTTCTCCAGCCTGTCCAAGTTCCTCTGGTTTTCAGCACAACTCTTCGGTCTATCAGCCACTCTTCTCACTTCTGTGTCATCCGCAGACTTTCTGAGGGAGCACTCTGACCATCCAGGTCATTAATGAAGATGTTAAACAAGAGTGGACCTAGTACCCCTAGGGTACACGGTTAGTTACTGGCCTCCAACTAGACTTCATGCCAATGATCCCTATGTTCAGCCAGTAATGACTATGTACAAAATAAGAAGTTTATAATTAAAAGTACTAAATTAGATCACACAGAAAACTTGTTTCTATCTTTTAACCTATATATTCTTTCAGATTTTTTTTTTTTAATGTAACATTATGATATTGTACATGAAAGTAAGAAAATTGCACTCTCGTAAAGTAATAGTGAACTGAGGTGGATAGAGAGATAAGAATCCACTTTGTACTGGGTCGGGCTGGGATGTTAACTTTCCCTGCAGCAGCCCATACAGTGCTGTGCTCTGCACTCGTAGCTAAAACAGCACTGGTATCACACCAGTGTTGTGTCTGCTGCTGAGCAGTGCTGGCACAGCATCAGGACTCTCTCTAACCCCCCTAGGGGTGGGCAAAGATGTGAGAAAAGAAACATCACCAGGGCAGCTGACCTAAACCAACCAAAGGGATATTCCATACCATATGGTGTCACACTCAGCAATAAAAGGTGGAAAAATGAGGAAGAGGGGAGGGGTGGGCTCTCGTTGTGAAAACGTCTGTCCTCCTCCCGAACACCGGCTACGTGCATTGAGGCCCTGCTTCAAGGATGTGGTCAAGCATCGCTCATTTGTGGGAAATAGAGAATAATTTCTTTCCTCTGCTCTTCCACATAGCCTTTACTTGTTTTGTTTAGTTTTCCCTTTCCCCCTCCCTTTTCCCCTTTCCTTTTTCCCCTTTAGTTAAATTGTTAATTGTTTAGTTAAATTGTTTAATTAACAATAATCTTTCCTTAATAATTATTTTTTTCTTCCCTTTAATTAAATCATCCTTATCTCAACCCGTGAGTTGTTCTTTCCTTTACTTCTTTCCCTCCTCATCTAAGGAGGGGGAGTGAGAGACCGGTTGTGGTGTTCAGCTGCCTAGCACAATAAAACCACCGCAACTTTCGGCATGGAATGACTAAGTACAAGTACTGCTGGCTTGAAAATAGACAAATTACTCATGAACTGCTGTATTGTACTCTTAGGAAAGCACTCAGGACAAAAAAAAAAATGCAGAGCAGAAATCATCAATTAATATGTTTGTTAAAAAGTCAGAACTGATTAAAATGCATCTTGGACTCTATTTGTGTGTATATGTGTTTGAGGAAATCACAAATGTTTGAAAGGGAGTAAGCATATGTCAGCTACGGCATCCAAGACAATTAGAGTCAGTTACACTCTATGTGCCCTGAAATTTGTTTAAATTATAATTTAAAGGATGTGACAGGAGATTTGAGCTCTTCCTGAACTGTACATATGGAAAAGAAAATGATTCTTTCTCAGAAAGGGGTAATTTTTTTGACAACTTGGTGTAGTGCCATGTCATAACATAAGATAACCAAGAAGACACTCACACCATTGAGTGTCCAAACCACACCAGCTGAATTCACAAACATGAAAAGAAAGAAAAGGTTACTACAATAATGCCAAGATTGGGCAAGGAGACAGCTTGTGCAATTTTTTTTCCTAGTACTTCAGAGTAAAATTTGTCTAATACTTAATTTTAGGAGTGGGCTAGCCCTGCAGAAAATCTCTCCAAGGATTTTTTTTTTTTTCTCATTGATCTTTGAAACAAAACAATTAATGCTTTTACTTTTTGTATGGATCCTGGGTTCTGCATAAGAAATGACTTAACCAGTGCAGAGTTTACATTGTTACTTTGTAACCATAATCATTGGCTTTGGATATTTATATGTATAATAGAATAAAATATATTAAACAATTAGGGGAAAAAATGAAATAGATTTAAGTATTGATTTTTAGACTTGGGTTGATAAAACATGAAATACAGAGTACCTCACAAAATTCTGAAACATTTAGCAATCTTCTATTTATTTTTTCCGCATGGATGCAGAGTATAGATTCCTCTAGCTAGATGATTGACTTATTTAGGACTATGCCTTGAAAGATATCTAAACATCAGACTATTTTATGGCTAGTAGCTAGGGTTGCCAGTGATCATTCAAAGCTATACAGTTCCCCACTCACTCTTCAGAAGCATCTGAAACACCCTAAAACATTGTAAAAACATAGTATGACTTTGTTTCTCACAGTTAAATAATCTGCCATTTGTATAACTTTATTTATTTATTTATTAAACTAACAACATACTGAGTCATTTTACTTTAATAGCATATATGATAAATTTAACTAAATTTAGGGTCTCAGTGGTTATAAACCACATAGCATTTTTGTGTAATAGTCAATGATGGTGCACTTGTTAAATGTTCATGAGTTATTAGCAATACCACCCTGATTTTGGTTCAGAGACTACAGTGAAGACTCCTCAGTGATTCAGGAGCCAATATTATGAAATGCACTCATTTATACCTGTAGATGAGAAACCAGGGCAAAAGTTTTCTGTGTAGCAATACACAGTTGCACAGGATAAACATTTCCTACACTGTGAACACTTCCAAGTTTCATAAACTCGCTGTTCCACATTGAAAAGAACTGAACATTTTCTCTTATGAAAGACATAAGAAAAAAACTATATTAAATCCAGAACAAAAAACTGTTGCATGGCTTCCTCAGTATGGTACATTTCTTTTGGTACTTGACTCAGGTCAAAACTTGTATTGCAGTTTTCCATATTTCAAATGAGAGCTAAGATCACTGAAATGTCTTTTACTGTATGTGACTACAAAGAGGTTCCGCAAGAAAAATCAAAATCTAATGGATCAGAGACCTTAGCCTCAGTCTCCCATTTCCCAATGGTGTAGTATTAAGCAGCAGATGACAGATAGTTATTGATTCTGGAAAGGATTCAGGTTGTTCCTCAGCTTTCACTGGAAATTGCTCTATGAGAATATCATATGTACCTATGCAAGTACTCTAAATTTGTCTGTAAAGTCTACCAAAAACACTTAGAATTTCAAGTGGAAGAGGTTTTCAGTGTGTGAAAAACAAGACAAAACAGCCCTTCTCCTAGCATGTACTTCACACTTGTCTCTGGAGACCTCTAGCTGCCAGAGAATTACAGAATCACAGAATGGTTGAGGTTGGAAGGGACCTGTGGAGGTTACCTTGCCCATCCCCTCTGCTCAAGCAGGGACCCCAAGGCTTTTGAAAATCTCCAAAAAGGGAGACTTTACAACCAATCTGGGCAACCTATTCCAGTGCACTCTCACCTGCCCAGTAAAGTGCTTCCTGATATTTAGATGGCACCTTTTGTGTTCCAGTTTGTGCCCTTTGCCTCTTGGCCTGGCACTGGGCACCACTGAAAGAAGCCTGGTTCCATCCTCTTTGAAGTCTTCCTTTACATATTTATACACATTGATGAGATTCCCCCAAGCCTTCTCTTCTACAGGCTGAACAGTCCCAGCTCTCTCACTCTTTCCTTATAGGAGAGATGCTCTGGTCCCTTAATCATATTCATGACTCTACGTTAGACTCCAGTTATACTCCAGTATGTCTCTCTCATACTGGGGAGCCCAGAACGGGACACAAAGAAGAAGAACTGAGTTCTTCAGTGGTCTGTGAAATTTTTGATTCCTCAGTCTGAAGTACTGTTAAATTCACTTTTAACGTGTGAGGTTACTTTGCTGTAACAGTTGCCATTATTCAAAGAGACTGCTACATTAACTCCTCAACTGTATTTTTTTTTTCCATTGGAAATGATAAATACTCATCCTAAACTTAGACTAAACTGATCATCTAAAAGCATTTTGCATCAGTGAAAGAGCCTATTGGAAGTATTTCACCACTCAATATACTGGATATTATGATACTTTCCTCCTGCCTTCTTATTAAGAGGATTTTATGTATTTCTGTGACTGAATACTAGACTTAAAATCTACCTAGCTATTATATATTTGACATCATCTGATACATTTTGTTTTCTGAGTGGCCATCTACTTTTACTCTCTGGCAGTCCTGTTATTTTAATGTAACATCAAGACCACATAAGGTAGTGCAATTCAGCATTCAGCAGCCATTTGCTTATTAGGAGATTTATACAACTGTAACATACAAATCAATTTAAAATACTTAGAAAATAAAAAACGTTGAACTCATTGTGATGTCAAGAATTCTGACTGGCCTAGTGATTAATAAGTTTCTAGGCTAAGGATACTGCAGTTCACTCATCAATGAACCATTAGATTTGCTTGGATTTTATAGGTAGCTCTGCCATTTGAGATCAATTTTTGAAGGGTTCTGTCAGTTTTTTCAAAGCATGTGACTTCCTTCATGGCCAAGATATTTTCATTATCTGCTGTTTTTGGTAAATAGATAAATTAGTAAGTAAATCTCAGTTTATGATTACTCACTTCAGATCTTTTCTTAGAAAACACCTGAGCTTTGGATACTGCAGAAAAAGATATGTTTTACAGTTGAGGTTCCTAAACAAATAAAAATGATTCAATTCTTAGGAGGAGTTGCAGGGGGCAACTGCATAAAATATGACCCAATCACCAAAATGGCACTTTTTCATTTGTTTTCTTTTACAGAATTATCTTAATGTTTGCCTTTCTTTGCCATTTAAGAGCTTGGAGGTAATATGATTTCCTGGCATATTCTCTGCTGGAAACAGGGCATTTGGCATTTACCCCAGATTTTTGAGGTTCAAAGTTTTAAAGTTTTTGATTCTATTTAAATTAAACTGCTTTCACTAAGCAGCATTTTTGCTTAAGTGATTCATCCCTTCCCCCCCCCCCCCCCCTTTTTTTTTTTTACTGTTACACACTTAAATAGCAGTATTATTAAGTAGCAGTATTAGCTGTATCCCAAGCTGGTCAGGGATGAATGAGTCCATATATGAACGTACAGTGAAGATAAACCTTTGTAAAAAAAAGAGACATAATTGGTGAATGAGACAAGCAAGAACATAAAAGCACAGGAAGACAATAATTCAGAAAGAAAAGTTGAAGGAGTAGTAAAATAACTCAGTAAACCTAAAGCTCAGGAGTCACTGAAAGGGTTAACAATCAACTAACATGTTATATTCATATTTCAGGCTTAAACGTATATGCTGTGTATCAGTCAGCTATTGCAGTGCAGTGCATATATGTATATATGAATGTGTGTTTGTGCTTCTTGAATGTTCCAGTTATCCTGGTTATGTGAATACCAAACAATTCAATAGCATCATCATTTAGCTTTCAGATATAATGAAGTGGTAATAGACCTTCCTAGCTATGAGAACATTTGAGTTTCTATGTCTAATTACAATTTTTTGAACTGTAGTCATGAAAAACTAATCATTGTCACAATAGTCTTCTGGAAATTATACTGTAGAAGCGCAAAATGCAGGCAATTTAATGTTTGCTATGGTTCATCAAATTCTGACTTCTCATGCATAACTTGGTCACATTTATTTGTGCTCCACAGGGGTGTAACTCCAAAAGGGAAAGCCAGACCCAGAATGTGCTTCACAAAAAAACATTGTTGCCTTGGCAACTAATACAGTACTAAATGTTCCAACAGGTAGAATATCACACAACACTGAAACACACCATTCTTGTTGCAGAAAATATGTGCAAACCAAACTCTCATACTAAAAGTGAATGCAGTGCATGATTCTTTAGTTTGCATCCCAAAATATTTGATCAACATGAAAAATATAATTTCCTATTTCTCTAATCCCATTTAGTAGACTTTTTGTCCAGTATATTTCTTATCTAGTGCATCAGTCTTTTCCCTCCCTTCAGCTATTTCTTTGTGTTCCTTAATTTTCTGTATCCAAAGTTTTTGTTCCCTCTATTTCTCATTCTTTTTATTTACATGCATATAAGTTTCTCTCTTTTTATCTGAGCTAAGGGAATTCTTAGGAAAAAAATTTTCTCTATGAATTTCAATTCCTTTGCGTTGGCCCACCAATTATCTTGAATCTAGTTTCAAGAGGAATTTTCAGTGCCAGTCTATGAGCTAATTTCACAGGAACCTGTTGGGAATAGTTTGTTGTGGCCAGAATCATATAATGTTTGATGACTACTTCAAGCTCAGAACTTGGTCTCTGTCCGACACCTTGGCTCAAATTGATTATTGAACAACATATGACACAAGTAATATAGATTAAAAAGATTCTGTGAATGTAGAAATGGAACAGTTATACTGGAGGTGAAACCGGAAATATGAAAAGTAGCTGGAGATGACATACTTTAAGAGATACATACACTAGATTTACAGCCAGCAAAAAGCACTCAGGTAGTTATGTTTCTGATCTTATCTGTCTTTCAGGTCTTCAGGAATAAGAATTTTCAGTTTCCTTAGCTATAACGAATTGAAAAAATTTTAAAGATTTGTTGTTGTTGTTAATTGATTATTGTAATCAGCTTTTTTATATATATATATTATTTGTGGAATGTATATATATATATTTTTTTGGCTGTAGAGTTCTTTTTCTTCAGCCCATTTTTTTTTAATTTCTTATATTTCAAAGTATAGTTTTATAAGTGTGTAATTTTTTTTTAAACTCAGCATTTTGATTCATCAAACATTGCTAGTTAAGGAAGGAAGTACTTTAAAGTACTAATATATTTTATGTTTTGTTCACTGAGAATTTTATAAGCACACATAAACACACAAAATAAAGTAAAAAATCATCTAGTTTCTTAAATTGATTCAACATAACCTTTATCTGGCTTAGAATTAACAGTTTTTCCAACTACTTAATGCAAAATAGCTTTCTGATTCAAAGCCCAAGCCAAGGGCAAGATCCTCTTTACTTTTTATAATCTTTGGCTCTAGCCCAAACTTATATTGTCTTAAGTATGGATAAGATTGCATAGTCTTAAGTAAAGATAATGGAAACATTTTGAATAAAAATCAATGAGAATCATATTGTAGATTTTTTAGAGCTCAATAAAATTTAGTTAACATTTTGTTTACTTAGTCACACTAGAAGATAGGGAATTAAAGTGCCACGAAAAAGGTAATTGTTCTTTTTTTCTATTTCAGGTATTTCTGATATATTGATATTTTAGTAATCTCACCAATGTATGAACCAATGAATGGAGTTTCAAATCAAAATGAACCATACCTCCTTAAAAAGCAAATCTGAAAAACAGTCTTTTGCAACTTTCCACACAACAGAAAACAATGGATAGCAATTTTGGAATGAAAAAAAAAAAAAAAGTTTCTCTTCTTACTGTTTAATGTGTGACATTGCTCTTTCGTAACTTATATATCATTCAACTTTCTCAAACCTAAGCAGGTGTGATTCTGTGAATTAGGGATAAGACGTTAAATTATGCAAAGTTTAAAGTCTTTTAAGGGCCACAGTGAAATCTCAGATAGTTAAAACACCACATTAGAAACTGTATTTGCCATGTGTTTTCTTTCAGATATGAATTGATTTTTAAAATAAATTTAAAAGGCAGTTACCAGTGACACAAGTGGCTGTTGCTTTCATGGAGGGCTCAGAATGAATGCCAATTCAGACTGAAAATTTTAAATAAAGCGTAAGAACTTGTAGTTTTACAACCTTCCTTTTGCTATTATATAGCTTCAGTATGTTTTAAACAGAACTGCGCTTCTTTAAGAAATGTGTCTGCTGGTCATGAAAGCTACAAAGACAACTGAATCATATTCACTATTACTACCTGACAACTTGACATGGTGAAAGAAGCAATTTCTATTATGATTAAATAGAGGTTTTAGACAATCTTAAAAGAAAAAAATCAGAAAGGCCAGAAGCCAGCAGTGTAATAAGCAGTGTATAAGTGTAATAAGGATTTAAATTCACATTTACAAACTCTATTCACTGACACCATTATCCTTTCTAAACTGAAACTGGATGAGACAGCTAAAATTATTATTATTTTATTTTATTTTATTTTATTTTTTTATTTTATTTTTCTGATAACCGCTGACTAAAGGGAAACTTTTAAACTAAGGACTTAAAAAAGTTATTAATTTACCTTAACTATTATTGAACTAGACTTCTTATTATCTGGTCCTGATTGTTTTGCTGAATTGTAAACAAAAACTTTTAGGTTTTACCTAAGTAGCAGAAAAAAAAATAATAAAGGAACTGTTAGACACTAGAGAGATACTGGTAGTAACTTGTGTAAAGAAACCTGCACGGGGAAAATGCTTCTAGATTGTCATATATCATTTCAGTTTCACATTTCCAGAACTATTACTGTTTCTTAAAAAAATAATTTTACTTTTTTTTTTTTTTCCTATTAATAGTATGTGTTCCTGTAAACATATTCTAGAAAGAAATGTAACTAATCAAGACTTCCAGAGATGAGGAAGTCTTTATGTTGTGTACAGAACTGTTTTGATTGCTTGGAGTCTGGGTGAAATGGTCCCCAGGGTGGTAAAAGTCAGGGTTACTCTTTTTTTTTTTTTTTTTTTTCCCTGAGTCATTATTTCTTCAGAAAATTGTTAGCACATCAAATTTGGAATGATATCCTAACTCACCTATCTGAGCCCCAAGGCGTATTAAAGCTAGGATAACAGTGGATATTTCTTTTCCTGAGAAACTGCATGGCTAAGTTCTTGATTGCATTCCCTATCTGTAAGGCAAGATCTTCCTTCCCCCCCCGCTCCCCTCCCCTCTTCCCCCCCCCCCCCCCCCCCCCCCCCCCCCCCCCCCCCCCGCAAGCAGCTTTGTTACTCTTACTTGTGTAAGTCTGTTACTCTTACTTGGTGTTTCCTCAAACAGGGCTCACAGTCATTTCCCTACCAGACTACAACTTTAGAGCTGTCTGTTGTATCTTATCGACATCTAAACATTATGCCCTATTTGCAAAGTACATATTTATGGGAAAATTGAACTAGGAAATTAGCATTAACATTTTCACTTTCATGACCTTGCACTTCATAAAACTGTAGAAAAGAAAAAAGACACCTCTCTATTTTGCACTTTCGCTTGTCAACAAGATGGAGCTTTTAATCATCATAACATTGAAATATTTTGATAAAAGTAGCAAAGAAAGGAGAGAATACATGAGGAAATAATAGAACCATTTTGAAATTGGAAGTTTCATGTACTCATGAATGCCAAAATTAGAAAAGATATGTGATTAAATTACATGTATCTGAAGTCATTTAGACAACTTAATATACCAATATAAGTACAGAAGATGTAATTTCTAGATAAGCTGCATTTAACAGCTTGTGGTGTAGCATATATAGTTTCATTCCATATCAGATCTACATCTTGTCTAAGTCGACAGATGTAGACTGCACTTGGTACCACACTTGTTTTCATTCTAAGCATATAAAATAGAAAGCTGGAATGACCAAGGCAGTTTTCAGCAGACTGGAACACATTCACTGAGAAAACGTTAATTTGGAATGTCTATGACGTCTGAGTCAGACTAATGAATTAATGCAATAAAAATCATATTGGTAATACCTGCCTGTGGGAAAGCATGTTGTATACAGTCAATGAAGAGGAAAAGACGTGAATTCTTACCCACAAATTTTGTGAACAGAAATCAGGTTGTCTGAAAAATGCAATTTTTTGATTAAAAACATTTTTCATCAATGCTTATATTAACTATTTTATTTTATTTTATTTTATTTTATTTTATTTTACATTGTACTTGTCTGTCAATTTATTAAAGACCTTCATGTAAATATAAGGTATATGAAAAGTATGCTTTAGTATTTTAATTAATTCATCAAAAAGTGATGAATACAATAAAATTAAATTTGTAATTGATAAATCCAAATTAACCTTTTGTTTTGTTTTCTTCTTTTAATTAATAATTTCTCTGTATTCTGACCATATATTACAAGCACATTGTTATGTTAATTTATGAATCTGATATTTGTTGTCTTGATAAGAACAATTTAGTCTGTTCCACAAGAAAGCTCAGCTGCTTAATCCCACTACAACTGCTCTGCAAGGCCTGCCTCAGGAGATACCTGTTTTCTTTACTTAGTGCAGTATATAAGACAATAGGAGATGAAACTTCAGCAATGGGTAGCATAAAATTATAGAAATTCTGGAATTGTTTAAAAAGTACAGAATTTGTCTCTGCAAACAGCAACAAAATATTTGGGACTCAACAAGTCTCATGATTCTGCTATCAGAATGAGCAGCTAAAATTTCGTAATAAAAAAATTATATAAATTTTTCATTAATCTATGAGTAAGTATTTAATGAAGTAGAAGTCTAGTTTTCATGATTTGCACAATGATTTCACATAATCCCATTATATTATACTTAGGGCACCTGTGCTGACTTGACAGAACTATTGGTTCCTTCTCAATAATAACCTTTATCAAATACAAAGTAACACAAATATTAAAACCTTGATTTGGCAGACCAGTGCACAGCAGGAGTTTTAACACTTACTCTGCACAATTACACGATAAGAACCTGAAGAGAATGCTGAATACATAGCAATTATATGATGTAGACCACAAACAAGTGTATTATTTATCTTGTTTTGATTTGGAAAAATGGTAAGCTGGACTGAAGTAAATGAGACAGACTTCATCACGGATAGATTTTATCATATCTTATGGAATGGAATATGAAGAAAAGAGATAGGAATTCAGAAACATACAGCTGCTATAAATACTGGTAGCTCTTCCTAAGTTTGACCTTTTATTTTTATTTTATTTTATTTTATTTTATTTTATTTTATTTTATTTTATTTATTTTATTTTATTTTATTTTATTTTATTTTATTTTATTTTATTTATTTTATTTTATTTTATTTTATTTATTTTATTTTATCTTATTTTATTTTAGCAAGACTTGGAAATGCCA
>NC_139724.1:58067218-58169718 GCF_964211835.1 Anser anser
TAATTTAGCTCAGAGTGGGGAACCCCCACTCAGGGCAAGACCTGCTTCAAAGCTAGATATAACTTTGAAGTTGCATCAAGTTATTCAGAGTTTTGGGTGAATTTTACTTAGAGTGGTGTCAACCTAGGAACTTAATCCTCACAGAGTAGCTGTACCCTCAGTCTTATTGTCTCTGACCTATCAGGCTATCTTGTTCTCTGCCTCTTTCAATTTATATGCTGTCTTTCCTCCCAGACTTTTCTTTTGTTGAGTGAGAGTGAAGGCAGACCAGCTCCTGTTCCTGTGATCTGAGAAACAATATGGGATATTTTGTTTGAGATATGTTCATTTTTGTATTTTTCTCTCCTGTACAAACAACTTACTAGAAAACTATTTTCGTTATTTTCAGTATCTTCATTCACAAAGTCTCCACTGGGAAATTCTGGAAACAAGAGGATTTAGATCTCTCTGCTGGCATGAAAAGGCCTCTAAGTTATGATGCTCACAGAATAATGTACTTTTTGGAGTCAAGTGAGTATATTCTTTGACGTATGATACCAAGGGGAGTCACACGAGTTAAAAAAGCTGCCATAACTTTCTGAATTGTCTACCTACATCATGGATAGCCAAAAGAAAAACAAACAAACAAAAAAACCCACCTCATCCCACATTGGATAGCTGGGCAGGAGGCACATTGTGAAGGCTGACTCCACAATATACTAGCAGCTCATACCTGAGCAATGAGAGGGAATAAACTATATGAGGAAGAAGGGGATGGCAAAACTTCTCCCTTCTCAGGAAGTACCACCAAACTGTAATGAATCCTTTATCTGCTTCTGACACACCAAAACGATATACTCCCCTAATTTAGGACACTTCAGGAAGATATTCCAACTATTTTTGCAGTTATAGATTTCTTTATTTAAAAATAACTATGACAATTATAGTGAAAAAAAAAACACAAAAAAAAATGACTGTAGAAAAGTCCTCTGTATAAAAGAACTGTCATAAAAGGCCACTTGTTTGTCTCACTGCATGTTCTTGGGCTAGGATTCTTAATGCTGTAGTCTGCAGAAAATGCTGTTTTACTATTGCTAGTACGAGGCCATAGACTGAGCCTTTGTCAGGCTTGATCTGTATGAACTTTTGTTGACAAAAGTTTATACAATGAATTCTGGCTTCACTAGTTTTTTTTTTTTTTAACAATTTATGGAATAGTTAGTTGGCTATGTCTAATTTGTTTTGCTTTTTTTAAAAAAATGAGAGAAAACAAGAAAGAGAGAAAGAGAAATAAATAAATAAATAAATTCCTGTAATAAATAAATCTGGACTAGAAATACTTCTTTGATTAGACTAGTAAGATATCAAGTACTATAAAAAAAAAGTTTAACTTTTCACATAAAGTATATTTCCTTTTTACCCATTTTGAGTGTAACATATTCACTAATGATATTATCCTGGATAGCATACTAAGCTGAAAAAAATGAGACAAATCGCTGGGTAGAGTAGAATAACATCACCTATGTTTCTTACTTTCAGAATTCAGAAATCCATATAAATCTTTAAAAATCTGGCTTTTATGAACCGGGATAGATAAAATAACACTTCTATCACTTTCACCAGTTTTAAATAGATATCTCTCCTTTAAGTGTTAATGCAAGATACCTCTTGGATTCCATTTGAATTGCTGGCAGAGAAGGTGGTGTCATGTTTTTCCTCCCTCTGTGTCAGTCTGGTCCTAGCTAAAAAGAACAGAAGGGCCTTTGGAAAGGATTCTTAAATAAACATACCAAAACATGTATGTCTGCCAAGAATTAGGAGTAGCTAGAGGGAATAAATGGGACAAAGGAGGAGCTCACTAACTCATTAATAGTTGCATTTAGACTCATGTGCTGATTACACAGCAGTGGAATACGTTTAGAGGCAAACATGGATATGCTATTGTGTCTGTGATGATAAAAGTTGTATGGGTTATACTCATAAATGACAACTGCAACAAGCAGATGAGGAAAGGTCAACCACTTAAATTTTTATGGGATTCTTCATACCTTCTGTGGCACACTGAAGAAGTGTAGATTTCTTTCTTTCTTCTTCAGTCAATTTTTTGGTTTGTTTGTTTTGTTTATTTTATTTTTTTTTATGTTTCCCCTATGGGTTTCAGCACAGTAAAAACAGTATTAGGATTTATATTTTTTTTTCCCCTTGGTTAATAGAGCCTGGAATCTTGAAAGTGGTAAGAAAAGGTTGATTAATGGCTACTATGGGCTGTTCAGGATGTCTATGGTTTTTTTTTTCCAAGTAATTTATTTTTACTTTCATATCAATAATGGGGGAGGTAGGGGCAAATACCTGACATATGTATCTCTTCCTAGCTGAGCTCAATGACATATTTCTTCCAAGCAAGAACTCCAATTTACAATCTTCAGAGCTGTCCCTAAAGTTATTGACATCTTGTCCTTGTAGTTGTTGAAGGAATTCAAAGTCACCTACATGGAGTTCAAAGTGGGTCAGAATGTGATGATACAACATGCACATTGCATTTTCTCTTGTTGTTGTTGTGCTGGCTTGGACTATTCTATTTTGTGTGGAGGTGGGAAAGTGAAGGTGGTTCTTTGGAGATCAGAAATTTTGTCGTTTTACTTTGTTGCCCACACATGAAAAGTAATACAATGGAGTAGAAAAGCAGAAGGAACAAAGAAGCAGATAAACAACAAAGGAGTGGGAAAAAGAGGAAAAAAAAACATGTAATGGGGAGTGGGGGAGAGAAATCAGGAGGAGAAAATTATGTGCTGTGGGATATTTTCATAGCTAAAATAGCCTTTCAGATAGTTGTGAGTAAAGTGGTATTTAAAGTAATGAGAAATTGTGTGGAACAAATGATGAAAGAATGAGTGCAAAGTTCTTTATATCTGGTATTTTACCCAGGGTTGCTGGGGAAAAAGGAAATAAGAAAGGTAGGAAAAATGACCTTGTGAGTCAAAGAGTAACTGTGCATACTGGAATGCACTCTACTGCAAAATAAAACCAAATAACCTGCTCTCTCGTTTGCTGCCACACTCAGGTGCTGATTTTCCTTTCAGCGTGAATGTTTCTCTGAGACCTGCAGCTGTGCTTCCATGCTTGCTCAGAACTCAAGCACAGCCTAATAGTTGTGGAGGTCCTGGATATGCTCTGTTGGGGTTCAGGGAAAGGGCAGAATAGGACCTCTTTCCTAAAGGGCACGTTCCACAGATGCAAAGAACAGTGAGCACAAAGTGCCAAGATGAGATCTCAAACATTATGTAGCCCATTTTTAAAAGAGTGATGAGGATATGCCATCACAGAATAAAAAGTGAAAGAGCTGAATTTAGAGAATCAGTCTGAAGATTCAAGTCCGTATCTTCCCTATTCTGAGAGTGTCTTAGGCTACATTTACATTATCAAGTAGTGTAGTAGAATTAAACAGATAGTGCTGATGATACAAATTTATGAAATCCATGCTTAGGAGTGGTGCTTTGTGATGTGCTACTAAGGACTGAATGTCAGCTAGCAGCTGGAGCGTGTTAGGTGAGTTCCAAGGGCCTATTTTTAGTTTTATCTAAAAGGAATCAACTTTTATCTATAAGGAATTCAGTTTGTGCCCTGTGAAATAGTTCCACAGTGTGAACCAAAGTGCTGTAAGAAAAGAAGCTCAGCTTTGTTTCAAATGTGCAAGAGCTGAACTAAAATTCTGATGCAGCTTCAACGATAGTCTCCACGCTGCATGTTTCTATCTCTCTCTTGTTGACTCTGCATAGTTGTACGTAGTGTGTAGTCACTGTCTAATATGCAGCAGTCATTGGCAATTATCTGTATTTCATTCTTAGTACCAATTCTAGAATTTAGATCACAATGAATAAAGACACATACTTGCAGTCCTGTTTTAAGTACCTGCATTTCTAGTGAAGAATCAGAGGGAGATCTGACTTTACAGATTTGCTTAGCATTTGTGCAAGTGAGTTATGAGAATTCCTCATTCAGTGTATGAAATCCTTTAATTCTTTACAGTACCTTATCTTCCATGACAAATATTTTAAAGGAACCTAGAAAAAAACAGCATTTAATTTTTATTTATTTTGAGGTCCAATAGAGAAAATATATTATATCACTTAACTTGTAGACCCTTAAGCCCTTTTCCTGAATCACACCCTCAACTGAAAAGAGGTCATGCATCTCATACATATTGGTAAATTAATGAAAAATAAGAAATCTCCCTTAATTTTCACAGCAGTTATTTGAAATATGCAACTATATAACTTCCACTTGTGTTTTCATATTTTATTATATGAAACAGCATAGACTTGTTCTGTTAAGCTTGGTCACTTACACTGAAATAAACAGAAAAATTCTCACTGGTTTCAGTGGGCCTAAATTCAGAATCGATGTTACTGAATGCTATTATTTCTACATTGAAAAAAATAAAATGCCCAGAGATTAAGACTTCATTCTGGTAAGGGCTTTGTAGCTAAGAGCCTAGAGTCTAAATAGGCAGGAAAAAAAAAAAAAAGAATAGGAGGTACAGAGAAGTAAGGAAGCTTTGTAAAATAATGTAGCAAGTTAATGACAAAGCAAGAAATAAAAAAAACATAGATTCTGAGACTTAAATCCTTTATTCTATTCAACAGAGAAATGACGTCAATGAATAGCTTGTTGCAACAAATGGAGGTGGCTGAACAAAGCTGTGCAGATTAAGACACGACTTCCTATATCTGAAGGATGTTCTCTTGAATAGGCTGATTTAATGAAGCACTAGTACCAATGAATTCATGAAATTTGTTACTGGTTTAAGTTCCTCTGGATTAAGACTATACCCTATAAGGAACATAGAGACAATCTAAATGCCATGACAGTTCCAGCTGGCATTCTGTAGTATGTCAGTCACATTATTTATAAAGAAGTGCAAGGAGGAAAAAAAATGTTTAAAGGAAAAAAGTGAATCTCATACAAATTATGAGTTTATAGACTGCTTAGACTGCTGACAACCCCTCACCCTAAAAACAACAACAAAACTACAGAACACTGGAGCTCGCTACTGAATCACTGTATTTGAAAACTGTGCTTCAGTTGAGATACTTGGAATAGCTATTTAATCACATTAATCATCTTCTGACTTTCAAAGTGATGCAGCTGCCAACCTGTAAAATAACTCTGACCCCAGACATTCAGATACCCATATGCAAATATTCCTAACCCTGGAGACAGGCAATAAATATGCAATGTCTTCTTTAATTACAACAGAAAGGTCAAACTCACATCTGTTTACTTTCACACTTCGACAGACCTGATAATCAGAATAAGGTCTAGCAATTTCTCCTCTGAAGTGTTCTCCTCAATAATACTAACAGTCCAGGGAAGCACTACCTTTTTCTGGTTTTACCTATATTTAGCCAGCATAAGCTTCCTTTACGCATTTATCACCTTATTTTCTTAACATTGGACTTAAACTTCTGATTCTGTATCTGTGCTTAGCTCTTGCAGGCATTAAGATGGTGACACAATGATTGGTATGGTAATTTATAGCAGTTGCAGAACAGGTTTGAAAGATCTGAGAACACAACTGGCAGACAAATTTCTCAGGATCTAAAAACAGTCCAAAGAATGGTTTTCACAATTATAATTCTCTGACTGTTCTGGATATATATAACTTGGAAACTATCTAAGAAGGAGGGACAGACAGATAAATGAGTAGGAAAAGTTGTCCTGTGCTGGGAATAAAATAATGCTCCATACCTTCCCCAGATCATACCATATTTTGTTCACAACATCTATTATTTTAACATTATAACATTTTATAAACATTTGGAAAAACAGCTCTCAGTGTCTTAGCTTCCTTCTAAGATGATATTAACAATATACAGTCTGAAAAGATTTTGAATATGATTTGGTTATTTGTCTTTTCTATGTTTTTCCTGGAATAAAGGTACCCGTAAAGACCACTAGAGTGATCCCTTCTTTCAGGAATTCTAATGAAACTGTTGGTATATTAGGAACATATCTGACTAGAAGACTAAGGCACCTGCAGATTTATGACAGCTCCCAAAATAAGAAAAATCAAAAATTAGCATCAAAGACTTTTTTTTGTGTGTTTTGTTTTCATACAAACACTACTGTGTTTGCACAGTGGAATATAAAAACTATAATGTATGTTAGAATGTTAACTAAAGGCTGCTTCAAGCAATTAAATTACTTTACCTGGAGTTGCACCATCACTGAAAACTCTAGTTCAGTCACGAATACTACCTGCCCTGTCTATGACTCATTTCAGGATGAGGATTTAGAAACAGGACAGCAGAAATAGGCAACCCCCAACTGCCTATAGCTCTATGTCACAGCTCTATGGAAGATCGCTGAAGTGTTGGCATGTAATACACGATTATCTGAAAATATTTTCAGAGAACACTTTTTTAGTAATTGTGACTATTTAATATATAATATAGATCTTCAAAGACTGGGAATATACTCTTTTGTAATAATACTATAAATTAAGTATGATAAACTAGAAAACTGAGTAAGTGGTCTTCTGAGCTTCACCAAAGAAATGTGAGGATTCAAGATGCTGTATCAATATTGTACCTATAGATGCAATTCAAGTATATGCCTGTATAGCTGACTTAACCACCAAGCTAGAAGAAAACCTTTTCTCTAGAAGCTTTAGGAAATAAAAACATCAGTCACTGCAGCCATCTTCTAAAACACAAAAAAAGAATTTCTTTTAAGAACATACACCATCTTCTACATGCACTACTCACTTGATAATAACAAAGCCATAAGGTAATATTACAGAATAGTATTACAGAATAGTATTACAGAATAGCACTATTGAGAAATATGTTTTATTTTCAGGTGAGGAAGGCAAATGTTGATAGGAACTAAATGATATATCACAGAGTTAATAGACTTTACATAGAAAAAAGATATGTAAAAGATATGTAAATCAACACAGTAATCATGCAAATCTCTCTCTTTTTTTTTTTTTTTTTCCCTATACAATCTCACAATGACTTTAGAGAAAGAACAGAATAAATATGTTGAATGAAATTTGACTCTACCTGCCCTGCTTTTCATGTTCACTTGGGAGCTAAATTGTCAAATGATTCCAAATACTTAAATTTTCTTAAGACTCAAGTGACACAATGCGTTTTACTTTCACAGCCTACCCTGATATTAAATATTCCAGAAAGATTGAACGGCATTAATACATTTCAGATATATAGAAGTGTAACCATTTCTGATTATGTTTACATATTAATATTCTTTGTCCATTCAGTGTATCATTGCTATTTTATATTACATTTTGTCAAAATCACAGAATCACAGAATTGTAGTGGTTGGAAGGGACCTCGAATTCCAGAATTTGAGAATTCTGGTTTGTTTGTGAAGTTACAGAGGAAATGCAAAGTATGGGACACTTTTGAGGAGGAAAGAAAGATTTGTGGTGCTGCTAATGGTTATCTTTTTATGACAACTACTTAAAATATACTCAACATCTGCCAATTAATTTTAGTTGGCTTGAATTTATCAAAGAGGTTCTAATGGTTGCTTAAGGATCACCTTAAAGAAAACAAAACCGAACAAAACTGGCAGCGAAACTTCATGTTCAAGATATTTTAATGTTCTTCATGCCATCACTTTAAGTGCAATAAATACACTACAGGAGAATCCAGAATGATAACATACATTTGACAGCACCACAGACAGTACAACAAAATTTCTGTCAGTTGTCTTGCAGAGCAACCTGAAAGAGCATAGAGCCAAACCTGATGTACCCTGAATGTTAGATAGACACATACTGATTTTCCACTTCAAGTATTTAAATATTCATTAGCTTAGGCTGAAAGGTTCTTACAAACCTTAAATTAGTACCCTGATGGCAAATAAAAAATAAATTACACTTAGTCTGTCATTCATCTCATGCTTATTTTCTTTGGAATTGCTTTAACAAGACTGGGGGAGAGAGATTTCCAAACACAACAGAAATTACCTGTCAGAGCACTCTTTGGAGAGGCTGGAGTAGAAAGAACACCATTCAAATATGCAAAATTAAATTTTCTACATTTAAAATGGCCAAATGTTTTCACTAGTTGACGATATCAGAGATATCATGAGGACCTATACAGACACTTGGAATTCTATATGCAACTAGGAAATAATAACAACAAAGTCTCACTAAAGTTCCACAATAGCTGCAACTGCAAAATAAATATTTTTTTATAGAATCGCACATGTAAGAAGAATTCTATGTAATTCTAAGCAGTCTGAACAGCAGAATAAACAACAGTGATAAGGACTGGATGGAAACATCTCTCCAAGCAAATGGTCTGTTTCATTGATATGGCTACTAACTAGCTACGTTTTTGCTAAATTTAAAAAAATGATTTAGCAAAGGATCTGGAAGTGAGCACTAAGTTTGACATAACTTTTTTTCCCTGATCCCTGCATCTCATAAAGTTTTTGGGAATGCACTGTAACTGCATGATTTAGGGGTATCTGTTGTAACTCACTAGAGAGTATTAACAGTTACACAGCTGTCTTTCAGCAGCAGAGAATGCAGAAGCTGTGCTAAAATTAGACCTTTCAGTGTAATAGACAAATTGCTTAAATTTCAGTTTTTAAGGCAGATGAAATAACAATATATATTGAATAAATGTGGTTAATCTATTTCCGATGCATTTTACAGATCAAAATGATAATTAAGAAACAAAAATCAATGCAAGCTTGTTCTCTGTTGTGAACTCTGTTGGCTACAATACGAAAAATCTGAACATAATTTTTACATAGAATACTTTCTTTCAATTTGATCATTAAAAGCAACCTCTTCAGGCGATCATTTAACCTTCCTTACTGAAATACTTGTATGTTCTCTCCTTTAGCCTTAATTTTGTTTTGCCTGATCTCACACACTATATAAATACCATGGAACAGGGCTTATGTACACTTTACATTTTGTGGCTATTTTGTTCTTGTTATGCCTTTTTTTTTTTTTTCCCTAAACATCATGACATGTTTCTTAGCTTGTGATAAGAAAGGAGATGAAAAGACAAAGTCTACACAACATAATAAATGCCGGAAAGAATCATACTTATCACTTATAAAGTTTCCTAGGACTTTATAGGCATGACAGTACTGATAGTTTAAACAGAGTCTGGGCAGGATTTATACTATAGTGTATGTCAATCCATACTATATAACTGTTAATCTATTCTGAGGATTGTTTTGTCTTTGCCAACTTAGACTTTCATTAAATAATGCTCAGGTGTAGCTCAGGGGATGTAACACAGAAGGGTCTATTTTTAAACAGTAAAATAAATATAGTGAGTCGGTCCTTTCTCTGCTTATATTTCTGCATTTAGGAGAGGCACTGAGTTTAATCGTAGAGTTCTGTTGCAGGACTTGCTCTCAGAGCCAGAAATAAAGACAGAACAATAATTGGTCTGTTTTGTTTACTAAAACATAGATGAGGGGATCAGATCTTGCAGGTACACTTTTTAGCAGATCAGTTCCATGGGCTAGTAGTAAGAAACGGTGAAAAAATGTATCTTTTGACATCATTCAAATTCTTTCTTTCTTTAGATTTTTTTTTTTTTAGGAGAATACAGTTTTAGGTGAATACAAGAAGTAGAGACAGTGCCGTGTGTTTTGTGTAGTAATTATATTCCTGCACAGTATGAGCCTAGCACCATCTCACTTCCTGTGTATTAGGCACCATGTACATAGACAGAAAGGACTAATCCAAATCTTTTGAAGTCACGGTATTCCAAAGTCTTCAGTAAGTTTTGAGTCAGAACTCAGATGATAAATACAACAAAGTTAATGCATAAAAAATCATGAAAGGTGAGAAAACAATAATTTTTATTTTGTTCATGAGCCCATTAAGATCAAACTTTAGAACAGAATAGAGAATTCTTAATTTCAAGACCAGTAAAATATGTTCACTTTTGGCAGTCACCATTGTATCGTAAATTTGAAGAATATTTCATCAGATATGTAATCATTGTCTCTTACTTTTCCCTTCCTGTCACTCTTACTGCACTTCTGTGGAGTGTACAATATGTTTATCCTGACAAGATGCAAAGATCTAATTTATTATTTAAAAAAAATCTGTTATTTACTAAATGGAATGGTTAAGCATAAAACCTGTTTGGAATTTGTTACCTGAAATAAGAGATAATGATAATGTAGCAGATTAAGAAAGTAAAAACATTACAGTAAAGTCATATACAAAACCATTCATATGAATGCCAATCAGATTTGTTGGCTTTAATTTCCCTATTGTAAGAATAGCTGTGAAAAAAAATAAAAAAATCTCACAAGTGTTCACTAACACCACACACTCAAAGTAGCTTATAAGAGAGTTCAGTCCTAACTGCATTATGATTTTTCAGTTTGCTTTTTGTTAATATACAAAATATTCACACAACCAGGCAGAGAACAGATGAAGACCATGTGAGTTGGCTCAGACAGTCATTAATGAGCCACTACAGACTACAATGACTTGCATCAGTCTACATACAGCACCTGGCACACAGCATCCAAGCTGTAGCCAAGCCCAACAGTGAGGGCACCAGACTAAAAATGTGCAATTTCTGTAGGCTAAGGCAACACACCTCTCGTGCAGAGCTAGGAGTTTAAGTCTCAAAATTTGTCAGTTTATTCAGAGTTAGACTAGTACTCTAGTTACCATTAGCCTAGCTAGACTAATACTAGCACTGATACTTATATGCCAAGTATTCATTACTGTAATTCCTGATAATGACACAAATAAAATTGATAAACACAAACTGCCCAGTACCTCACACTTCCTCTGGTATTGTACTCACCCTTCCAACACCCCTCTGGGCCTGAGGGTTGTGGTGCCAGACTTTCTATAACGGCATAGTGGGGCTGGCTGGGGGATGTTGCCCCAGAGGTGGCAGGATAGGACCTGTCAGCCAGGCCCATCCCACCCCATGGTCAGGAAGCAGGTCAGGCCAGGGGGCAGCTGGGACAGCCCCAGGCCTGGGCATTGGGCACCTCCCTGGGGTTGGGCCAAGGCTGGGCCAACAAGTTGATCTTGCTTGCTCTTTACTCATTCAATTAGTAATATAGTGATTAAATATGCTATATCTAAGTTTTACCGTGTGTGTTTAATTTTACCTATGTTGACTTTATTCTTCATTCTCTTTGTAAACTTGTGATGAATGACCAGCTACCGACTGTTGGTAATTGTTACTGACAGCCCAGGGGCCTCTCTCTTATTCCTGGACTTGCACTTCCAAGGCCTCTGCTCTTTTCATGGGCTTCTAGTTGTTAATGATTTTTAACTTGCTAACAAATCTGTTTTTCTTCAGCAGCCCTTGACCTGTGTTTTTCTTTGAAATACAACATTTTATTAGCACAATGTAGTGACAAGTACATCCTTTTCTGGATGCATGACTTGTTCACTTTACAGAAGTAGTAATCTATTAGAAAGCACAGATTTAATGATGACTATTTGTTATTAATATCTATTAGTAATACCAAAACCACAGCTATGTTAATCAGTGTTACAGTGGGAGAATCATCATTATCTATTTTTAAAATCTAAATTAAATTTTCATTTCTGAATAGGGAAAAAAGAGCAAAGTTCACTATGAACATTACTCACAATAATATATTTGACTAGATCTATGTGTGATTTTAAAAAGCCGAAGTAATATTCTATAGAACACTTGAGAAATTACCTGCTATTGATGAAGTGGTCTTGTTTTTATTATATCCCTGGCAGGATTTCTCATATGCAAACCCATAATACTTCCCAACCTGTGACAAGAGCAAGTATCTTAGGAAAAATCATAGCCATATTCATCAAGGGTCTTCTGCAAAATGCATTGATGTTACTAGAAAGACTGTTCTTGTGCCACTGGGCATTGAGCAGTCACAGACCCCAAAGTGTATATACTGTAAAGGTTGAAAGGAAAAATAGAAAAAACAAAAACAAACCCTGCATTGAACAGATAATGAAAATGCCAAGAAATAGATAGGACACCCAGCTGGCATGTAGATAACCAGGGTTCAAAATGGCATTGTACCTTACTCTGTTAGGCTCAATAAACTTTTCCTTCAGATTGAAACTCCAGCAGAAGAAAGTGAGACAGAGAAAAAATGACCACTACAGTGGTTAGTGCACATAAGTGACTAGAAGATGTGAAAATTTGTCAGGCTGAATATATTTCCTTGCAGCAATACGATGAAAACTACCCTTGTAGTTGCAGAATGAATAGGATCTTACAGAATGTAAGAAAGAATATTATGTGAAGTAACATTATTCTTTAAAAAGACTCTCTGGTAAAAATTATGAACAAAAGTGAATGCTAAATTGTGCTGGAATCCCTGTGCAATTCCAGGCATATCACATAAAAATCAAATAATTCATCATGAATAATGCTAGTGCTGAAAAAGGAACAACAAAATAATTTTAAATAATAATTAGCCTGATGCTCTAGTAAGCTGCTTTAATGTTTTGTTAAATTGAGTAGTAAGTTTATACTCCATTTGGCAAGTGCACATTGCAAACTAAGAATATTGCTGTGTTTCAGAATCCTGATATTAACGTAGCCTGACTTAGCCTGCACATAGCGTAGCACACTTAATAGTAGATTGTGCCTCTCCTGTTATCACCTTACATTTTTTTGCAACTTTTACATAATGGGAAAAGTAAGCCACTTTGCCTACTGCTATCATCTGTGTAGTTAACGAGGAAGCATTACATTAAACTGATATAGGCTGAAAATTGAAAGAGAGCGTTTCAATGACAGCAGGGCATCTAACTCCAAAGCTCCTAGTTTGAATCACTTCATTCTCTCATTGACAGATGGATTAATACAATGTGTCTGCTTGCACTGAGTAAAGCTTATTTTGTTGTAGAAGGCATTCACTTTCTGTTGAGCACAGCAAAATAGGCAAAAATGTCTTTTAGACTAGCCTGTTCTTTCTTCCTCCTTCCCTCTCCCTGGAAATTCTTCACTTTTTTTTTTTTTTTTTTTTCCCCCTTGTGTTACTATTCTCTGTTTCTAAGCATTTATTTTTATGATCCAGACCTACCGCAAATGGATAGTCTTTTACTCTTTATAAAATGCCTATTTTGGGGGCTGCAATTTTCTGAGGGACACCATGGTTGTTGTAAAATTTACGCATAATAGCTTTGAGGTTTGGAAGCAGTAAGAGAGCTAGAGAGTTTCAGGTCAGAGCTCAGAGTAAATTCATTAATTCCTTTTTTTTTTTTTTTTTTTTTAACAGAAAGCACATAAAAAATTAATGAATCGGGCCTGCTGAGCTTAGTTTACTATATATTGCAGTAAACAACTTTTTTTTTGGTCAAGGATTACTTGTAGCTTTACATTTTTAATCTTCAGACAAAGATGTGAAGAGAGGGAGCAAGAGGAATAACATTAGGGGAGTAATTTGTCCCACATATATAGTGCTCCACATGTTGCGCTATGTGTTGCAATTACTGCTATCCTAGAAAGAGATCATCCTAATATTCTAACACTTCAGTCAGTACAAATGTAGGTATTAACACATACACACATATATACATATAGCTAAGGGGATGCAGAGGCTGTTCACACAGAAATCTACATAAGTGCAATAGTTTGGCATTAATTATTACTGGAAGCAGATACACAGAAAGCATCCCACATTAACATTTTGGAAGTGGGTTGGGATGATGTCTTCAGTCTATTACACATCTTTTTATCTCCCCCAAGGCAACTGGATGCACATATTTTAGTACCAGCTGCTGTGGCAAGCATAGCAGCATCTTATGAGCGGTTAGCTAATACACCTGTATTGGGTCTGCTGTTGCTTTCAAAAATACAGTGCAAAGATACCCAAATGATTTCATAAGCAATCTAACCACACTCATGAGGTGCTGCAGCCAAACCTTATTAACTTGATTGTGGCATTTTGCCATGTTGATTAACTATCTTATGTTAGTGCCGTTTTACTGATTTCTATGCCTCAGTCCCCTGAAGAATGTAGAGATATCCTAAGGACTGATGGAAAAATATGATAATTATAACAAAACATCGAATGATTATTTTAACAATTAAGTGGAGTTTCTCAAACACTAAGCTATTGCATTCTAGACCTATAGTTCTGTTTGATTTCTTTAACAATTATGAATACTTCTACATTGGATGTAACTGGTACCATGTTACGTGCTTAACATTACTATGCAATGGTAAATCCAGTAAAATTAAAAGTTGATTTATGTCCATTTGACTTACAATGAAAGGAAAAGCCTTGGCAGCACAGGTAAAATATCCTCAACTTCAAAATTTTTGTAATATTTCTTAGTTCATCTATTATAAAAGCAGTCTGAAGTATTCAGAACAAACAAGTTCCAAGCACACATTAAAAAAGGAGTAAAATATACTTTAATGATGATATGTAAAATAATATCATAAATTAAAACATGCTTAAAGTTAGGGATAGAATTAATACATATTCAGAATATATAACATCAGGATATAACACGTTATAAGGCAGAATAGATTTTAGATTAGATTTTCCAGCTAGATTTTTTTCTGTGATTGTTTTTACATGCACATTACACCCAAATATACATACATAACTATAGATGTGAAAATCCAGGAAATACGCTTCACAAAAACAAACTTTGCTAATTATATTTAAATTTCAGGAAAAAGGCAAAAAGTTAACACTTTCTATTTCCACTTTGAAAAAAATTAAAGCCAGCTAAGTTATATAATATTTAAAAAGGTACATCAGGTAAATCATGATCCTTATGATTAGCTTTTTTCAACTGTGGTATTTAATTACTGGTACCATGCTAGT
Organism: Anser anser; assembly: GCF_964211835.1. Classification (NCBI taxonomy): domain Eukaryota; kingdom Metazoa; phylum Chordata; class Aves; order Anseriformes; family Anatidae; genus Anser; species Anser anser. The sequence continues at coordinate 58,082,033 of NC_139724.1, forward strand.
GTCATCTTTTAGAGCTAGTAGTAAACAACGTTGCACAATAGAGATTATTTCAGATGGCAAGAAGTCCTCCAGACATAGCTGATCTCATGGGACAGAGCCCGTGGTCATTCTAGCTATTTCTAGAGTGAGCATGAGCCCAAGTACATAGTTTGTCCACTCCCATGTAAAGCCATGTCTGCGAGCAAAAAATCATTTCAGCCTAACATACAAATATTCCTATTTGAATACGCTTCATGGCTACTTTCCTGTATAGCCATCAAAAAGACAATTTTACCCTTTTTATACTCTCCAATTATATCTAGATAGAGAAGTTATGACATGTTGCAAGATTGAAGTGAGTGGCCCTTGTTGATGATAAAGAGAAGCAAAGGGATATCTGTCTCTGGTGTCATGTTGATCGTGTTGTTGTAATACCAAATGTGCTCCTGCCTTTGTCATGCATTTCTGGTGTATGCATGGAAAAACCGACCTCTCACAGGCTGCCTAGGATCAACATTGCCAAGAGAGGTGTAGTAAAGCAGCAGAGTTCATTCAAAACCTTTTATTTGTCTTTAGGATAAAAAGCACAGTACTTGCAAGTAACAAAACGGTAAAGAAATGTTATAGTTCATCCAGAATTCAAACTAGTTACCTAGTACTCCAGACAACTCACATATTTAAAAGAAAAAGAAAAAAATATATAAAAATAAAAACAAAAAGACAACTCTGTCAGGTATGATTTTAAGCATTTTAAAAACTTTGTTTTTTTCCTCTCTAAGATCTGACTGGCACTGTTGAACCCTACAAGAATCAGTGCAAAATTAAAATCATAACTGTTACATTTTGGATTTCTTACAATCATCTGCAGTAGTGTTTCTTCTCCTAATATTGCTGTAGTTTTAGGACTAACATTTAGGGAACCTTCAAATGTTTCTATAGCTACACATCATTCTATGGGAAAAAGTTGCAGAGCTTATTTCTTGCGTAGATATTAATTCCAAACAGGGGTCATTGCTTATCCTTTCTTTAATCCTACATCAAAGTAAATTCAGGGCTGGGAGTGAATTCTTTCCAGAGTGTTTATCGTGTTAGTTATTATGTGAGTACAATACTTGTCTAATTAGATGAATATGACATATTGTAATAAATACCTAGTAATATTTCTCTGTGGTATATACCTATATATACACACATACATAAATAATTCATTGGAACTATGAGAGAATGATAGGAATGACTAAAATTTCAAAGATCAAAACATATGCAAATAGTATCTTATACAATCATATTTAATAGAATTATAAAAATGTATGTAGCGTTAAAAAGTTTGAAAATTTACTTACAATATATTTCTACATTTAATTTTAGCCACTTAGACTATTATTTCACAATTATCACAACTGAGGCTATTATACTCACAAAATAGCAAAAATGTGACCAAATTATTTCATATTTTTTATTTTATTTTATTACAATTAACATATAGAAAAAATGAAAGCTTTTATTAACATCTACTAGTAAATCTTTGAGAAAATGGGAGACCTCCTTTATATGAATTAAAAATAGTATGGACTTGCAGTATTCTGATGAATGACATTTTCCGATGTAGTAAATACAGGTAGGCATGTGAGTATATGAACTCCATGAAATTGAGAAGCTAGCCATTGAAAGTTAATTCCACTTCTGTTTAGGCTGGTGTATTGCTTTAAACACCTCTACAAACTGCATAATGAAGGGTTTATTCTCAGTAATGAAAGTCATGATCCCAAAAATGAATTTGGTAAAGCAGTTTAAAGCAATGATATAGGGATCATCAATTTATTTATTTATTTTGTGGAATCTATACAGAGCTTGTTTAAGACTCTCTGTATCTGGCTGAGATGCAGTATACATGGCCCAGTACTATAACACCTGCTGTGACTTTGCATTATGTTTCAAAATAATAGGTTCTAGAGGACTGGATGCCTCATACTATAGTAATTGATTGGAAGCATCAATACAGCAGCTGCTTTTGTGCACTTGTGAATATCTTTATTTTAGGATTTCTCTTTTTTTTTTTTTTTTCTGTAACAGCTTAATGCTTTTTTATAGCAGCTCCCATTATTCTTTAGTGGTATTATTTCACAGGCTTTTAGTAACAGTAGGGGAGGAGCTATAAAAGTGCAAAGAAGATTTTTTTAATTTCTTTTTTTACTGAGAGTGTCCTGTTCAAGTTATTATATCTAACATCTGCTTTGCTGTATAGATGTAGATAACTGCCATTAGTTAAACTCCAGTGGATGGGCAGATGGACAGAAGATGCTTAACAGCAGAAAACCACTTCTGTGATTTTCATTATGAACAACATTAAATATAATGCGTAATTAAAATGTAAAAGATATGTGTATTTAGTAAGAATGTACATCTTCAGTCCTAGCACTTAGCAAGCACTCAGGAGCCAAGAAAGAAGGGTCAGCACTTTCGTGTATTGTCTATTCACTGCTTGATCTGTTTCCTTCATGTTAACCTACAAACTTTGAATTTGTATTTAATGTCCTCAGGGGTTTAATATAAGTACAAGCATAGATACACTCATATTTGCATCACATTATTGAATTCAAAACTTTCTTATATTAGCAAAGACTTTTTCTGAAATGTTTTATGAACTCATTCCAACATTATCTCATCATATTTTGATCATTAAATCATACATCTTTATGATGTGCCCTGAGCAGGAGAAAATATTTTTTATCTTCATTTCACAGCTTTGACTACTTAAGTGTTTTAAACATTTTAGGCATCTTTAATTCTCAAAGAGATTTTTGAAAGCCTTCCTGAGATTGAAATTTACCAGATTGTATGATGTCAATTTTAAAACTGCCCATTTTGTTTATCCCTCATGCCTCATGTAATAGGTTTATACAATGAGAGAATTAACCATTGCAGAAAAATAAAAATACATAACCATGTCATGATGAGCCGGGATTAAAACCTAAGTCATTGAGTTAGAGATACACTGTAATCCCTTTCTCTACAGAATTAAAGCCCTTATAATAGCAACAATTTCAGATGAGTTGTTTCACACAAATAAAAGAATAAATTGACCTTTGAGTAGGGAGGAAATGGGAGGCAACACAACTTTCACCTCAGTCTATTTTTTTTTTAAGGAAGCCCAAGACAGTACTGCTTTATTTATAAGAAGTTCTGTCTGTTAAGGGACATCAGAAGAGAAAGAGGTGTTTTTCCTAGACAAGGAAGTTTATTATACTGACAATGTATCCTATGATTCCTACAGTTTATGCTCTCATATCATGCAGAATGGCCATAGCTAGAGGATTGAGCAGCTTCACGTCATCTTTCCTTTCTCAAGCCCTACTGAGAAACTCCTGGAATCTGATCAGGTTTGGGAATTAACTACATGCCAAGCTGTATGGCCTAAGGCACAACTAGAGCACTTTTAGGCAAATTCAAAACAGGAGCTTATGGTGCTATGAAAATTTTATACAGAAAATTCAATTTCATACAATATCTAAAGGTATGAAGGATATACAGGTTTTATTTTACTAACCTTGCTTACATGGATATATTTCAGTTTCGACAAACTGATTAATATTTTGAACAAGCCACAGTTTGCTTTGTCAGCAATTTAACATTAATTCTATCCTAATCTTCATTGCATGCTAGTAAAATATTCTATTAGTAAGATTAAAAATGGTCATAATCTTTTACTGTAATACCCAAATAGTCTGTTGTGTTGCCAAATATGGAGAGTGAGATTATATAACAAAGGAATTATTATTATTATTATTTTCAGAAATTAATAATAATAATAATAATAATAATTTGAGAAATCTCACTTTTATGTCAGTTGTGACTTGCTAGAAATCCAGGGTTCATTATTCTGGGACAGTCAGGTCTGAAGAACCCTTGGGGAAACCAGAGTAAGCTTTATAAACCAAAATTCAGCATTCTTATCCAACCAGGGGCAGTTGGAGGTCTCCTGTGTTGCTCTTCCCTGTTGTGAGGTCTTAAACTGACAAAATTTGGCACTGTCAAGATAGTCTTAAAATATTTATATACTTGAAAATATTTTGTAACTACAGATACTGAATTGATGTTCAGTGAAACAGATGTTTTTGTCAGTTTCGTAATGGGTAGACAGTTACAACACAGAATATTTTTATATATAGTTTTGTATTTAAAAAATAGGAGAACACCTCACAAAAACCGTATGCATAGTAATAATGTGATATTTTGAAAGGTATATGCAGATCTAACTCTCTATATATGTGTACTTCACAGCCAAAATTTGGAAACACTGTGTTTTGATCAGCTCTTCTCAAAAAGTTGTGATCTACTTGCCATTTCTGAAAAAAAAATATCTCATATATTACTTTTAGCAAGTCTTTTATATCTTTCTTAGTTTACAATAAAGATGAAATAGATTCTGTTTTTCCTTTGTTCTTGGTTTACATTGTACTGTGCAGCAGTCTTTTAGGCATCTGTACAATAGGCCCCATAGTAAAAAATGTCTCATCTAGAACAGAGAGTATGAGCCATTACTCTGATGAAATGCTGATAATTACATATATACATTCAATAACTGCTTTCAAAGCATAGAACTTTAACAAAAATCATGAAAAATAACAGGATGCACTGATGAAGCAGCTAGAGTCAGGGAAATATTTAAAACTAACAGAACTGTAATGAACAATTTTGTACTAGATATTTTGCATCTCACATGTGTCTTTTATTAACTGTTCAAGAGATAAATTTATGATGAGAATGTGATTTAACTGAAAATTATTTGTTTTTTAATAACAAAGATCTACCACCAACAATCATCTACTCCTTCATAACAGCTTCAAGAACAGCCAGTAAACTTTGGCTTTTCAGGAATGTTTTATTTTGCAGTGGCTTCCAACCAATCTGAATTGAACTTCTATCAAAAGTGGTAGTTTCTTTATGTATTTGAATTTTAAGTGAAGTGCTTTAGGAAGATTAAGCAAATAAAGTGCAACAAAAGTCATTCACAATGTTCCTTAATCAATGATAATACGATTTAAAGGTTGGATAAACCATTAAGCAATTGTTACTCTTCAATTCTGTCTACTGAAAATTAAGTGAGGTAGAGGTATGCATGCAAAGCAATGCAAGGAAGCATGGCTAGAGTGGATTTTTAATTTGTTTGTGGGTGGTTTTTTTTTTTTTTTGAGTCTTAATTTATTTGAGAATTTTTTTTGATGTCTCAGTAGACTGACGTTTAGGGAATCAATTTTGCAAGGCACTTAAAAATCTCAGTTGTCACAAGTGTTCTTAGATGCTCAAGTTATGCAAAATTTGACAGGATGAGATACCTAATTATTAAAAACTCCTGTTGATTTTTTAAATATATATCTAAAACAAATGAGAAAATATTTATTCTCTAAGTTGTGTAGAGAAAAATAAAATCATTTTGTTCAGAAAACCTCAGAATGTTGTTAACCCATAGTAGACTAGAGGCTTTACATAATTTATGCAGAAATTATAGCATTTGTCTGTTAGAACAATTGTGTTTATATTATCATTGCATAGGTATCAATTTCTCATGTCTCCTGTCCTTTCCTACCGAGATTGAAGTTCTTTTGATTTCATGAAGACTTGAGTTACCACTACAGAAGCCTTCTGAAAATTCCATTCTGTATGTCTGTGATTTCCTAAATTTTTTGATGCAGAAGTTTCTGGTAATGTCATCTTGACTCTCCAGACGCAAAATTATATAAAGAAAATCCACAGTAGGATTATTTGGCACATTTCAAAGACACAAAAACAATTGACATGAATTAAACAGAAGACTTGTTTTCTACAATCCACTGAACAAAAAATGAGTATTGGACCTGATTTTCCTTCATTGGGAGTCAGTAAGAGTTTTTCTTTTCTGGAAGAGAAAGTAGGAGAAAGTCCTATTTGCTAACTAAAATGAGAATCAAGAATAGTCAGGAATACAATGGCTGAATTTTGAAATAGTCAGGAAATTTTCAAGAGCCCATCTTAGCAATAATGAAATAATAGCAAGATACTGATTTTTTTGTATGCTTCATTTCCAAAGCTAAAAAGTAAATTTGTTTTAGTTTGACAAAGTCCAACTACAATGTAAGAGCAAATGAAACCACATTTTAAAACAAAATGACAACGAAAGAAATTTAAAATTATCAGTTTTTTTTTGCTTTGTTTTGTTTTTAATCAAAACTATTTTTCTTCTGATTTACCTGGTAAGATTAAATGTTTTAGGTTCTGATTATCAACTTGTCTTAGACAGTTTCTATCGTCATTAGGTATAAGCCATGAATCGCAAGCTCTGTTAAAAAAATTGAAATTTAAAATAAATTAATCATCATTACAATAATTCAGGTAATAATAGAACAGTGCAACACTACATACAAGTTTTATGACGCAGTGTTGTCAACATTTAAATGAGAAATTTCTGTGTATCAGACCTTTAAAAATATTCTGCTCCAGAAGGGAAGCATTGAATCCATCAAATATGGTAGCTAAAATTTAGGAATACAGAAACCTAGGAATTGAATGGATCTTCTAGATCTCGAAGCCCCGACCCTGGAATATGCTTCTAGTCAAACTTTGTTTCTGACCTGTAGTTCCCTCTTCCTTTTCCTTCCAGCTCTGCAAGGCACAGGATCCAAACATTATCATTTAGGTCTCACTTCTACTCTACTCTCAGCATGACCATAACAATCTTCTCCTCCTCCAGCTCCCACAGTATGGAGTGCTTTCCTACATTACCCTGCAAGTGGGATTGTTTATTTTCCTCTACTTTCACTGAGGAATAAGAACTCCAGATTCTTGGCAGGATCACTTTCTCAATGTAGCCACATGAAAAAGAAGGGCCAACAAGTTGGCCACACTTGTTAAAAGTCCTCAAAGTGGTAGAAGTTCAACAGAAGATCAACAGCTCTACAACCATGTTTGTTGTTGATTTTATTTTGTTTTGTTTTTACAATGTGTGTGTTTTTACAGTTTTCCCCTCCACCTACTATAACTAAAACCAATCCAGTGTAGCCTTTTTCCTCTAACTTTTAAATTATTTTTTCATACACTTTTCGATACATGTATTTCACGTATCTTTTCAATTCATGTATTGTATCTTAGCACACTGTTTTTGACTAAATTCCCAAATCAGTCTTTTTCCTTATTTTTAAACATACATAAAATATAATATATATATATATATGCTTATATATAATATAAATAAGGGTATGCTGAAGGAGAGAGTGTCTGCTGCTTCAGAGTATTTGGACGAGGAACTTTATAATGCAAAAGGGGATAATGAGAAAAGGAGGAAACCATGAATCAGAAGATACAGAGGCATAAATCCAACCAACAAATGATAAGGAAGGCAATAAGGGGAAGCACACTTGGTCAGTCACACTGATTAGTGAGGGTATGTGGAATGTGGGAATGTTTATTTATGTAAGATTATCTAGCTGGGGACCTTGTCAGATGGAAAAGGAAAACAGGGAAGCTAGAATAAAAAAAAAAAAATACAGAGACACAAAATTGACAGGCAAATATAACAGAGACAAAGAAAAGGAGCAAACCTTGTCAGTCGCACTAGTTGATGGGCTATGAAGAAATTGCAGGGAAACCGTGACTTGCCGCTTATAAGGACGCAAACCTGAGGGTACAAGACGTTGCAGGGGTCGGTGGAGCTGTGCAAACTCATGAGGCAATGTGCACGGGAAGGGAAGCAGGGAAAACTAAAGAGGAATGGACAGAAAGTGGTATAAAAAGTGTTGGTGGAGTGTTAAATGGGGCTGATAACACACTTGTCAGACAGAGCCTGTGCCTGATTACCACAGTGTGTCCTGTCTTCTCATTAAATCCTTGCTTTAGTATCTCTCTGTGGAATCTCACTCTCTATCCCATGTGTGTGTATGAATGCTACAGAGAGGAGGTGCTAGCTGCTGGAGGACTGTCATGAGTGGATTTGGGACTGCAGTCAGACTGGGGGTGCAGGTGCCACTGGCCTGGGGTGTTAGTTACGTGAGCTGGGGGATGTCAGCTGCCAGCTAGTGTGCATCCTGGAAACGAGCCGCTAGAGGGAACTGGTGTGAGTGATGCCAGTGAGTGGTTGCAGTGAGACTGTGGGTCACAGCCCATGTGCCTGGGGCCAGCTGTTGGGGAGGCCAAGTGTCTGTGTCTGCCCCAAACTATGCCTCTTACAGACACTGGAGAGATTTTATTTTAAAGACATAAAGGAATAATGTAATTGCAGTTAAATTAACATCTTTAGGATGTCAATGTTTTAGTTACAGTTATAATATGCTCTGGAAAGCTATATATTATTTATTTACTCCAGTGAGTAACAATTTTTTAATAAAAATTTAAGGGAGGGTTTCAGTTAACATAGCTAAGTTTGGCTTCCAAACAATGTAGTTTGGTTTGGTAACTACAACATACAATTATCCCTCTTGTCAGTCTTAACCACCATCTCATAGATTAGACTCATACCATGAAGTCAAGTGTAATTTCATTGGATACAAGAACATTTTAAATATTATGCAAAACTCTGACATCAGTTTACATCAATGCCTGTGAATTCCTGACCAGTTTTTTATTTCCTTATTCATACTGAACCATTAGTTAACAGATAACTACCTAAAATTAAATTACACAGATGAAGAAAATATTGTCATGGCATGGTACATGTAAGGTAATGTAGTGTAATCTAATCTAATTTAATCTAATCTAATCTAACATAACTCTAATATAATATAAATATAGCTTCCTAAAAAAAGTGAACTGTGAATTTTAAAAATCAGGATGCATAGGTTAACTGCTTCACTACAATGAAAATAAAATACTTGAATATGTAAACACTCTCAGTTGTTCTGAAGAGCAGATAAGGTGCTATGCTGTGTGAGCCCTAGACTGTTCCACCTAAACTTGTACCTCATTGTTGATGGTGACCAGTAAGAGTTATTAAGGAACTGCCTGAAAGAAGAAGGATACATACATGCACATACACAGACACAAAGGAAATATATAATAGTGGTGCTCAGATCCAAAGAGCTACACTATAAACTGTAAATAAAATATATGTCATTATACTTCCCCTTCTGCACAGACAAATTTGGAAAATCATTGCACCTTTCTAAAGCGAAGCCATTAGGAATGCTCATAAAAATCTCCTCACTTTCTGGGCTCAGAGGGCACTCTTAGGCCATCCTCTACCTGTCCAGCCCACAATGAGACCTGTCCCCACCCTGCCCATGTGCCCAGGACCACATTTCAACTCAGTCCATGACTATCAGATCACGGATCCCAGTGACACCATAGGAGTGCCTTGTTCAGTCCTGCCTGTGCTCCTGCTCTCTTGATGGACATCGGATCTCTGGAGTAGCCTTGTTTCCAGTCCTGCTGCTTCTGACTGTCCAGGTCCTCTGGATGGGCCTCAGACTTGGTTTCTGGCTTTGTCTTGCCAGGATCTGTTGATGGACCTTGTTACTAGCACCTGGGTCTGCACACCACTCTCAGACCGTGTGGGGCTGTGCCTTGTCAGAAAGGGCCTTTGCTGGGGTTGCCCTTGCTTCCAGCTAATCTTCTCCCTAATGCTCCTTGAAAATGACTGTACGATTGTCTGAAGATACATTATCAAAGTACCTTTGCAGTGCAAACTCCATAAAACAAACAAACAAACAACAACAACAAAACAACAGAGAAAAAAAAAAAAGAAAGAAATGGTCTATGGTAATGATCTATGGTAAAATACAATGATAGAGGGCAAGGCTGAAAAGGATCTCAAGAAATATGCAAATTCATCTTTTCACTGAGGCATAGTCACAATATTTCAGAGTCTTGAAAACCACTACTCAGAAATTTGATAACTTGGGCAGAAACTTTGTTTCAGCATTTCACTATTCTCATAACTAACATTTTTCTGATGTTCCCTGCAATTTATTTTTTTTTCTGTTGCCATTTTACACACTGCAAACAAATCCTAAAATTTCTACTCTGAATATTGTAAAAATGCAAGCAATTATGCAGAAAATGCAGCAAATCTAGGCCTACTATATCAAAAACATCAAATTTAAATGATATTATCTTAGTCAGCATTACACAGGCAATCAGTACATGAATGATGTAATAGCCAGACTTCTTGGCTGGGAAATATTGCTACTTGACTGTCACTGATGCTGTGCAGTAACTTTGGGAAACTGGTCTAGATAGCTAAAAAAGATAAACTGCAAAAATTAACTGGGATAATAAACCCTCTTTGAGAGAGTTGGTTAACATTTCAAGATGTTAACATTCTTTGTTCTGACAAATCTTTAAAGATTATGGAGCTGGTTAATTAAAAAGTCTTCAGAAATATATATATAATAAACTGTTAACAGATTAATTCTTCACCCTGTTGTGTTTAGAGACACTGCTGTTGGGTAATGGTACTCTAATAATAAATTAAATAAATGGGGAAAACAAAACAAACAAATAAACCAAACCAAAACCAAACCGAAAAAAAAAAAAAAAAACAAACCAAACCAAACGCAAACCAAAAAATCATCACTATATGTCAAAGTAAAGTCAGATTAGGGATCTGAGTATTGGTGGTTGAGAGTATAATACAAAGGTCAAAAAGTCACTTCTGAAATTCACTACTGCTGTATTCTTTTTGTTTTTGAGAAGTTTAGGGCTAGTTTATATAGGCAGGTATTTCTAGCAGTTTTGTCTTTCAGGATGTATAATTATGATTATGAAAGAATGAGTTCAGTGTCTTCATGCATGTGCAAGAGACAGACAAGTATGGGACTTGATTCTAATAATAAAAATGATCAGGGTTGCTAGAAATAAGAATATGCAAATATTTCTATTCATAAAATATTCAAGACAAATTATAGCACTGAAGATGTAAGAGCTAATAAGCAAGAATCTAATACAGCTTTCTCATTTCTGACTGAACTTAAATGTAAAGGAAAAGTATGTGTGGTTTGCAAATCCTGTACTGTATACATCAATTGATTTGATTTAGCAAGGTAAACATTTTTAAAAATGAGTATTTATTATTTTCTGTCTGATCTGATTTCAAATGTGTATTTCAAATTTAGAGAGAATTTTTATTTTCTCCTCTTTACAAAGAACAATCTATTTTCCCCATGGAAAATAGATTCCTATAGATTTCCTATATATAGGAAAAAATAGACAAAGGATGAATTTCCTGTTATGTATTAATTAGCAAATAAATAAATCCATAAGTCCATTAAAAATCAGAAATAAAGATAATGCCACTGATTTTGATCCCCATTTCTTTTTCTTCTGAGGTCAGAATCCATAGGATTTTGACAGCATGTCTGAGCAAGACCCCATTTTGCAACTGACTTATTAACTTTTCGATTATGTGAATAAAAAATTAAATAAGTTAGAAAATATAACCATTCAGTTTTGGAAGCAATACTTTATAACTACTTGGCTTTTTTTTTTCCTTCTTCCTTTTTTAAAATCTTAATTTAATGTATTAATTTTTAATTTATGTATCTTATAATATCCCACTCATATTTGTAGTCAAGGGTTATAGTGTTATACACAAGGGTTATAGTATACGCATCCTCTGATAGCCCTTTCCTGGCAACTTTCTCTTATTGACTTCAGGCTCCTTCTAAGCCTCAGTAGTTTATTTTAACACCTGGTATCTGGAAGCCTGTAGCTTCTCGGTCCTTGACCCTATTTTGCCAAAATGAAAATTCGTTCCCTAAATGAGGTAAGGATCTCTCATTTTCAAGAGCTTGAATATTATGATTGAAATCCTCTTAGGCAAGTAATTTAAAAGAGATCAAAATGTGTCATTTTGGTACACTGAATGGGATCTTTTGAACATATATTTTGATACAATTAGCAAATCCTATTCAAAAACAGCAGATAGGTTTGGGTGCACTTTTAATTGAATGGAGAAGGATATATAAACACCTATATACTCAGTATACGAACACAACAATCTGCTACAGGTATCTTAAAGGAGGCTGTAGCGAGGTAGGGGTTGGTCTGTTCTCCCACGTGCCTGGTGACAGGACAAGGGAGAATGGGCTAAAGCTGTGCCAGGAGAGGTTTAGGTTGGATATTAGGAAGAACTTCTTTACTGAAAGGGTTGTTAGGCATTGGAATGGGCTGCCCAGGGAAGTGGTTGAGTCACCATCCCTGGAGGTCTTTAAGAGATGTTTAGATGTCGAGCTTAGTGATATGGTTTAGTGGAGGACTTGTTAGTGTTAGGTCAGAAGTTGGACTGGGTGATCTTGGAGGTCTCTTCCAACCTAGACGATTCTGTGATTCTATGATATAATTACTCTGGTATTTTAGTCATTTGAAAGTATTCAGTTATTAAATTTAAATAAATCCACTACATTATGGAAGTTTGTCTTTTTTTTTTTTTTTTTTGCTATGAAAGTTCTTATTTCCTTTATTTCCTTTAATGACTACTATCTAAGCAACAAACATATAGAACATCATTTACAGCAAACTAATTTAACCTGAACCAAGATCACTAGGAAATAAAAGAAATAAAACGGAAACCATCTAAAGCATATGAGATAAGAAATAATGGTAAAGGTCAAAAGATCACAAAGTCAATTGTTGTACAGTATTGATATATTAGTAAAACTATAACCATTGTTATAACTGTGATTAGTCCTGATAAAACCTTAATGAAATTAAACAGACTGATTTAATACTCTGTTCGAAGGTTTACACAAACAGTAATACATATTTGCTTACAATTTCACAAGCAAAATTGTTGAAAAAAGATGCTTGCCTAAACACTAATCTTTTGAATGTTTTTACTTTTTCTAAAATCATCTTTAAAAAATTGACTTGCAAAACTAAATAACTTTTTAAAGAAATAATTTAATAAATGACCTTGCCAACAAATATATTGTACCTCATAAGGATGAAATGACCAGAGATAAATTGTTCTGATCACTTTATTTTAGTCTTTTACAAAGATGGTTGTGGTAGAATACTTCTCTCCATTTTTACTGATTCTTAACTTGAACTTGTAAAAAAAAAAAAAAAAGAACACACACAAAACAAGGACTGTATGCAAACGCATGTAATTATACAAACATTAATCCATGGAAATCCTCATGAAACAAATCCTGCAACGTCTTTTTGCTACAAAAAGAAAATAACTCATTATTTCTTTTCTTTCAAATCCAGGGTATAGTTTGGGGTTTATTTTCAAGAAAAGGAAGGATTTCCTAGATTTCCATCTTATTCTCATTTCCAATAGTCCTTTTTCCCTATTGACATCTAAGGATTTTTCTTGTTTTCTAGCTTCCAGAATCCTGTGAGACAGAAAAACTGAACAAACAAAAATCTCTAAATACCATTACTGCTTTCAGTTCTCACTTGGTAGCTATTACCAGCATAAAGTATGAAAAGAAAGTATATACCAGTGGTTCAGAAAAAGTCTTTGAAAGATAATTTAATCAGTAGTAGGACAGCAAAAATGAACACACCTACATCGCCAAAGGGATAGAATCAGGTCAAAATTAGACTAGACAGACATTTCCAATTTTTTTTTTTTGATGAAAACATTTTTCTCCTTCACCGAACATGAAAATTAATTACGTGCCCAATAATTTAGATGTTCCACACCCTTATCCCAAAGACATGGGAGAGCTACCGAGAACTTCCAAATTATATATAATATAATATATATACAACCTATGAAACTCAGATCTTACTTTGTCATGTTAAAAAAGATTAGTTTCACTGAAGGCAAATGATTGGTTGGAATATCAGTACTTCTCTACCTTCTGAATCTTGAAAAGGATACTAATTATTTCATATTCTTTAGAAGGCAGCTTTCCAAACACTTGTCTTTCTGTAGTATCATAATAATTCAACCAGCATTCATTTAAAGCATTATGTTATGATTGTGATTAGTACTGGCTTTTCTTCCCCTTTGGATAAAGGAAAAAAAAAAAAAAAAGAAAGGAAAGGAAAGGAAAGGAAAGGAAAGGAAGGAAAGGAAAGGAAAGGAAAGGAAAGGAAAGGAAAGGAAAGGAAAGGAAAGGAAAGGAAAGGAAAGGAAAGGAAAGGAAAGGAAAGGAAAGGAAAGGAAAGGAAAGGAAAGGAAAGGAAAGGAAAGGAAAGGAAAGGAAAGGAAAGGAAAGGAAAGGAAAGGAAAGGAAAGGAAAGGAAAGGAAAGGAAAGGAAAGGAAAGGAAAGGATTAAGAAAAGGAAAAAAAAAAATGCATCTTGAGTTTTTAAGGCAAAACCAAACACAAATTTGGATACAATCTAAATTGCTTTGATAATCTTATTTCAAACACCCTTCTTGACCAAAAAAAGGTAAAACATATGGAAAACTGCAACCTGAGAAATGTATTTATTTAATTACATAATTTAAAAGTGAAAGTTTTGGAAAACTTTGGAACTTTTTTCCATTAATTTTGGGAATTTTCTTAGGGAAAAAATGCACAAATAATCAAACACTCAACCTCTGAAATTCCTTCGAATTCAGCCTTATAATTTTGCAAAAGTTACTTATTCACTCTTATATGAATGAAGGACCAGACCAATTGTGTGGGATATGTGCCATGTACAGGTATCTGTCCAAGAAGAAAGTATGCTATGATATGATTGTTCCTGATGTGCATCTCTGCTGCATGATGTTCACTCTCACAACTTTTTATACCTCATGAGATAGTTCAGTTTTTCCTGGCGATCGGCTCTGGGGCAGACATGTTCTGCAGCGGAGCGGGGGGATCTCGGCGTGTGAGGGTTTTTTTCCTGCATCGAGGCAACTCGAGACAGCCGAGGGGGCCGCCAGGGCCCGGCAGCTCTTGAGAGAGCGGCCGGCGAGGCGTCAGCGGAGCCAGGAGCGGCGTCCGTTCCCTGCCTCCGTTCAAAGGCAGCCCCTAGGGAGTGCGAGCGGCCCGGAGCGCAAGGAGCAGAGCGGGCAAACGGGGCGGGGCGCCTCAGTCAGGACAGGTCGCGTTCGGACAGGGCATAGCGTCCCTCCTCACTCAGAGTAGCTCGTCTATCGGCCGTTTACCTGTAGGTAAACAAGCCATGGTCTGCACTAGGCAGAAAGCTCTTCCCAGAAAGTCTGTGGTGACCCAGATTGACTGCCTGCTCAAAAATGCGGCAGTTCAGGTCTCTGGATGCAGGGAGTGCCTGAGCCTGTTGCTGCCATCAGAGGGTGGCAGAGACACCGTGTGTACGAGGTGGAGAGGTTAAGGGCTATCGAGGAGTGTGCGCGGGAGATAGACTGGTGGAGCAACTCCCTGCCAGGCCTGAAAGAAAGACACCGGGGTGATACACCCCAAATAGTGGTGGACCCCCTGCCCAGTTGCTGTTGGGCAGAGGGAGGGGACCTAAGAGATGAGGAGGAATGGCAACAGGTTCCTGCTCAGCATCGCAGGTAACCCCCCTCCCTACCAGCCTCGGTTCCCAGGTGCCTTTACACAAGAGGTTTGAGGCCTTGGAGCCTGAGAGACTGGTGAGTGAGCATGTGGTTGAAAGTTCACCCAGGAGGTTGCCTAAGGTCAGGAAGTTGACCCCACACCTCAAGACTGCCTCCATCAAGAAAGAAAGAAGGGTAATCGTTGTAGGCGACTCCCTTCTCAAGGTAGTAGAGGGCCCTATATATTGCCTGACCGTACCCATAGGGAAGTCTGCTGCCTCCCTGGGGTCAGGGTCAGGGACATTGCCAGAAACCTTCCCAACCTGGTTCACCCCTCTGATTACTGTCCTCTATTGATAGTCCAGGCTGGCAGCGATGAAATTGCTGAGAGAAGCCTGAAGGATATCAAAAGGGACTTCAGGGGACTGGGACAAATAGTAGATGGAGCGGGAGTACAGGTGGTGTTTTCCTCTATCGCTTCAGTGGCAGGGAGGAGTACAGAGAGGACCCAGGAAGCCCACCTGATAAACACATGGCTCAGAGGCTGATGCCATCACAGATTTTTTTTTTTTTTTTTTTTTTTTGACCACAGGGCGCTTTACTTGGCACCTGACCTGATAGCTGCAGATGGGTCCCACCTATCTCTAAGTCCAGGAGCTGGCAGGGCTCATTGAGAGGGCTTTAAACTAGGTAGGAAGGGGGACGGAGATGAAATGAGGCTCGTTACAGATGAGCATAGGGGAACAATGTCAGGGCCGGGGGAGAGGGCAATGGCCCTACTGAAGTGCATCTACACGAATGCATGCAGCATGGGGAACAAACAGGAGGAGCTGGAAGCCATTGTGCGACAGGCAAGCTATGACTTGGTTGCCATCACTGAAATGTGGTGGGACCACTCCCATGACTGGAGTGCTGCAATGAATGGTTATAGGCTCTTCAGAAGGGACAGGCAGCACAGAAGGGATGGCAGTGTGGTTCTCTATATTAGAGAGTGTTTTGGTGCTGTGGAACTCAAGGCTGGGAATGATAAGGTTGAGTCCCTATGGGTTATGATCGTCGGGAAGGCCAACAAGGCAAGCATCCTGGTGGGGGTCTGTTATAGACCACCAAACCAGGATGAGGAGACGGATGAGGAGCTGCTGGCAGAAGTCGTGCAATCGCCAGTGCTTGTTCTTGTGGGGGACTTCAACTTCCCAGATATCTGCTGGAAATACAATACAGATCAGAGGAAGCAGTCTAGGAGGTTTCTGGAGAGCACGGAAGATAGCTTCCTGACGCAGCTGGTTAGTGGGCCTACCAGAGGACATGCCCCGCTAGACCTTCTGTTCACAAACAGAGAAGGACTGGTGGGAGATGTGGTGGTCAGGAGCTGTCTTGGGCAAAGTGACCACAAAATGGTAGAGTTCTCTATTCTTGGTGAAGTCAGGAGGGGGATCAGTAAAACTGCTGTCTTGCACTTCTGGAGGGCTGACTTTGAGCTGTTCAGGACACTGGTTAGCAGAGTCCCTTGGGAGGCAGTCCTGAAGGGCAGAGGAGTCCAGGAAGGCTGGGCACTCTTCAAGAAGGAAATCTTAAAGACTCAGGAGCAGACCATCCCCATTTGCCCAAAAATGAGCTGGTGCGGAAGAACAGCCTAGCTGAACAGAGAGCTGCAGCTAGAGCTCAGGAAGAAAAAGAGGGTTTATGACCTTTGGAAAGGAGGGCGGGCCACTCAGGAGGACTATAAGGACGTTGCGAGGTTGTGCAGGAACAATATTAGAAAGGCCAAAGCTCATCTGGATCTCAATCTGGCTACTGCTGTTAAAGGTAACAAAAAATATTTTTATAAATACATAAATACGAAAAGGAGGACTAAGGAGAATCTCCATCATTTACTGGATGCAGGGGGAAACTTAGTGACAAGAGATGAGGAAAAGGCTGAGGTGCTTAATGCCTTCTTTTCCTCAGTGTTTAGCAGCAAGACCAGTTGTTCTCTGGGTTCCCAGCCCCCTCAGCTGGTGGAAGGGGATGGGGAGCAGAATGTGGCCCTCTTAATCCACGAGGTTGGTGACCTGCTACAGCACTTAGATGTACGCAAGTTGATGGGGCTGGATGGGATCCACCCGAGGGTACTGAGAGAACTGGCAGAAGTGCTGACCAAGCCGCTTTCCATCATTTATCAGCAGTCCTGGATATCAGAGGAGGTCCCAGTCGACTGGTGGCTAGCAAACGTGATGCCCATCTAAAAGAGGGGCCAGAGGGTGGACCCGGGAAACTATAGGCCTGTCAGTCTGACTTCAGTGCCGGGGAAGCTCACAGAGCAGATTATGTTGAATGTCATCATGCAACACTTGCAGAGCAACCAGGCGATCAGGCCCAGTCAACATGGGTTTATGAAAGGTAGGTCCTGCTTGACGAACCCGATCTCCTTCTATGACAAAGTGACGCGCTCGGTGGACGAGGGAAAGGCTGTGGATGTGGTCTACTTTGACTTCAGTAAAGCTTTTGACACTGTTTCCCACAGCATTCTCCTCAAGAAACTGGCTGCTCTTGGCTTGGACTGGCGTACGCTTCACTGGGTTAAATACTGGTTGGATAGCCAGGCCCAAAGAGTTGTGGTGAATCCAGTTGGAGGCTGGTCACGAGTGGTGTCCCCCAGGACTCAGTACTAGGACCAGTTCTCTTCAATATCTTTAACGATGATCTGGATGAGGGGATCGAGTGCACCCTCAGTAAGTTTGCAGACGACACCAAGTTAGGTGCATGTGTAGATCTGCTTGAGGGTAGGAAGGCTGTGCAGGAGGATCTGGATAGGCTGGACCGATGGGCTGAGGTCAACTGTATGAAGTTCAACAAGGCCAAGTGCCGGGTCCTGCACCTGGGGCACAACAACCCCAAGCAGTGCTACAGGCTGGGAGATGAGTGGTTGGAAAGTTGCCTGGCAGAGAAGGACCTGGGAGTATTGGTTGATAGGCAGCTGAATATGAGCCAGCAGTGTGCTCAGGTGGCCAAGAAGGCCAACAGCATCCTGGCTTGTATCAGAAACAGTGTGGCCAGCAGCACTAGGGAAGTGATTGTCCCCCGACTCGGCTCTGGTGAGGCCACACCTCGAGTACTGTGTTCAGTTTTGGGCCCCTCACTACAGGAAGGACATCAAGGTGCTGGAGCCTGTCCAGAGAAGGGCAACAAAGCTGGTGAGGGGTCTGGAGAACAAGTCTTACGAGGAGTGGCTGAGGGAGCTGGGGTTGTTTAGCCTGAAGAAGAGGAGGCTCAGGGGCAACCTTACTGCTCTCTTGTAGTGGGTTTATGTGGCAAGGTTTTGGTAGCAGGGGGCCATAGAGGTGGCTTCTGTGAGAAGAATCTAGAAGCTGCCCCATGTTAGGTAAGGACCCCACTGCTGACCAGAGCTGAGCCAATAAGTGATGTTGTTTTGCGCCTCTGTGAGAGCATATTTAAGACAGGGGAAAAAAACGCTGCGCCACACAGCAGCTGGGAGAGTGAGAGGAGTGAGAAACAGCCTTGCAGGCGCCAAGGTCAGTGAAGAAGGAGGGGGAGAGGTGCTCCAGGCTTCGGAGCAGAAGTCCCTTGCGGCCTGTGGTGAGGACCATGGTGAAGCAGGCTGTCCCTCTGCAGCCCATGGAGTACAATGGTGGAGCAGGGTTCCACGCTGCAGCCTGTGGAGGAGACCACGGTGGAGCAGGTGGACCTGCACTGACGGAGGCTGCGGCCTGTGGAAGACCCCTGCCAGATCAGATTCCGGGCCGGACCTGTAGCCCATGGAGAGGAGACCACGCAGGAGCAGGTGACCTGGCAGGAGCTGCTGCCCGTGGGGGATCCAGGTTGGAGCAGTTCACTCCTGAGGGATGGACCCTGTGGTACGGACCCATATCTGGAGCAGTTCTTGAAGAGCTGCTGCCTGTGGGCAGCCCACGCCGGATCAGTTCAGCAAGGAGTGCATCCGGTGGGAGGGACCCCACAGCACAGGGGACGAGAGTGACCGAGAAGGAGTGGCGGAGACGAAGCACTGTAGACTGACCATAACCCCCATTCCCCAGTTCCCCTGCACTGCTCAGGGGGAGGAGGTGGAAGAGGGTGGATGGGGGGGAAGGTGCTTTTGTTTTTTTTCCTTTGTTTCTCGCTTGTCTAGCTTGTTAGTAATAGGCAATAAATCTTACTATCTCCCTATGCTGTCTGTTTTGCCTGTCACAATAATTACTGCGCAATCTCCTCGTCCTTATCTCAACCCTTGAGACCTTTTCATTGTATTTTCTCCCCGTTCCTCTTTGAGGAGGGGGAGTGAGAGAGCGGTTGTGGTGGAGCTTGGCTGCCCACCCCAGTGAAACCACCACATCTCTTCAGGTACCTTACAGCAGGCTATAGTGAAGTGGGGATTGATCTATTCTTCCACGTACCTTGTGATAGGACAAGGGGGTACGGGCTAAAGTTGCCCTAGGGGAGATTTAGGTTGGATATTAGGAAGAACTTCTTTACTGGAAGGGTTGTTAGGCATTGGAATGGGCTGCCCAGGGAAGTGGTGGAGTCATCATCCCTGGAGGTATTTAAAAGATGTTTAGATGTAGAGTTTAGTGATATGGTTTAGTGGAGGACTTGTAAGTGTTAGGTCGTAAGTTGGACTAGGTGATCTTGGAGGTCTCTTCCAACCTAAATGATTCTGTGATTCTGTCCATTTCTTAATTCATCCTAAGATATAAGAGACAATACATTTCTGGATGGTTCTATAATGGCAGAAGACTGAAGAAAAAGTGACTATAACTTCTCAAAAACCTGAGTAATGACATTAAAAAGTACTGCCTGGTAAGTCTTATTAAAGTACTGAAAAGAGCCTCGCACATTTATTTAGGATTATTGGTTTTGCTGTGACATGCCTGACAGTCAATTATAAAGTTTCTACTGTGTCCCTTGTGGAGGTTTAGAACAATCTCACATTTAGCAACATTTTTTGTTTATGTGTTAGCGCAGGTGTGACAAAGCTGCTTGCCTGAAGCAGTCTCTCTGTTATTAGGGACATTTATCCTGTTCTTAATAAATTCACATGTGGTTAACAATTCATGCCCTCCCTGCTGTTATATTAACCACACACATACACACACACACAAAAACAAAAAACAAAACCATAACCAAGTAGTGCTTGACAATATTGGATTTTCAGTCAATTCTGTGAGCTTTCTTTTTTGGAGCTACTTTCTCTGCAGCTTTGAGGTACAACATCTTGAAGAAGATTTCTCCATGCCTATATTTAGATGAACAGAAATTAATCTTTATTAAAGTAACCCTCAGCTTTGACAGAGATCTACTTCTCTTTTCATAATTCAATATTGAAAAAATAAAGTACCCTCTCAAAAATGTATTCTTCTAACCTTTAGAAGAGGTGAAAAAACTCCTTATGAAAATAACATTCACAAATATTGATAGCCATCTGTGAATAGCTGCGTATTAGCTAAATTGCTAAGCTTATGAAATGTTGGTGTGGCAATTAAACACTGGTAAATATTTTTCTTATTCTGCCTTAATTCTGAGTGACACATTCAAGAAGTTGTTTTACTAACTATTACTGTTAGTTGTATTTGCTAAATATTCCCCCTGCCTTTGGTAGGGAGGAAGCCTAGAATGACATGAAGGATATTGTCATGGTTTTGGCTGGCTTAAAGTTAATTTTCTTCACAGTAGTTCATTTGGTGGTGTGTTTTGGATTTGTGATGAGAGTAGTGTTGATAACACACCAGTGTTCTAGTTATTGCTGAGCAGTGCTTGTACAGAGTCATGGACTTTTCTGCTTCTCATGCTGCCGTGGCACTGAGTAGGCTGGAGCTATTCCATAGTACATGATGTCATGCTCTGCAATAAAAGTTTGGGGGACATTCAGAGTGGTGGTATTTGTCTTCCTAAGGAACAGTTATGTGTGATGAGCCCTATTTTCCAGGGAGTGGCTTAACATCTGCTGCTGATGGGAATCATCACAGATTCAAAGAATCATACAATCGTAGAATGGTTTGAGTTGGAAGGGACCTTAAAAATCATCAAGTTTAGATGATTTAGAGGAGCCCCCTCCTAATTCCTTTGGCACAGTTCAGGGGTTTCCTATTGTTCCCTGAAGTGTAGCTGTTCCCTGATTCTCCTCTGTCACTGAGAAGTACATTCCCTTCCCCTACATAATCGAGTTTAAAGCTCTGCTAGTAAGTCCAGTTACCTTGCTGCCCAGAACACTCTTGTCCCACCTGATCAGGTACACACCATCTATTATCAACATGCCTGGTCAAAGGTGCATCCAAGACTGTAGAATCTAAAACCCTGAGCATGGCACCAGCCATGCAGCCAATCATTCATATGATCCATTCATCTCCTTCTTGGGCCCCAGTCTCCAACTGGAACATAAAGGAGCATAATACCCGTGCTCCCAATCCCTTCAATGCATTTCTGAGGAATATAATCATAGAATCATAGAATATCACGAGTTGGAAGGGACCCATAAGGATCATCTAGTCCAACTCTTGGCACCGCACAGGTCTGCCCACAAGTTTAGACCATGTGACTAAGTGCACAGTCCAATCGCTTCTTAAATTCAGACAGGCTTGGTGCAGTGACTACTTCACTGGGGAGCCTGTTCCAGTGTGCGACCACCCTCTCGGTGAAGAACCTCTTCCTGATGTCCAGCCTAAACTTCCCCCGCCTCAGCTTCATACCATTCCCGCGGGTCCTATCACTGGTGTTTACAGTGAATAGGTCAACCGCCTCTCCACTCCCCTTCGCGAGGAACTTGTAGACCACGATGAGGTCCCCCCTCAGCCTCCTCTTCTCCAGGCTGAACAGGCCCAGTGACCTCAGCCGCTCCTCATATGTCTTCCCCTCTAGGCCCTTCACCATCTTCGTTGCCCTCCTCTGGACGCTCTCCATCAGTATAATGTCCTTCTTGTACTGTGGTGCCCAGAACTGCACACAGTACTAGAGGTGAGGCCGCATCAGCGCAGAGTAGAGCAGGAAAATCACCTCCCTCGACCGACTAGCAATGCTGTGCTTGATGCTTCCCAGGGTACGGTTGGCCTTCCTGGCTGCCAGGGCACACTGCTGGCTCATATTCAACTTGCTGTCAACCACAACCCCCAGATCCCTCTCTGCGGGGCTGCTGTCCAGCGTCTCGTCGCCCAGTCTGTACGTATAGCTAGGGTTGCCCTGTCCCAGGTGCAGGACCCGGCACTTGCCTTTGTTAAACTTCATGTGGTTGGTGATCGCCCAGCTCTCCAATCTGTCCAGATCTCTCTGCAAGGCCTTTCCACCCTCATCAGAGTCCACAACTCCTCCAAGTTTGGTGTCGTCGGCAAATTTGCTCAAAACACCTTCTAGTCCTACATCCAAATCATTTATAAAGACATTGAAGAGGATTAGCCCTAAAACGGAGCCTTGAGGGACCCCACTAGTGATCATCCGCCAGCCAGATGTGGCCCCATTAACCACAACCCTTTGAGTCCTGCCCATCAGCCAATTGCTCACCCATCGTACGATGTTTTTGTTTAACTGTATGCTGGACATTTTGTCCAGTAGGATCCTATGGGAAACCATGCCAAAAGCTTTGCTGAAGTCCAAAAAGATTACATCAGCTGGTTTCCCTTGGTCAACTAGATGGGTGATCTTATCATAAAAGGAAATCAAATTTGTTAGGCAGGACCTACCCCTCATGAACTCATGTTAGCTGGGACCAATGACTGCATTGTCCCCCAGGTGTGCCTCAATAACTTCAAGGATCATCCTCTCCATAATTTTACCAGGCACTGACATGAGACTGACAGGCCTGTAATTGCTAGGATCTTCTTTCTTACCCTTCTTGAAAATTGGGACATTTGCCAGCTTCCAGTCTACTGGGACCTCTCCAGATTCCCAAGATCGTTGAAAAATAATTGAGAGAGGTCCCGCGATAACATCAGCCAGCTCTTTAAGCACCCTGGGATGGATTCCATCCGGACCCAGGGACTTGTATGGATCCAGGTGGAGCAGCAAATCCCACACACATTCAGGGTCGGTAGGGAGTTTGTCATTCCCACCGTCATGGTCCACCCGCTCAGGGCACCCAGGGTCCCGAAGCCCATCATCAGCATTGAAGACAGAGGTGAAGAAGGCATTAAACATCTGCTTTGCCTATGTCATTGTCTGTGAGGAGACCTTCCCCGTCAAGTAGCGGACCCATGTTTTCGTTGGTTCTCCTTTTTCTGTTCACATATCTAAAAAAACCTTTTTTATTATCTCTCACAGACATGGCCAGCTTCAACTCTAGTTGGGCTTTGGCCCCGCAAATTTTCTCCCTACAAACATGAACAGCATCCCTGTATTCCTTCCTCGTCGCCTGACCCTCCTTCCAGCAGCCGTACACTTTCTTTTTCCGCCTAAGTTCCAGTAGAAGATCCCTGGTCAGCCAGGCCGGCCTTCTGCCCTGCCTGCCTGACTTCCGATATTTTGGAATCGCCTGATCTTGTGCTTTTAGGAGGCAGTGCTTAAAGACTGACCAGCACTGATGGACGCCTATGCCTTCAAAAGCAGCTTCCCAGGGGACCTTGCTGACTAGTTCCCTGAGCAGCCTGAAGTCTGCTTTCCCCGTATTCAGGGCTGAAGTTTTGGTGGCAGTTTTCCTTCTGTCACCATAAATTCTAAACTCAACCACTTCATGGTCACTATGAACGAGATGGCCGCCAGTTGCCACGTCTCCCACAAGACCCTCTCTGTTTTCCAGCAACAGATCAAAGAGGGCACCTTTCCTAGTTGGCTCTCTTAGCACCTGCACCAAGAAGTTGTCATCTAGGTGCTTTATGAACCTCCTGGACTTGCTTGTGTCAGCCATGTGGTGATCCCAGTTGACGTCTGGCAAGTTGAAATCTCATTGCCACAATAAATCTCAATAGCCACATTGGTGACTGCGGCTGGAGAGGCCGCAAGAGATGCGGAGGCCATGGTTTTCTGCCTGGTCGATACCATGGCCAGGTTTCTCGCAAGCAGGCTACCAGTACCAGTACCGAAGGGAAAGACTGCTGCAAGAGAGTGGTGAGGGGCCCTCCCTGCTCGCCCTGTCTGCACGAACTGCCGCGCTAACTGCCGCGCCACTCCCTTCTGATGCACCATGCCCTGTTTGCCCTCCCTGGTCGCCGCGCTCCTGGTCGCTCGCGCTCCCTAGGGACTGCTTTTGAACGGCTGGGGAGGGGGCGCTGCTGGCTCTGCCTACGCCTCGTCAGCCTCCCTCGCGAGGGCTGCCAGCTCCTGGCGGCTTCCTCGGCTGCTTCGAGTGGCCTCGATGCCGAAAAAAAAGCCCTGCCTGTCTCGATCCCCCGCTCCGCTGCAGAACGCGTCTGCCCTGGAGCCGATCGCCTCGGCAAGTATAAAAAAAAGTATATAAACTGCCTTTTGATATTTCAGAGACTCCTCGTTGCAGCCTCATTTGACCCTACGTGAAAGAGGAGGAATGGGTGGTAGTCCTGTGGCTTTACCAGGTTGGGAGCCTCTTCATGATATCACAAAGGCAGGCCCGCAGCAGGCAGCATATCCCTCTAGAGTGATTGTCTGATTGGCAAATAGGTGTTTCTTTGCCCCTCAGCAAGGAATCTCCAATTGCTAACACCTTTTGCACTTTTTTGGTGGTTTGGTTCTAATACAGGTGGTTGGTTGGTTCAGCTTTGTCAGTTTTTCCTTTCCTGGATATTGACCATTATTCACACAGTCGTCTTTTTTCCAGCCCCAGAGTGTTGTATCCATTCCATGGGGGTGCTTTGGGAGCAAGGGGGAGACTTGTCATTCTGCTCCAGAGACAAGGGTCCAGTCTCCCTTGTCTTGTGAATCAGTCAAGATTCCTGAAGTGTGATCACTCAGGATCCGTGTATGCTATGCTGCCTGGTGAGCAATCCTTGCAACATGGCAACTTGCTCAAAAAGTTCATCCAGATGGGCACAGTTGCACCCGCTTGCCTTCAGGCCCTGGGAGGACTTCCAGATTATGGAGCTCCCTGAAATTGAAGGGCTGGCAGCTCTTCCAGTCCTTGGGAGGTCTTTTTGGGGAGATGTCTGCCTGGGAAGGTTGTGGCCCCTCTGTCTTGATTTCAGCCTCAGCCTGGAAGTTGCTGTGGGTGGGCACCATTTTTATTTCAGTAGAAGGTTGCTTCTCGTTGTTCCCAGAAGAGAAGAAATTGGCCTGATTTCCGCCCTCCCTGGGCAACCTCCCACTCCAGCTGTCGTGCCATGCCCTAGTTGCTGTGCTTCCCAGGGGCTTCCTTTGCATTTGTGCGGGTGGCTGCCAGTGTTCCTGGCTCTGCCCAAGCCTTGTCAGCCACCCTCGTGAGGGCTGCAGGCTCCAGGGATCTTTCTCAGCTCCCTGGGGTTTCCTCAGTGCAGGAACCCCTTCACACATCACAATCCCCTGCTCTGATGCAGAATGCACCTGTGCCAGAACTGATTGCCTCCGTGAGTGACCATTAATGGCAGTTACACTGTGTTTAAACATCCCACCACTGAATTCCTTGTTTTGCTTTGTTTGTGCTCTCAGTATTTTCTTTACCGATTAAGCTGTCTTTATCTCAACCCACAAGTTCTTGCAGTTTTACCTTGACAATTCTCTCCCCCATCTCACTGAAGGGAAGTGAGTGAGTGGCTGTGTGGTGCTTAGCTGTCTGCCAGGGTTAAACCAGGACAAATGTTTTCTTCCCTTTGGTTTCTCTTCCAGTCTTCTGGTAAATTGTAGGAGATTTATTTTATTTGCAACTATGATTTTTAAGAAGGACAATGGAACATTGTAAGGGCTGATCTGGAACAGAAATATACTAAAGTTTTCTGATATATTGATTTGTCACAACATAGGCAGGTGAAAGTAACAAATAGAACTAACTGCTCTTCCTCTGACACCTTTCTTTCTGACACAATTTACACTGTGACCCTTTCCTTGTCTTCATGATAATTGAAACTTATGCAGTATACAAATTAATATCTGCAGAGTGATGTTATAAATCTATCTCTAGAGTTATGTCATCTTTAGAATTATGTTATAAAGGACTCACTTTCTACACCTTTCATGTTGTTTTAGGAATGCTCTATATCTCTTACCAAATATACTAGCCATTCAAAATAATAATAATAATAATAATAAAAAAGTTCTTTAAGGCAGTCACACTCTCACACTCACAAATAGATTCATTCACACACTCACACTCACAAACTCACAAGCACCACAGAGAACAAGGGATGCTGACTGTTATGTCCTCATCATATCTCTGGCTGTCAAGAACTTGTCATGTTTCTGAGGTTCTTATTGACTAGTGATAACAAACGAGTCTTTGAACAGGTTGTTTATACCTCTCAGGGGTCATCAGCTGTTACATACCAATCTTGTGTCTCAGAATCTTGCTTCAGCCTCCATGGATCTTCAGCCATGTTGTGGACTTCTGTCTTTTGTTTGTTTGTTTTGTTTTTGTTTGTTTGTTTGTTTTTGTTTTTGTTTTGTTTGTTTGTTTGCTTTGTTTTTTCTTCTGGTGCTAACACACACACACAGTTTCATATGTTAATTATATATATCAATATTTTTCTTACAAATCTCTACACTGGGATGTGTCGATTAATAAAACTATTTACTTAGTTTTCATTTCCTCATTGTTTTAATAAATCTGCCTCTTGTTGCAATTATTATAGCAATTTATCTAACACTCATGATAATTTTGTGAAGCTATTTCCTGAAAAGGAACACGTGCTAATCTCTGAAAAAGACATTAAGAATTTGTGAAACATAAACCCACTTCTCAATTGAAAGACAGGGTTGCATTATACACCCATAGAAAACAATAAGAACTTTCTGTGAATAAAGATGAAAAATCAGAGGAAAGAAAATTTAATAATAATAATAAATATTAATATTTGTGGTGCAGACTATGATGGAATTATATCTTAAATGTGTTTATTAGCCCAGGGACTGGGACTGGGGGAGAAAAAAATCTACCATATATGTGGAAAAAAAATCAATAAAGTTGGTTTCACAACCAGTCAGATAAATCTGGACACTCTTTTTGAGGATTGCATACACGGTTTAAAGGATATAAATGATGTTAGTATATACGCATGCAAAAAATGTACAATGCAAGTGCAGACTTCTGAACGGCATTTTAAGTTTGTGCAAAATGCTCTGCAAGAGAAGACTGACCTGTATCTTATCCCCATAGAGAGCTATTTAAACAAAAAGACAGACAGACAGAAAGAAACAAAGAAAAAAAAGAAAGTAAAAGAAGGAAAAAAGAGAGAAAGAAGGAAAGTAAGAAAGAGAGAGAGAAGGAAAGAGGAGGAAAGGAAAGAAACTTGGAAAGCCAACCAACTGTTCAGAGAGTGGCACATGAGTGTATGCATTCATGCACCTGCATTCACACACAGACCCTCACAGTAGTCACAAATAGGCATAAAGATAATCTCTTTTTGATTGGAATGTTTATAAGAACTTTAAATTTCAGACTGCATTTTCTTTCTTGCACTGCTCAGGAAGATCATATTTCTGAGGAAGGTGCAGCATCACTGGCATGTAGCTGGTTATTAAAAGCTCAGATGTATATTTTCATGGCATTATGCAATGCTGCTTATAGCAATAAAAATATAACTAGTATTATGTTTGGAAATTGGTAGAATTTTGTGAACAAAAATAGCCTTATGTTGGTTTGCTGTCATTTTAAGGGGTAGGTGGTGCATTTCTATATCACCGTCTAACAGAAGTGCTGTTTCTGTCTCAGGATATTTGCTGGCACCTATCAGTATTACTGCAGACACCCTGAGCAGCATAAGAAAGCAAGAAGTTAAGCAGAGGTACTCCTTGGAAATATCAGTTTACTACTTCCTATCCCAAGTTATCTGTTCACTGACATCTTTGGAATATCTGGGAATAGAATGAATGATCAAAGGCTTTCTTTCAGGTACTGAAAGTTTTTCTCTATGAACACTCTGTTTTTCAGGTTGTTCAGGAGGTACTCATATTCTTTTCTTCTCCTTAGTATACATCCTGCTGATCTTCTTTAACACAGTGATCCTGACGATGACTTAGGTCTCAAATATTTTGTTGTCTTAAGGACTTGGGAAAGATTTCAAAGATTTATTTCCTTCTTCTTCCTTCCCCCGTGTAATTACACAGTAGTGGCCTTAGCAATGTTATAAAGAGATAGATCACTTTCTCTACTTCCATCTGATCTAATATAATCAGTGGAATCAGTTCTTCTAAATTACATAGAGTGTATTCGGGATTTCCAAGATAATATCCTCATGTATTACCATCTAGACGACTATTCCCCAAAATTGCCCTCAGAACTTTACAGATATAACCTGCCTTATCACTTCTCATATGAGTTTGATTTTACTAAAATTCAGCTTACTGGATTCAATCAATTTAGCCAAGATATTAAGATTATGGTAGCAATATCCTACTCTCTTAATTATTTATTTTCCCCCACTCTCTGTCATCAGCAAATTTTATTATCAAAGACATTTAGATCATCAATCTAGATCATTGATAAAAGAACATTAGTGTCATGCCTAATATCAGTTCTTGAATACCCCATTAGATTATGCCATGCACATTGATATCTCATCATGAACTATGACAAATTAAGATGCCATATACATTGTATCAGACATAAAGTCAGAATTCTGTCCAGTGGGAGATAAAGCTGCTCTAAAATGTATCTTTTCGGAGAACAAGAGAGGCTACCAATTGTATTAGAAGAAGGAAAGCCTAAGCCATAATAGGTTTTTATCGATAATATGTACATGGATATAAATAAAAATTATGTTCTTTGACTGCTGATTTATGTTGGAAGACTTTGTTTACTACTTTCTGTCTGAAAGCAAAATAACATCACTATCTCCAGATTAGAAACTAATCTACTCTGACCTATGAACTGGAAGTTCTAGGATCTAAATTTCCAAAGAAAAGAAAATCTTAGAACACACAGAAGCAGAGCATACACAACTCAATAAAATCCCACCAAGACAAGAAGGGAAAATGAAGATAAATCCATGTATGTCTTGCAAAATTTCAGATGGGAAGAAGTAGGAAGACAGCTGCAGCTAATGCACCTGGAGTTTCCTCTCCAGTTCTTTTATTACCTTAATTTAAAATGAGTTTAGTGCTAATAAAGTTTCTAGCAAAACAAAGTTTCAGATTACAGACAAGAGTTTTATTCTCTAGGGAAAAATGCTGATGACTACACAGGATCAATCCCTCTGTTCAGGCAAAGAATTAAATTAGTTATAGAACGTTAGCTTTTTCTGCTGCGGAGAGTGGTAAACAAACATCTTTCTTGGCTTCACCTACTCACCTTTGTTATATGCATAGGGAACTTAGTAATTATATCTGCTGTATAAGGGAAATAATGACATCCTCCACTCTGTGGCTGTATTTTTTTTTCAATATGTGGCTGGGTAGGAAATAAATAAGCTCAATGGAATTCAGAGGAAAACCTGATGTTGACATTACCCTGTTCAAGAGATTGCAATTTTGATCAACTTTAAACAAGTAATTGTGTTAATTTGTAAAAGACAAGAAAATTTCCAAACTTTATCATTTTCAAATCAAATGATTATTGTTAATAGTGGTAATAATTTTGTCTTACAGCTAATACTGTTTTTTGCATAAGGGCAACTCATTTGACCTTTCCTAAATGTCAGCAATAATATTTAATATGAATATGCTTCACCGACACTTTAAACACTCATATAATGTTTAATATTAAAAGATAATAATCTTGGTATTTGTACCAAAATGTCACTGAATATTGCTTGAATAGTGAGCATGCTGGCTTAATAGTAAGGTGTGTTTCCAAACCTGATATTATCAGATAGCTTAAGAAATTGGTATGGAGGAGGACTGTTGTTGTTTACATACTTATTATTATTATTATTATTATTATTATTATTATTATTTTAGCTTTTATTTTAAACAACTGAGTGTTTAGAACACCTTCTTTTATAAGCAGTTTGGTGATTGGGATTCATCTTGAATGATTACATGGAAATATGTAAAAGAGCAAAGAAAATATTTGTTTCTTCTCTTAATGAAGTTGTATGTTCACACTCTTAGATCCTAAAAATTCGTAGGAATGAGTACATCGGCAATCATATCCAGTGAAAAAAATAGCCTAACAATTTAGTTACTTAATACTGATTACTCATGAACTAGGTGTTAAGGCACTCTGAACAAGCAGAAACCTCAGATGTGTGATCAAAACAAAACAAAACAAAAACTTAAATTTATAAGATACTTATGATGAATGAATAGGAAATATCACTAACATGCTATATGCTTGAAAAAGAATGAATTCTGAAGTCAGATCACCTGAAAAGCTTCTCCACTCACATTGACCTAAGCCCTAGAATTACCTTTGAGGTCTTCTGGCAAAATATATGTATTAAATTTTATTTGTTGGGATGCAGGTAAGACATTTGCAAGTAAAACATCCATCATCAGTCCAGATTTAAAAAAAAAAAAAAAAAAAGATAGAAAAAGAGCTTTCTGTAGAACTTATTTGGGAAAGTAAATCATTTACAGGAAGAAGGATAAATATGCATCACATGGTCCACAGAATATCTATATCATCTTTCTCCAACCTAAATGGTGACAAATAGCATAAAATTCAAAGGAACAGGTTAAATTAATGAAAGGGAAAGAGATACAGAAATTAAAGATGGTATCAGGCAGTTAACTCTTTTTTCCGTATGGCTGACCAACAGTAGTACTTCTTACACTGCCTAGTGTTACCCAGTCAAACCATCTACCTGAGAAGATCAGAGGGAGATATATGCAGAAAATCAAATAACTTTGAAAGTAATATTATTATATCAATCCTAATAAGAATGAACAGAAGATGGTAAATGGAAGCATTCTGGTAAATGTTGTACCTGGAAGTGTACAGAAACTGGTCTATCCCTGTTTTCAAGAAGACTGGTGGCTAGAAAAGAGTATTAATGAAGACCATGTCTTCATAGCCACACCTTAGTTCAGTTTTATTACACTAGTTTACTTGGTCTGTCTATGTTTCATACAGTCATAGAATCACAGAATTGTTAGGGTAAGAGGGAACCTTAAAGATCATCTAGTTCCTCCACTAGACCAGTTTGCGCAAAGCCCCATCCAGCCTGGCCTTACACATTCCAGGGATGGGTTATCCACAACTTCTCTGTGCAGTCTGTTCCAGTGCCTCACCACCATTTGAGTAAAGAATTTCTTCCTAATATCTGATCTAAATCTTCCCTCTTCTCATTTGAAGCCATTACTCCTTCTCCTATGACTACACTCCCTGAAAAAGAGTCCCTCTCCTGCTTTCCTGTAGGCCTCCTTTAGGTACCAGAAGACTTCTAGAAGGTCTCCCCAGAGCCTTCTGTTCTCCGCGCTAAACAAACCCAACTCCCTCAGCTCGTCCTCACAGCAGAGGTGTTCCAACCTGTTGATCATCCTTGTGACCCTCCTCTGGACTTGCTGTGATTTGTTCATATCCTGCTTATGTAGATGACCCCAGAGCTCCAAAGCTGGACACAGCACTCCAGGTGGGGTCTCATAAGATCAGAGCAGGGAGGGAGAATCACCTCCCTCAACATGCTGGCCACGCTTCTTTTGATGCAGCCCAGGAGGGTATGGTTGGCTTTCTGAGCTGCAAGCACACATTGCCGACTCATGTTGAGCTTCTCATCAACCAACACCCCCAGGTCCTTCTCACGAGGGCTGCTCTCAATCCATTTTCCACACCACCTGTGTTTGTGTTTTGGATTACTCCAATCCATGGGTAGGACCTTGCTCTTGGCCTTGTTGAACTTCATGATGTTCACCTGTCACTCTTGTCCAGGTCCCACTGGATGTCTTCCCTTCCCTCCACTCTGTTAACCACACCACACGGCTTGGAGTCCTGGGCAAACCTGCTGAGGGTGCACTCAATCCTACCATCCATGTTGCCAGCAAAGATGTTAAGCAGCACCAATCCCAGTACTGACCTCCGAAGAACACCACACATCACTGGTCTCCACTTGGACATTGAGCCATTGACCGCAACACTTTGAGTGTGACTATCCAGACAATTCTTTATCCACCAAGTGGTTCATCCATCAGACCGATGTCTCTCCAATTTAGATACAAGGATGTAATGTGGGACAGTGTTAAATGCATTGCAAATGTCCAGATAGACTTAAAAACAAACTTCTTGAATATGAAATAGGAAATCCTTTCTTCTGTTTCTGATTGGGTATTCACTGTTCAGAAAGGTTAACAATTTGTGGCTAATTCTCAAAAGAAGTTCAGGGCTACTTGTGTTAGTAAATCACTCTTTTTTGATGTTGTTGTTTTGTTTTGTTTGTTTTGTTTTTCTTCTTTTTTCTTTTTGTTTATTTATTGTTATTATTATATATGCATATTTCCCAGTGAGAAGAGAAAGAATCAGGAAAAAAAAAAAGACCTTTTCCTGTAAAAGCACTTTTCTTGCTGTACAGCAGAATTTTGGAGAGTTAGATTCACTGAAAAGTTTCTGGAACAGTTATGAAGCAGTTTTGTAAAGAAAGGGAAGGAAGAATAAGAAAGGCAGAGTATTTGTTTATATGAGGAGATCTTCCACTTGTTTTGGATCAGAAATTCCTCTTTCACTGAGCTTTTTTAAGAAGCGGAAGAAAAATATATCTGTTATTTTGAATCAATATACATATATATCTATGATATAGTGATATATATAGGGTGTGTGTGTATGCATAGGTGGGCATGGTAAATACATACATGTGGTATTCAGATGACTTATATTACACGACTGTCATTTGGAGTATCATATAGCATAATCACTACTTTTTTTCTTCCTTATAAAATCCTACCAGCCAATTCTTATTTTATGAATTTAAAATTAAGAACAAGATAGATTGGGTCAATTAGTTATGGTATCAAATAAGAATTTAGCTCAGCAAGTACAAGATGGGTAATTAGCAAAGAAACAGGTAAGACCTTATATTCAGATGCTTTTTCAGAAGTTTAAGTTCAGAAGCAGAAAGATTAAAAACATACATACTACAAATAATGTTAAAATTAAATAGGTGAAGAGGCACATCAGAATATATTCTGACAAAGACTTTCATTTAAATTGGTTTCAAGTAAATTTATTTATGTAGAAATGAATAAAAGTCTGGCATATTGCATACACAAGAAAAGAGAAAGTCAAAAATAACAAATCTTACAGATTTCTGCAAAATTCTCTTGAATTTTGTCTTTATTAAATGATAAATTTACAGGAGGGAAATTATAGTAAATTAAGAAAGGAACAAATAAAACCTTGAACTTATGAAGTACAAGAAGCTCTGAACATTGATCAAGACCCCAGAACCAGTCATCTCCCAAGAGATATTAATGGGAGTGGGAACAGAAATTAGAGAAGCCTACAGAATATCCTTATTTAAGAAAAAGCCTAGGGACACAGCAGGAAATTAAAGACCAAATAGTTTGACTTCAATTTGTAGAAAGGTATTAGAAACTATTTTAAACCACCAGGTTGGAAAATGCTTAGAAAAGTACAGCTTGATTAAAGGAATTTGGAATAGGAAGGTTATGCCTTACTAATTTGTTAGTATCATTGCCACAGTAGACAAAGGATTGCAGTGTAGACATCATACTTAAGGTCTGATCAGGAAGATTTTTAATATCAGGGGTTGTGTAAGGTGCAGAATCATTGAACAGAAGAGAGTCTGGCATATTAATTTAAAAGAAAATGACTAAAGGACAGAGAACAAGCCACTATAAACCAGGAACAATATTG
Source organism: Anser anser (assembly GCF_964211835.1). Lineage (NCBI taxonomy): Eukaryota > Metazoa > Chordata > Aves > Anseriformes > Anatidae > Anser > Anser anser. The sequence continues at coordinate 58,116,151 of NC_139724.1, forward strand.
CTTGGAGAAAGAAAAAAAAAAATGAAAAAAGAAATATGATCCTGTAGAAATAACTTCTGGTCTAGTGTCTGGAAATGTAATATATTGGGTTCAGGATGAGATAATGCTAAGGCCTTTCACTGTATATGTCATTCTAAGAAAAAAAAAAAAATCAAGGTCAAAATTTAATAAGCTGTCTCAAAATATTTTATAAAACTTTATATATATATATATAAAACAGGCTTTTCCCTCTAACTTTTAACAGTAAAGCAAAAATTGTGATGGAAGTACAGTCCATCTTTTTTTGTGATACTCTTAAAACCCTTATCTATAGTATTATATAGAAACACCAACAGATGTGCTTTAGGTTTTGGTAAGGGTTATAAATGTCAGTGTAGATCAGGAAAAAATAAAATTCACTGTTTTAAAAGTGAGTGGTATTCTTCTGTCTGTTTCTAGCCAGAAAAAATTTAAGACTCTGAAGTGGGAAAAAAGAATGTCTCATCTGAGAAGAAAAGTAAAACCAAACCAAAAATAAAAAAAGTAGAAAAAAAAAAAGTCATGTTAACAACTTTCATGTTGCTCTTCATCTATTTGGAAGACTGATTTGGATTTTGCTTTCCAGAGCTTTCTAGCGAAGATGACAACAATCTTCCACATATCCTGAAAATTGCTGAGATTCCTCCCTCCACAAACACCTTCTTTTTTTTTTTTTCAATCTTTTTCACTTTGTTTTTAATCTGCCTGCATAACAAAAGAGAAAGTAAAAGACAAAAAAAAAAAAAAAAAAAAAAAAGCGTTCGCCTTCTGGTTATATGCACACTAGAATATCAATAGATTTGGGAAACTGATTTTTATTTTGGGATTTTCAGTTCTAGAAAAAATATATCAATATATTGATAATATTTCTAACAAAAATGTTTGATAGTATGCAATTTGAAATATATTTTTAATACACGTATAATATTTCAAGATAACTAAAATTAAGATTATAGTGTCAGAATGATACATGTTTCTAAAAGAAATAAAACATTCTTATCTGTGATGCATACTGTATCACACTTTGTATTCTTTTTTTATAAGCTCAAGAAACCTAGAATATAATTCTTGATCCTTGGTATTGTTTTTATACATTTTTTAACATATTCAGCTTTGGCTTGCTGAATAATGCTTGGCATTTGTGGTAGATTGGCCTTGACTGGCTGCTAGACCCCTATGCAGCCACTGTCTCACTCCCCTTCCTCACCAGGATGGGGAGGTTAGCAAACATATTACTTCGTTTTATTAGTATTGGAGAGAAGAAAAGGGTTTGAATCTGTAATTCTGACAACAGCTGTCATATTTCCTCTGTTATTGTCCTATGTATGGTCTCAAATATACAGGGCAAGTTATTTTAAATATTGAGATAAAAAAATGTATAGATAATTCCTATGATATACAAGCTGAAATTTCCATGAAGCCAGGGAAAATCTCACAAACAAAAGCTATAGTGCTCAGGGAGGAAAGGGTTAGATGGTATACCAATCTCTGAGGAATGCCACTCATCACTAGTTTCCAGGAGGATCTGCTCCATGATCTTGCCAGGCACAGAGGTGAGACAGACTGGCTGATAATTCCCTGGGTTTTATTTTTCTTTTGTTATAAATGGGGGTTATGTTTCCCCTCTTCCAGTCAGTGGGAACTTCACCAGACTGCCACAACTTTTCAAATATGATGGATGGTGGCTTAACAACTACATCCTCCAGTTCCCTCAGGACCTGCAGATGCATCTCATCAGGTCCCATGCACTTGTGCCCCTTCAGGTTTCTTAGATGGTTTTGAACCTGATCTCCCGCAGTGGGCAGTTCTTCATTCTCCCAGAAGGCCTTTGCCTTCTTCTGTAGCTGTGTGTGTGGCTAGAGAACTTGCTAGTGAAGACTGAGGAAAAAAAGTCATTGAGTACCTCAGCCTTCTTCATATCCTGGGTAACCAGGTCTTGCATTTCCTTCCAGAAAAGGCCCACAATTTCCCTATTTTTCCTTTTATCACTGACTTACCTATAGAAGCCTCTCTTGTTGCCCTTGGCATCCCTGGCCAAATTATAATAATTCTGTCAGGGTTTTAGCTTTCCTAACCTGATCCCTGTCTGTTTGGACAATGTCTCTGTATTCCTCCCAAGCTACACATCCTTGCTTCCTCCCTCTGTAGGCCTCTTTCTTTTGCTTGAGTTTTCGTTGTTCATCCACGCAGACCTCCTGGTGTTTTTGCCTGACTTCCTCTTTGTTGGGATGCATCACTCCTGAGCCTGGAGGAGGTGATCCTTGAATATTAAACAGCTTTCTTGGGCTCCTCTTCCCTGCAGGGCTTTGTCCCATGGTACTTTACCAAGCAGATCCCCAAAGAGGGCAAAGTCTGCTCTACCAAAATCTAGGCTAGCAAGGTTGCTGTGTGCCCTCCTTGCTGCCCTCAGGTTCCTAAACTCCACCATTTCATGATCATTGTAGCCAAGGCTGTCCTTGAACTTCACATTTCCCACCACCCCCTACAGCACAGCACCTCTCCTCACTGGCCCCTCTATCATTTGGAACAGGAAGTGTATGAAGGAGTTTAACAAGGATAGTAAGTGTGAATCATAGAATCATAGAATCATAAATGTTGGAAGGTTTCATTGACTGAAGTGGTGATGCTCAGGAAAAGATAGACGCTCCTGAGGCTCATCTAGGCACTTGTGAACTCAAAAATGTGGTGACTTCTATAAATACACTAGTAAAAGTTTATCAAAAGACAGTTACTTGAACCTTATTATTTGTCATAGGCTGAAGAGATGCTTTCATCTGTCCAGCAAAATATTATTACAAAATTTCTATGAATTTAGGCCTGTGTCACAAGTGGCATTTAACTGTATGGGAGGTGTTGACCTCTTTTTGTTACAGATATTTAAATGGATTGGCATGGCAGAGAGGTATAATTGTACAGAAAAGTTTTATCAAAAAAAAATTTTTTATCAAAATAAAAATTAAAAAAAAAAAAGATGAACAAGATAAGGACAAGGAAGTGCAAACAGGCAGAACTTCTTGCATGAAAATGTGAGAAGAATGACGACCAACAGAAAAGAAAACAAGATGAGCAATATCAGGAGTAGTTGAGACTTTAGGGGGATGGAGGGCGATAGCATAAAAGTATCAGGTATATAAGGAAAACCGAGGTAGAAAGAAGACAACCCCACTTGGTTTTGATATCTCTCATCAAAGCTCTATCAAACATAATCACTCAGATCTTAGTGAATAAAAATCACAGAATCACAGAGTGGCTGAGGCTGGAAGAAACCGTCAGAGATCATCTCGTCCAACCCCTCCTGCTGGAGCAGGGTCACCTAGAATATGTTACACAGGATCGCATCCAGGTGGGTTTTGAATATCTCCAAAGAAGGAGACTCTGCAACCTCTCTGGGCAGCCTGTTCCAGTGCTTTGTCACCCAAACTGTAAAGAAGTTCTTCCTCATATGGCTATGAAACCTCCTGTGGTTCAGTTTATACCCATTACCCCTTGTCTTATCACTGGCCACAACTGAGAAAAGTTTGGCCCTATCCACTTTACATTGTCCCCTCAGGTATTTATAGAGGTTGATGAGATTCCATCTGTCTCCTCTACTCTAGGCTAAACAGGCCCAGCTTGCTTAGTCTTTCCTCATAGGACAGATGCTCCAGTCCCTTAATCATCTTTGTGGCTCTATGCTGGACTCTATAAGTTCTACATCCCTCTTGTACTGGGGAGCTCAGAACTGCACACAATATTCCAGGTGTGAACTCACCAGGGCTGAGTAGATGGGGAGGATCACCTCTCTTGACCTGTTGTCCACACTCTTCTTGATGCAGGCTAGGATCCCATTGGCCTTTTTGGCCACAAGGGCACACTGGTGTTTCATGGTTAACATGTCCACCACTACCCCCAGGTTCCTCTTCACAGAGCTGCTCTCCAGCAGGTCAGCCCCCTGTACCAGTGCCTGGGGTTGTTCCTCCCCAGGTGCAGGACCCTGTTCCTTTTACATTATGTATACATGCATATTCTGTATAAATTGTTTTTCCAGAATATTGAAACCTGGTATGTAGGTTTGTTTGTTTGTTTGTTTGTTTGTTTGTTTATTTTAAGCCTTAGTCTTAGCAAGTTGAGACTTTACAAGTGGTTCTTACTAAATAGAAATCTTTGTACACATATATCAAGTGGATAGAACAACATATGCAAGGCCTAGTGTAGTAAGCACACCTGGGAATTCCTGCTAAAACAATGAAAAGTGTTGCAGTGCTCAGCTTAACTATTCTCCCGTGTCTAAGCAGAGCCAAGCAGTTCATTGTGATCAAAACCTCAGCTGTTATGTTCTTGTTTGCCAGTGGGGAGTTATATATATATTTAATTATTCTTACTCTTAGAACACAAAAACAATTTCTACCTAATTTTGTGGATAACTTCTTTGATAATTTTGTCACCACATTTGACTATTGATTTTTTGTATTTTTGTGACCCAGTCACCTTTTAACATCCCAATACATCTGAAGTGGCTTGTCTGTGGTCACTTTTCAAATTTGACAGGACTATAAATATAGTCAGGGTTTCCTAACTTCTTATCTTTTTCTTTGCCTCATTCATATTACCTCATTCTTGACTAGTTCCAACAAAGTGCAGCTTTGAATATCTTTAATATTGAATTAATATTGAATATTTTCAATATTAATCTGAGCCCATACACCACATTGTTGAATTATAAACCTAAGAGTATAGCTGCAGCTTTTCTGAGTACCTTATGAGTTATTCCCATCTATTTTATTTACTCTGCCTTCTACAGAAGTATGCACTGTGGTTCATTCTTTACTATCTGGACTGAAATTTATTTTCAGATCTGGACAAATCTTGTTCACTGCTGGTTTTGACTCCCATCATTGTCAGTGTCTGAAAAAAGTCTGTGGCAGCTGGCAAAAGGATATATTTAAAATACATGTATTCATCCTAGGGGAAATGTATAAGAGCTAAGAGGTGACTGTTGCATGGTATGCCTTTGTGATTCATTGAATGCCACAAACATGCAAGAGGAAAAATAGTCCGAAGTGGTTCACAGGCATGTAGAATCCTGAGGGGTTCCTGGAGATACATAGCAAGAAATCAGCACTTTGACAATGTCTTATTTGGTGTACAAGTTTATGTGATAGTAAACATGTAAATCTGCATAATATAAGTAACTTGGATTAACAAATGCTTTTTAAAATTTGTTTGTTTAACTCTGAATTTATACATATTATGTGCTTTACTTGGTGGCAGGTAAGAAGTTATTGATTGTGTGATTTCCTAAATACCAAAATATTCCGATATATTACAAAAACATACTCTAATAATTTTACTGAAGCAACAAATATAGCAATTCAAATGACTGAAATTTGCATACATTTCTTTGGTTGAAAGATGCCTTTTCATGTTAAATGCTTTCTGGTTCCTGACATCGTTTGACTTGGTAATTCTGTCTTCCATAGCTTGACATTATTGGGAGTGTTTTGCACAGACTTTACAGTCTCAGACAACATATGATTCATTCCCTATTCGGTCCTTGATAGGGATTTTGTCCTAAGAACAATGTATAAAACTTATAAGATGAATGCAAATTATGGACTTATATACTGTCTATGTAATAGTTTATGTTATTCGTTGCCTCCTCAGAGTCCTACTTCATTCTTGTACTGTGCTTTTCAGTGGACTTTTCTAGTTGCTCCTCCATCATGATACTAAATAGTGAATAGCTGTTTAAAGTCTTTTCACTTATGGTGAATTAAATAGAAAAGTAGCAGACTAATTATGTATGTATTTATATATATATATTTATATACTTTCTTTTCCAGAATGAAAATGTTTGCTGTTTTCTTAGGTTCATGCTGAATTATTTTAATGAATTTGTTTACACTAGAAATCTATATGTTCATTCTTTAAAATGTGGTTTCCTGACGTGGCTCCTCTATCTACTCCAGAAAAAAATCCCATAATCTAGATTTATTTATTTCAACTCTACTGTTTAAAAAGATAGAAAAGTTAACTATAGTTTGGAAAAAAAAAAAAAAGAAAAAAAAGAAAAAAAGATTATTAAGTCCATAAAAAACTGAACATCAATGTTTTGGATTATTTTGTAGTTTTGTTTTGTTTTGTTTTCTACATCACTGAGAAATCAACAACAAATTTGTTATTAACTGAACATAACTTGTAAATCAAATTTAGCTGTTGAATATGCTGTCATTCATCAAAATTCTGAGGAAATGCTGCATAGTTGGCAAGAAAAATAAGGAAAGAAATACTCTATTCATTCTTCATAACTGGAATTTTGATATTATTTTTTATAAAAGTAATGTAAAACATGACAAATCTTAAACACTTTTTGTGAAATTTGCTTATATGTTCCCTTCTTCCTATTCTCTCACCACAGTTCTGGCATCAAGAACGTTTGCCAGGTATTGGCTTCTTCCACAGGCCATAAAATGGAGGTCTCCTGACTAGTCATCATTTATATGGCCTGAGGAACATCAGAGGCACTGGAAGAAGACTCATTCTGAACTGGAACATTCTGACTCAGGTTAGAGTGTATCCTAACTGTGCCCCAATAGATCATTCTTATAAGTGATATACAAAAGTTTTGCTTCATTATTATGATTATCTCATAATCTAGTGCATGTATATGAACCTTTTCATAAGACTCCAAGAAACTGATATTAGTTGCAGCAGACAAAAAGCATTCTCTGTAACTAATATATGCTTCATTGAGAGGGGAAGAATGTCATTTCAGCAGTTTAAAAATATGTTTTGTCATATGTCTTAATTTATGATTTATACTTATAAACTTGGATTGGGTTAGTTTACTGAATCAAATCACTGATGGGTCTTCTTACTTACGCTTAAGCCTCCAAAAGTATTATAACTGATAAAGCACAGTAAAATTTGTGGTCATAGATACAGTTTGCAGATCTAAGTGATCATCAAGATACTCCTTTTTTTTTTTTTTTTCTTTCCTGTCACAGTTGCAGGAGAGCACCTACATAAATCAGTGAATAAAATAAATATACTTTATCAAATGGAAGACTGGGTGGCAGAAAGCACAAAAGAGACCTAGAACAAAATGATAAGCAAGCTTAAAAAAGACAAAATATCAGGAGATAAGACATGTTTTTAGGTGGTCCTTTGTGTGCCTCTCATTTTCATTAGTTATTTTTTTTTTGCCTATGAAGAATGTATTTAGTCATTTCAAAAATATTAAAAATGTGGAAAAATAAGGAAGGATATTAAGAAAGAAACACATAGGTTAGCTTGAGGGATGAAACCAAAGTCAGCTTGTGTACAGTGTTTCATTATTTACTATTCACCACCAATAAAATGGGGAGAAGAGCTAGGGATGATAAAGGACTAGTTCACTAATATTCAGAGATGGTATGAGATGCTATCTGGATCAAAGGTTTAATGATTACAAAAACTAACATGATTACATGTACAGAGATAGATTTCCTATTAATTCTAATGTATTACATCATATGAGTGCATTAAAGAAGTAAGTCAGATTGACTAATTAAAACTTTATTCTTTGTAAAACTTTAAAAATGAAGTTGCTCTTCAGTCTTTCATGTTATTTTCTGACAGTCGGCAGACAACTTCAGAGACTAGCTTGAACTGTCAAAATAATTTATATATATTAAATGTCAGTGCAACTCAAGAAGAAGATAAAAATTTGCTTTCAATATGACATTTATATGCCAGTGCTTGATTTAGATATGCAGAGGTAGTAAGACATGTTAGCTAAAAGTAGTTATGCAGCATATTTCTAAACATGATGTCCCATTTATGTTCAAAATGATGTGGACTGAATCAATTAGAAGAAACAAGTGAGTTCCAAGAAGTACTTTAAAAAAGCTGTGGAGTTGCTTAGTAACCTGATGTTATACTTCATTTCCCAACAGAGCTATAAAGCTGTCAGACCAGTAATGGGGAGCTCCCCAAGACAAATGGTGCCTTGTGTTTGGCAAAAATATAACTATATTAAATATGTTATATCTAACTGTCATGAGTCATGCATATGCATATAGTAATACATGCAACAGGACAGTTATCAAGGAATATGACTTTTAGTTGCATTTTGTCATAAAAATCCCATACTTTTCCTCCTTAAATGCATTATCTTGTCAGACCGGAGAAGGCACTGAATCCAGCATGCCTAAGGGGAAAATTTTAATCTGTCTCTTTCTTAGTGCTACATTTACTTGACATCAGCTTTGTTCTTCAGTGACAGTAATCTTGCATAATCCACTGTATGCATGCTATACTTGGAAATTTAGCTTTTTCTGTCTGGAACCTCTTGGAGGACCTTAAAGAAGCCATCATTTAGGTACAGTCTTGTATCATCTTAAGAGTTTGCTTTCACAGGATAGCAAAATAGATCTTTTAAATTTCACTGAAAATTCAAACTATATTCAAGGACACTTAGAGAAAAATACAGGCATGCTGAGGGGAAGGATATCAATCTTGCTTCTTCACCAGCTGGGTTACCAGTTCTTAGGCCTACTTTCTTTGTACTTATAGAAACAATTTCTCAGAACAAGAGAACTGTATCCGGTATTACATGAAAAACATAGTCTAAAATCAGCCACAGGAGTTCTGCCAGAGTCTAAGGTGAACGTAATTAAGTTATTCTAAAATACTTTGTAAAGCAGGAAGAAAATAATATATATCTCTATTAGATTACTAGATATTATCTAATATAATAGGGTCATCTTATCAGTTGGGGTGGATTATTGAAGTTAGTTCAGCTAAGTTGATTATATTTACTCCAAGTGTTCAGCCTATTCTTTTTTTATTTTTTATTTTTTGGCCAAAAATATAATAAAGCCATATTTATAGAGAAAAATAACTGAATGGCACATAAGGTTCTTGTACTTTTTAAAAAGTACTTTATTGAATTCAAGTGCAATCCAAGTAACGTTCACACTTTCTTCTGTTCTTAACCAAATTAAGTGCTCCTGAAGGTTTCCTTTAAGACTATAATTTGTTCTTCACTTCTCTAAATAGCAGAACTAGGATGAGGTAGTTCCAAAAAGTAGTGGTAGTGCCACTTTTGGTAGTGCCAAAAGTGAAAGCAGCCCTAAGTTTTCCAAAAAGGTAGAAATATGACTGCAATATGCTCAAGGTGCCAGGTATTTGTAGGTTGTTTAAAACCTGTATTTGAAATATAGTTGAATTAAATAAAATTGAGGGGACAGGGCACTAGAAGTTAATGTGGGCCATAAGAAAGACCATATCTGATCTTCCAGTGTTGTTACTGACTTCATCTGTGATTATTAGTCCTTAAATCAATAATCTTCATGGTGCTTAAATTTTAGCCATCAGAAACCAAAGAATAATTATTTTCTAACCTATATTGAACATAACATATATGAAAGAATTTTATTCTTTTCTAATGAATGGAAAAGGATGGTTGCAAGTGCTTGATTTTTCTGCATAAAGCTGTGATAATTCATAGGTGCATCAGGAAATTCTTTTTTTGCATTGCCTTTTCCTGCTTTTCTGTGGCTGTTAACAGCTAATGGCTTCTTCATTTTCAGCAAAGATTCTAGCAATGATTTAAGAACTTCAAAGAAATTTAAAAAGGAAATATTGAGATTGTTTAACATTTGTTTTTAACATTTATTTTCTGAGGTTTATTTTAACATTTATTTTCTGAGCTAATTCTGTCATTTTGGACATGACCCTTAGATTAAAATTAGATTAAAATATACAGAGTACTTAAGTAGATAAAGTCACTAAATATTTTTCCTGCCAGTTTACTCATAGCTTGTTATATAAATAACAAACCATAAATTTCAAAATATATTATTTTGGCTTTTGATGAGTCAAGAAAGATAGCTGTAAGTAAGCAATACAGTTGGTTTTAATTCCTTTGGCAAATTTCTTTGCATAGTGTAATACAATTTCCTCACATTTTTCTCTTATAATTTGACAAGCCTTTTTGTGTCCTATTTGGATATGTTTTCCAAGTTAAAATATTTATGCATTATTCATCAGATGTAGTAGATTTTCAGCAAAACTAAACAGCATTTTTAAAAGACTTGTATAGATTACTTACTACATGACAATTTTAATTGATAATAACTTTATTCTTTAATATATGTATTTAGAGAAGCACGAAGGAAATTTCAGAGGCTTTAAACTGAAAAGCCTAATAACTATCTATAAAATAGTACTTAATTTGTTCCGTCTTTTTTTTTTTTTTTTTTTTTTTGGTGTGTGGACATATGAATTCAAAAGAAGACATACTTAACACATTTACAGAACAAATTAAATTTTGTTTCAATAAATAGTGGCATTAATCAGTTTACAAAATATTAAAAACAGATTACAAAATATGGAAAGAAGAAAAGATCTGTAGAGATTTTTGATATTCATTCCTTACACGGAGCACCACTAGTTCTTGTGATTTTGAGCATCCTATTTCCTCTGTAAAGGAATCTCGGATATGATATGAAGTTAACTCTTATTCTGTGCATTAACAGATTGATATAACCAGTGTAGAAAGATTGCAGGTGCTATGATCTTTATGTATAATTTTTTCAAGAGGAAAAAGGGCACTTGACACTGCATATGACTTCTGAAAGATGCCAGCAAAAGGCAGTGCACCCCACTGACACTATATGACAGAGCAAAATCACTTTGATAAAATGAATCCTAAAGTGAAGTAACTAAGAAAATCATATTTTCTTTGAAAAGATCTGCTCTTTGTATGTGGGTGTTTGGAGGTTTTTTTTTTTTTTTTTTTTCCCCTTCACTTTAAAGGGAAAAACCACTTGTTCAATTTTCATCACAGCAAATACTGCAAAGACATTACGCCAATGGGAGGGAAAATTGGATTCTTTCTAATTTGTGCATTGAGGGTAAAGGGGTAAGAAAATTTGGAGCCTTTTTCTGTCATTGTCTACACTTATATGATACATAACAGATGTGTATGTATCAATGCAATTGCTTGTGGTTGGAAAACTAGGACTTAGTCTACTTTTAATTTAAAACAAACGAATTAAATACATCTCTTCCTCCTCCTTGCCCTTGACTTTTTGTTTCTGGAATAAGGGTAGCAGTAAGTATATGGAACTAAAGTAATCAGAGATGTTCACATTCAGAAAAATTTAAGTGACCCTAGATTTCATATTGTTAACATATGAGACTCCACTTGAAGGTTGTCAGAGAATAACTTTGTTGTTCGTAATATGACATGGAATTCTGTGTTGTGATTTTTTTTTCTTTCAAAAGTATTGTAGGTGATGATATCCCTTATTATTTATGCTGACTTATTTATCCATAATTTTCACAAAGAAATATATATATATATATATATGTATGTATATTAAGACAAGGTAAATCTGGAAGTCATAAAATATGCTAGAGTAATTTCTCCATATTTTCTCCCTCTACCATTAACATATTTTATATATAATTCCAGTATTGTTAAGACACACATATGCACACACAGATATATGCATATATGTATACATAATCTGTACCTGGAGAGAAATAAAAATAATCTGTACCTGGAGAGAATTTTTTTGTCCGTAGTTTAAATCACCAGTGTCCACCAACTAAAAGAGAATACTTTGGAGAAACTTTTTGAAGAGGTCCACCAACTTAAAGAGAGTTTATTTCCCTCTCCACCTGTACAAACCAGTGTCTCAGCTATTAGGCGTAAGCGTTCATCCGTGCAAGGAAGACGATATGGTGGGTACACACCCTCTGCCACCCTGTGGTTTTACCTACGTGACCATGGAGAGGACATGAGAAAATGGGATGGAAAATCTACTGCGACCCTAGAGGCACGGGTACGTGAGTTGCAAAAGAAAACAATCAGGAAAAAGGGGTTCTCTGAAAAGTTTGCTGCTCCAGCTTCCAGCAGGCAGTCCTTTAAACACAGAAACGAAGATTCTGACCAGGACTAGAGGGCCCTGCCTCCAGCCAGGGGGAGGAAAGGAACAATCGAGTTTATTGGACTGTGTGGATTCGATGGCCTGGCACGTCAGATGCACAGAAGTATAAGGCTTTAGTAGACACCGGTGCACAATGTACTCTAATGCCATCAAGCTGTAAAGGGCCAGAGCCCATCTTTATTTATGGAGTGACAGGGGGATCCCAGCAGTTAACAGTATTGGAGGCTGAAGTGAGTCTAACCGGTAATGAGTGGCAAAAGCACCGTATTGTGACTGGCCCGGATGCTCCATGCATCCTTGGCGTAGACTATCTTAGAAGAGGATATTTCAAGGACCCAAAAGGGTTCCGCTGGGCTTTTGGCATAGCTGCCTTGGAGACAGAGGACATTAAACAGTTGTCTGCCTTGCCTGGTCTCTCTGAGGACCCTTCTGTTGTGGGGTTGCTGAGGGTTGAAGAACAGCAAGTGCCAATCGCTACCACAGCTGTGCACCGGCAGCAATATCGCACCAACCAAGACTCCCTGAGTCCCATCCCTAAGCTAATTCATCAACTGGAGAGCCAAGGAGTGATCAGCAAGACTCATTCACCTTTTAATAGTCCCATATGGCCAGTTCTCTATCTCTATACTGATTCATGGATGGTAGCAAATGCCCTGTGGGGGTGGTTACAGCAGTGGAAGCAGAACAACTGGCAACACAGGGGCAAACCCATCTGGGCTGCTGCATTGTGGCAAGATATAGCTGCCCGGGTAGAGAACGTGGTTGTAAAGGTACGCCATGTAGATGCTCATGTGCCCAAGAATCGGGCTACTGAAGTACATCAAAACAACCAGCAGGTGGATCAGGCTGCTAAGATTGAAGTGGCTCAGGTGGACCTGGACTGGCAACATAAAGGTGAATTATTTATAGCCCAATGGGCCCATGACACCTCAGGCCACCAAGGTAGAGATGCAACATACAGATGGGCTCGTGATCGAGGGGTGGACCTGACCATGGACACTATAGCACAGGTTATTCATGACTGTGAAACATGTGCTGCAATCAAGCAAACCAAACGGTCAAAGCCTCTTTGGTATGGCAGACGATGGCTGAAATATTAATATGGAGAGGCCTGGCAGATTGATTACATCACACTCCCTCAAACCCGCAACGGCAAGCGCCATGTACTTACAATGGTGGAAGCAACCACCGGATGGCTGGAAACATATCCTGTGCCCCATGCCACCACCCGGAACACTATCCTGGGCCTTGAAAAGCAAGTCCTATGGCGACATGGCACCCCAGAGAGAATTGAGTCAGACAACGGGACTCATTTCCAAAACAACCTTATAGACACTTGGGCCAAAGAACATGGTATTGAGTGGGTGTATCACATCCCCTATCATGCACCAGCCTGCGGGAAAGTTGAACGATACAATGGACTGTTGAAGACTACACTGAAAGCAATGGGTGCTGGGACATTCAAAAATTGGGATACACATTTGGCAAAGGCCACCTGGTTAGTCAATACCAGGGGATCTGCCAACCGAGCTGGACCTGCCCAATCAAACCTGTTACGCACTGTAGAAGGGGATAAAGTTCCTGTAGTGCACGTAAGAAACATGCTGGGTAAAACAGTCTGGGCTACTCTTGCCTCAGGAAAAGGCAAACCCATTCGTGGGATTGCTTTTGCTCAGGGACCTGGATGCACTTGGTGGGTAATGCAAAAGAATGGGGAGGTCCGGTGTGTGCCGGTGAGAATAGCCCATGAGTTGAATTGTATTATGTTATTATATAATGCTGTATTTCATCACTACCATGATTCCTATATACCATAGATGAAAATGGTGATTAATTAGAATGTATTGGAAAGAGTGTAACCTGAGCATAACATAAATGGTATGGAATAAGGGGTGGATATATGTCCTGGTTTCAGTTAGGATAGAGTTAATTTTCCTCATAGTAGCTGGTAGGGTGCTATGTTTTGGATTAGGATCAGAAGAGTGTTGATAATATGCTGATGTTTTAATTGATGCAGAGCAGTGCTTACACCAGGCCAAGGACTTTTCAGCTTCTCGCTCTGTCCTGCCAGTGGGTAGGCTAGGGATGCAGCAAGAGCTGGGAGGGGACAGACCCAGGACAGCTGACCCAAACTGGCCAAAGGGGTATTCCATACCATCTGACGTCATGCTAAACAATATATAGGGGTGGCTAGCCGGAGTGGGGGGGCCGGCTGCTCAGGGATAGGCTGGGCATCGGTCAGCGGGTGGTGAGCAATTGCATTGTGCATCACTTGTTTCTTACACATTATTAGTAGTAGTACTATTATTATTACTATTGTTATTATTATTATTTTCCTGTCTTAATAAACTGTCTTTATCTCAACTCACAGGCTTTACTTTCCTGTTTCTCTCCCCCATCCCAGAAAGGGAGGGGGGAGGGTGAGCAAACGGCTGTGTGGTGTTTAGCTGCCAGCGCATTAAACCACAACAGGGCGTTAAAAATCATTTGCTTCCAACCCCCTCCCCTGCCATGGGCAGAGACACCTTCCACTAGACCAGTTTGCGTAAAGCCCCATCCAGCCTGGCCTTAAACATTCCAGGGATGGGTTATCCGCAACTTCTCTGTGCAGTCTGTTCCAGTGCCTCACCACCATTTGAGTAAAGAATTTCTTCCTAATATATGATCTAAATCTTCCCTCTTCTCATTTGAAGCCATTACTCCTTCTCCTATGACTACACTCCCTGAAAAAGAGTCCCTCTCCTGCTTTCCTGTAGGCCTCCTTTAGGTACCAGAAGACTTCTAGAAGGTCTCCCCAGAGCCTTCTGTTCTCCGCGCTAAACAAACCCAACTCCCTCAGCTCGTCCTCACAGCAGAGGTGTTCCAACCTGTTGATCATCCTTGTGACCCTCCTCTGGACTTGCTGTGATTTGTTCATATCCTGCTTATGTAGATGACCCCAGAGCTCCAAAGCTGGACACAGCACTCCAGGTGGGGTCTCATAAGATCAGAGCAGGGAGGGAGAATCACCTCCCTCAACATGCTGGCCACGCTTCTTTTGATGCAGCCCAGGAGGGTATGGTTGGCTTTCTGAGCTGCAAGCACACATTGCCGACTCATGTTGAGCTTCTCATCAACCAACACCCCCAGGTCCTTCTCACGAGGGCTGCTCTCAATCCATTTTCCACACCACCTGTGTTTGTGTTTTGGATTGCTCTAATCCATGGGTAGGACCTTGCACTTGGCCTTGTTGAACTTCATGATGTTCACAAGGGCCCACCTCTCACTCCTGTCCAGGTCCTTCTGAATTGCAACCCTTCCTTCCTTGTTTTCTTTTGTCTTACAGTTTTTGTATGGTCCACTGAAATTGTCCTAGGAAAAAAATGACAACAAATATGAACAGAGACAAGTTAAATAAAGGTAACAAAATTCATTTCTCCCCAAACAGGAATTTCTAAAAGAAATTATAGATGAAGCATCTCAGTTTGAAATCGCTGTGTATAGGTTGATATCTACCTGTAGAGATATCATAAACTGAATATTCAAATCTTAGGGCATGGAAAGAAAAGAGGAGCACATAACTACTGAGGGGACACAGGCCTGAATCTAGGACAAATCTAGCATAACAAAGGCCTGAAAGACATGCTGGATGTGCAGCACACTACAACGTGCCTGAGACTACTCTGGTTAACTGTTGTATGTATAACTAACTATAAGCATGCAGAGGTCTCTTGGTCAGGATCAATACATTCCACCCCTTGATCCACATACAGTTTATCTTTCCTAAAGATATAAATTGCAGATTATATTAATAACATACAAGTTTCTCAAGTCCTAAGTACAAGCTCCAGAATATTCTGTGCCCAAGATCACTGAGTCCTTGAATACAATGTCTTCAGCAAGTCTCCCTGAACAAACTGCTAGGCTTAGCATTGTAATCAGCACTACAAAGTCCCACTGACAACTAGTTGCTGGTGGTGTTCTTTATGTGACAACAGTGGGACAAATACTGTTCAGTGTCTTTATTACTGATCTATATAATACCACATTGGAGAGAGAGATGAGTAGTTGGAGGTTTAGAACACAACATTTGAGAGGCTGAAAGAACTGCATTTGTTCTGCCTTAAGAGGAGAAGTCTCTGGAGAGATCTTTTTGCTGTCTACAGTTACCTAATGGGAAGGTATAGAGAAGATGCGTTCATACTCTTCTTGGAAGTGCAAGGTCCTATAGCAAGAGGAATAAATGCAAACTTGAAAAATGGGATTTTTTTGTTAGAGAACAGGAAAAATAATTTAATTGTGAGGGTGACCAAATATTGGAAGCAAGGATCAGTAATGTTGTGGAGTCTCCATTCTTGGAGGTATTCATATTTTGACTGGGAAGGCACAGACAATCCTTGTTTAATTGTCTGTGCTCTGAGCAGACTAAATGACCTTCATAAGTCCCTTCCAACCCAAATTAGTCTGTGATTCTATGATTAGGTATCACTGCTGAATTTTTAGAGCAGAATACAATTAAAGACGTTAAGCACAATAATTAATTTCAAACTATTTGCTTCAATTTTGGAGAAAGCTAGCTATTTTGACTAAATAATATGTCTTCTGTAAATACAAAAAGGTTGGTTTTGATAGGAGAAAGCAGTTTCCACTTATGCATATTTTTCAATGGGAACCAAGCTGAATTATGCTCTTCTGAAAATACTTTGCACAGCTAGCTCAATGTAAGAACTCATTTTGTCTACTAAAGCTGATGGCAGATTTGTATTTGTGAAATATTTGAATTAAGTGAAGGAAATGGTGCTTAAAGTGTGGCAACTGTTTAATCAGTGAATAATTTACTCTTAATGTGTGAAGTATTTTTTATGGGCTCATTTATGATAATAGACGTGCAAGGCTCAATCAATGTAAGCAATAGATTTATGGTGTATTTAGTCATAACATAATCCAACTTAAGTACTCTTATTTATTACTATTCACGGTTCAATTCATCTTTTTTTTTTTCTTTTCTTCTTTTTCTTTTTTTTCTTTCATACAATTTACAGCATGTAACTAAACTCATATAGAGGATTTATCAGAATTTTTCAAGCAGCATTTATTCACATCTGTCTTAGCATATTTTTGCATTCAGATGTTGGACTTCAAAACAGAAGACTATTATCTAATTTGCATAATTACATGAATAGAAAGGCACCCAACTTATTCCCATTTCAAAGGAACAATTAGAGAAATCATTAACCAGGAAATTGATCCATTCCTCTGAAATTTCTTCTTTCTTTTTGTCAAAATGCTGGGGTCTATTTTTTAGTTTATATATTCTTGTTTTTCCCTCATAAGTTGTTCATTTCCCTACTGTTTCTTCAAATACCATGCCAAAGAATTAACTCTGGAATTTATGATCCTCTGGATACCAACAGAGGCAAATAAGCTGTAGATGTTTGGAAATATCATAAATATTATTCTAATTTTACATACTTCAGAAGTTCTCCATAGTGATAATGTACAGTCCACTAGAGTGTGTTTTATAGACCCAGAAGATAAGCTAGGAGAGAAACAATTGTCACCTAAAGGGATATGTAGCCTACAGTTAATTATCTTTAATTGTTAGTATGCTGCTTTTAAATGGGATTCTTCCCAGTTAAATAAATAAATAAATAAATAAATGTGATTTTCATCATTTTTTTTCCAAATTAATAAAGAAAATATATTGCTACAAGAAATAAGTGCAGTTCTTAGCATAAGACATTTTGTATGATCAAAATGTCTGTGCCATAATGTATACAGGCTAAAGAGTAGCCTATCCTTCAGCAGCATAGGATGAAAATTCAGCCAAATATTGTCTGGATATAAAAGTACTACTGTAATTCTAGACTGCCAATTTACTCATTATGTCTGAAAGCTCTGCTAGGAGAATGGACATCCTGACATTCCTTTCAGCTCCCGAGAGGACAGCTGATATGCTCTACACATTATGACTACACTGTAAAGATTAAGAAGCTATCTCTGGTAGAAGATTAGATATAATGGGTCTATATGCATGTGCAGAATTTAAAGAATTAACATTGTGGTGAAATTTTGCATTTAGATCTTTAACAAAAGAGTAATGTACAGAACTTCCTAACAAATTCGATCTACAATTTAAAATTTATTTTTTTTTTTGTTTTCTAGCTTTTAAATTGGAGAAACCAGAATGTATTCAACAGCCTGGTAGAGGCCAAGGTCCAGCATTTTGTTTTATTTAAACTAGATCAGAATATGTTTAAAAACAAATTACCTGTAATTTACTGAAACAAATCTCATTCTTTTCTCCTTCTTCGTGTTACAATGGTTAATTTCAGCCAGGTTTCCTCAATATAGATCTAGTTTTGTCTTATATTTCTTGATTTTGTTGATTTTCTCTCTGCTTTCTTAAATGAAACAAGGACTGCAGTTTATTTTCCTCATAACTGATAATTTGGGAAAGTGTTAGATTAAGCATAACTTGGGCTGTACCAAATTTCTACACCATGTGGCTATCAGTCATGTCAGTTAAGTTGTGAATGTGCCAATTTGTCCATATTTTAAAGTACACAAATAAAATTAGTTTGCTACTGACTGTTCCGTAATACATTGAAAGTGCCAGTCTGTCTATGGAACTAAATTGGAATTCTTGAAGGTCAGTATGACCAAAAGTCTCCTTTTATGTGTTCTTTCTTTCTTTAACTGTCCACTCAAGTTTGCTGTTACTCAAACCCACACAGGTTTCAGAGAGTTCGGGTAGAAGTGGGAGATTCTTATATTTCATAAATTCTTACTCTAGAATTTTTTTTGAAGAGAAACCATGAATAGGATCTTGAATAAGAGCATTAGATTTGCATGGAATATGACAGTTGAAAAATGAGTTAATGTCAGCCTGAAAGATTTGGAGGAATATATGTGAGCGCTGGTCTAAAGCTGGAATACTTCTTTGTACAGGCTAGTAAGAACTAATTACAGAACCAAGGAAAGCTGAGTTTATTTCAGCTTTTGAATAGTTATCGTATGAAGTTATCATGTGAAAAGTTATCATATGAAACTATATATAACTTTCTAGGTTAGTGTCAGGAGATATCCTCTAACCAGCAATGTATATTTATCTGGAGTTATTATTAATCATTTGATATATAGTACTGCTTGGGTTATTAGTTTAAAAAAAAAAAAAAAAAAAAAAAAACAAAAAAACTAGCATTTATTTATTTATTTATTTGTTTATTTAGTTTTCTCTAAATGATTTAGCTGGTGATATCAAGATCTTTGGAAAGATTTGAAGAAATTCAAATTTGAAGAAATTCTTGGTACGCATTTGCTTGGTACCATCTAAATATATATACATTCTTTTTTCATTTCATTCGTTCATTTCATTCATATATACATTCTTTTTTCATTCAAAAGATAGTTTTCATTAATAAACATATTTAAAACAGCTGAGTAAAGAATTATATAAGTGAATGATCAGAGCATCTTTATGCGTGGATTCCCAATTAAAGTACTTGTTAAAAGAAATTGCATACTCATCTACTCTTGACTAATTACAATGATCATATGAGCTACTTTCAAAATAATTAAAATATATTGTCTTTTTAGAAATGTCTGTATTACATAAGTCATCCAAGATTCCATTTTCAAAAAAAAAAAGCAAAACTGATTTGTATTTTTCTAGACAGCAAATACATCAAATCTAACATCAGTAACTACCATGGATTGTGACTGTAGCCATTTTTGAAAACAAGAGGTCTTTTTCTCCATTTTTTAATACACTCAGTGAACATTGCTCATTCCTTTCCTATTGCTTATGTTCCGTGCCAGGCTATTTACCATGTATTGAAAATGTTGCTTTTAGATCACAAAGTTATTTCATTTGATACAAATAAATTATATATATATATATTATATACATATATATATATATATAAATTCAGGTATATATAAAAATTTATATATATTAAAAATATATAAAATATATAAAATATATAATATATATTATAAATTTATATATATTACATTTTCAGGTATGTATATAAGTTTATATATATATATATAAATTCAGGTTTGTGAGAGATAAGGAACTCTGAAATTTATCTCATGTTTTCTCACAAAGCTTTGCTTTTCTTAAAGAACAAGTTGAGGTTTTTGTTGTTGTTGAAAAAGTTATATGTGAAAGCAGGAAAGTTTTCTGTTGTTTAAATTTTTTTTTTTTTTGAACAGTTGGTAATCATTCTGTAAAAGTTGCTATAACGTTTCATGTTATTGCACAGTAGTACAACACAATAAGTACAAACAATAAATAAATATTTGACTGATGCTATGATTGTATGGTCTAATACGACAGTTTCAACGTCTGTTATAAAACATACAGAAAACATTGATTTTCTAAGTGATTGCTTACACATATAATTTTCTAATTACAGACTTTTTTTTTTTTCAAATTTTCCCCTAAACCTTTCTAAAATATTATGTAATGGTATGCTGCTTATATTTGTCTTTAACATACTATTTATTAGTATCCTATGCAAATTAAATATTGCCTGCTTATATGTTTCTCATATTAAACATTTTGCTATAGAAGTACAATAAGTAAAAGGTAAAGGAGAGTTCAAATTATAGTAAGTAATTTTTAGTCTGTTAAATATGAATTATAATAAAACAAGTTTTAAAATAGTACAATTTAAAAACTAATGAAAAAAAAAAAAAAGTAATTTGGCGTCTAGAACCCTCACCTATGAAATTGGTTTTGGAGAAGACTTAAGTCTGTTTTCTTTATCTGGAGAGTTAAGCTTAACATATTCTGAGAGGTGTTTTTTTTTTTTTTCTCCTACTTTGTAACAAATGAACAAACAAATGTGATAGACTGGATTTTTTCACTAGTTAATGACACTATATTCAGTGGAAGATTCTTGGTTGCTTTTGCTGGTTCTGTGCCTTTTGGAGGAGATGAGGTACACTGCAGAATGCAAAAGTTATTTTTACCTAGGGTTGCAGATGAAGTTGCATCAGCGGAGATGCAAACAGGAACAGTTTTTGGTTTTGGAATTCTAGAAATATTAATTAATGTAAAACATATGTGATTACTGTTAATTACAGGGAGATTATTTAGGAGGAGAATTTAAAATAGAAAATTTGAATTATATATGTTCTTAGGGGGTTGTGATAGCGATGTCTTATATAGGGAAATATAAGTATTCACTGTCAATATTGTAAGTCATTATGGAAATTATTATAAATGAAGAAATTTAGTCCATGCCAGAGCGAGGGAAGAGATTTCCAGAAGGTAGGCCAGATGGTTAAGTGGGTTTTATTGCAAATCTATGCTGACCCATCCCCGAGTGCTCCAATACTTGCCATCATGTCTGTGAGACACAGTGAAATCAATAGTAATGTCAGCTGAAGTTTTGTGTTCTGCGGGAATCAGAGTTCAAGAAAGCAAATTTTTTGTACCTAAGTATCAGGATTCTTTACACAGTGTGAGGAATTTCCTCAGCTCCCTGGGAAATGTGGTGAATTGAGAGCAATTAAGGAATTGACCATTTCAAATGGTGTTTTAAAAATTATATAGTTTTGAATTTTTTAAAGTACTTTGTAACTAGCAGATTTTCTCGGCACCCAGTGTCACTTGTTTTGACTCTTTTTTGAAGGGCAACTGTTATTTTGATAGCCTTCAGCTGTGTTATTAACTAAATGTCTTGTATCTTTTAAAACATTTCTACACTTTAAAGAATAGTTTCAGTTAAAGGCTAATATCAAAATTCCCAGATGTAAAGGAGCACTGTAACATAGTGACAATGTAATATGCAGCAGGCCAAGCAAGTATTCAAAAATAAATAAATAAATAAATAAAAATAAAAACCAGAAACAAAACAAAACAAAAAAAAATACTTCCATCTCCCATACTTTCCAATACAGAAAGCTTTCTTGTATTATGAGTTCTACTTTCCCCAATACAGAATTGTCTTTTTATAAAAAGTTATTGCTGGAAAGTCTTTCTGGTGCTGCCCTTAAATATTACCTAGAAGAGTAAAATATCTGTGACCTCACTCTGAATGTCTATAAATGAGTACTTTTACCTCTTTTATCAATCTTATTTTATCATAATTCTGTTTATTTATTTATTATTTTTAAATCTTCTTTACAGTGCATCGACCCGTACTCTCAAAGATATTAAGTAGAAAAAGTCAGTGACAACAGCAAAGTGAACTATTCACTTCTCTTTTGCAGCAGGTTTCCAACAGGGAGGCTTATTTAGGAGACTGTCTAGGATTACTCAATTTCCTGCTTCATCGAGGATCACACCATCTTAGTCAGTTCCCTTGCCTCTGTGTATAAAGAGCTTAATGAAGAAGGAAATTAATTCTCAGTGGCAACCACCTGTAGCTACTAACTTACTCACTCAAGCTGGACCCCATTGGACTGTGAGAGCATTTGTCAGTCATCTAAATTCATTTTCTGAGCACTCTAGGATGATACCTGGTTTTGTGTTACACAAACAGTAAAATAAAGTGGCTACAAATATTTATGAAGTATTTTACATTAACAATATGTGATAGTTATTTCATTACAGTCCCTTTGGACAACAACTACAGGCACTTTCCAGGTTGTTTGTGTTTGGAACAGTGTTGCTGGACTATCAGATATTGCTGGTACCTGTATTTTGACAGAACTGACAACTAAATAAGATACTGTAGTCCAAAGAGAAGTTCTCAATTAGAAAATCCCTAAACCTTAAAAGAACTTGACTATCTGATTTTGAATCTGTGCACTTGTTGCCAGGACAGTGCTGGGGACCATGCACTCCAGCATCATATCACTCCAAAAAGAAGACATTCCGTCAACACAGTAGAAGTCCTCCCAGTTCTGTAGATAACATCGATCTATAGTTAATACACACTGACATGATCAGATTCACTAAGAAATCTAATCTCATCAATTTCTTTAAAATATTAATTGTATCCCCCCCCCATTTTTTTTTTTTTTTTCCTTGGCTGGAAATTAGTCACATACCCATAGAGGCTAGCATGTTAGCTATTTAGAGAATTAAGTATCTAGGAGCTTTGAAGCAGAACCCAAAATATGTACATATGATTAGTTAACAAAGTAGCTGAGAACATGTTGCATGAAATAAAAATCTACTTGTCTTCATGCCTTTCTCAGAGTAACTGAGAATTACTACTATAGAGTCTGAAGCTCAATGCCAGCAATCACTGCTGACCATCATATCTTCCCAGTTATACACAATACAGGCTCATGTGAGTAAGATCATGAGAGTAAGAGATGAAAAATCACTTCCTTTTATTATTTATTTATTTATTATTATTTTAGTCTTAGAGAACATATCTTATTCCATATGTAAGATTCCCATTTACTACAGGGATCTTGTGGATTAAAGCCTTTCTCACCTCCACCCTCAAAATTTTCCAAGGATTACTTCTTTCTTTTATAATCAATTCTAAGAACAATGACTAAACTCAGGACTTTTCTTCCTCAGCAGAGTACCCTAACCCACTGATTATGAATAAATAAATAAATAATTATAATAATAATGATAATAAAAACCTTGATATTTTCCTAAAGGACACTTAAGCAATATCTTTTCAAAAAGTAGTCATTTTTAAATTAAGCATAAACAAGTTTGAGCAGCTATCTGAAGAAAGGTGTTCTACCTAAGAGCAACAGACAAAGTGAGTTTCCAGCATTCATTGCTGAATTCACTGAATTAATCGTTTGAAGTTTGTTAAGCTTGGCTGGGTTCTGGTGCCTACATAGTCACTCTCTTACTCCCCCCTCCTATCATCCTCAGCAGGACAGGACAGGAGAAAATAAAATCAAAAAGATTATATGTTGAGATAAGGACAGAGAGTTTGTCTCCATTTACCATTACAGGCAAAATAAACTTGACTTGGGGAAGATTAATTTAATTTATCACTACTTAGAATAATGTAGGGTAGTGAGGAAAAACAAACAAACAGACAAACAAACAAACACTAAAAACACCTTTCACCTACTCCCCTTCCTCTTCCCAGACTCAACTTTCCTCCTTCTTTCCCTATTCTTCTATCTCTTCCCTGCCAAGTGACATAAGTGAATGGAGATCCAAGGTTGTGGTCAGTCCATAACGTTTTGTCTCTCTTGCTCCTTTCTCCTTCCTCTCTTTCTCTGCTCCAGTATGGGGTCCCTCTGATGGAAGGCAGTACTTCACAAACTGATCCAATGTGGGTTTCACATGGGCTGCAGTTCTTCAAGAGTTGCTCCAGCATTTGTCCATATGAAGAGGTGTAGTCTATTTCAGGAACAGGCACTGCTCCAGAGTGGGCTGCTGTCTATGGGCTGCAGTTCCACAAGCCCTGCATGGGACCTCCATGGGTTGCAGCTTCCTTCAGGACATGTCCGCTTGCTGTAGTGTTGGCTCCTCCACAGGCTGCAGTGTGGATAACTGCTCCAATGTGATCCTCCATGGGCTGCAAGGGGGACAACCTGCTTCACTTTGGTCCTTGCCATGGGAAGCAGGGGAAACTCTGCTCCAATGCCTGGAGCTCCTCCTCCTTCTTCACTGACCTTGGTGTCTGCAGGGGTTCTCTCATATTTTTCTCACAGCTACTGTACAACATTTCTAACCCTTTCTTATATATGTGAGAGATGCCATCAGTTATGGGCTCAGCTTAGGCCAGCACTGGGTCTATTTCAGAGCTAGCTAAAACTCTCTCTCTCCAACAAAGAGGCAGCCCCTTGCCTCTTCTCACAGACGTGATCCCTGCATCGTCTTTTGACCCAAAACATTGCCATGTAAACCCAACACTTAAAACAAACAAACAAACAAACAAACAAACTATAAATGTTCTTTTTATGAATAATGTTAAGTGAATTGCTATTCAGTGGTTGAAACATCTACCTGGGTTCATATATTTGCTTCTTATTGGAGATTTGATTTATATGGAAGTGAGCTGATTAACCCAAAACATCCCACTTTGTAGGAAACTTCATCATGGGAAAGGTGCTCTGTACAGCATTTGTAATCTGCCTCTGAAAGATAGTCAGTCAAATGTGTTAGTCAAAATCTGACAGTAAAACATCTTCTGAAAAGACTGAAACCATATTTTTTGTAAATGTAAACAATTACATACACTTGTGTATATAAATATCCAGGGTTAAATGGTCAGTTGAGGTCTTGCCTATTGTTTGTGAGTGTTCTGATAGAAAAAAAAAAAAAAGTCCTCTAAGATTTTTGGAATGTTAAAAATCTGAAAAGCCTACAGTAATATTGTGTTTCATTTTGATTTAGTTTATCCCTGTGTTTACTAGCAAACAATGTGATAATGTAGTTCTTTCTAGTTGTTATGAGAGAATTAGAAGAAGCAGTGATCTATCTTACTATTTACAGGAGCTTCATTTCAAGTATCAAGACAAGTATTTTGTATAATCCATTAAAAACAAATTTACAGAAATACAGAACACTTTTACTGTCAGGATCAATGTCACTTCATATTTCACAATGTCCTGGTTTCAGTTAGGACAGAGTTAATTTTCCCTCATAGTAGCTGGTAGGGTGCTATGTTTTGGATTAGGATGAGAAGAGCGCTGGTAACATGCTGATGTTTTAATTGTTGCAGAGCAGTGTTTACACCAGGCCAAGGACTTTTCGGCTTCTCGCTCTGTCCTGCCAGCGAGCAGGCTGGGGGTGCAGCAGGAGCTGGGAGGGGACAGACCCAGGACAGCTGACCCAAACTGGCCAAAGGGGTATTCCATACCATCTGACGTCATGCTAAACAATATATAGGGGTGGCTGGCCAGGGTGGGGGGCCGGCTGCTCGGGGATAGGCTGGGCATCGGTCAGCGGGTGGTGAGCAATTGCATTGTGCATCACTTGTTTTCTTACACATTATTATTATTAATACTATTATCATTATCACTATTATTATTATTACTGTTGTTATTATATTCCTGTCTTAATAAACTGTCTTTATCTCAACTCACAGGCTTTACTTTCCCGTTTCTCTCCCCCATCCCAGAAAGGGAGGGGGGAGGGTGAGCGAACGGCTGTGTGGTGTTTAGCTGCCAGCCGGGTTAAACCACAACACACAATCAACACACATTCATATATAGCACTCAGTAAGAATAGATGTGGCATACCTCTGTTTTAATATAAAAAAAAAAAAATCCAAACAAAACCAGAAATATAGAACGTAACTACTGCAGCTAGTAAGAGAGTAAACCAAATTTTAACTTTTTAAAAACTCTTTTAAAAAATATTATTCTTTCACAAAGGTCGAAGAAGATTTTTGAACTTCTTCCATGAGCACAATACTCTTTTAAAGAATTTTGTGTCATCTGTTCCCCCAAATGCTTTTGGAACTCTGTAAAACCCTGTAAATAGCAGATACAACTCAGACTAGGAGAGAATCCATATATAGCAGAGTAACAGTGCTGTCAATGAAATTGTTCCAGCTATGGTTTGGGTATTTTAATAGACTCATAAAAAGTCACAAGAACAACAAACCTATTGTCAATAAGCTGAAAGCTGCTTGACGGAAGCTGTCTTCGCTGGGAAATGAGACTGTACAACAATAAGCTAGTCATAGTGTATGAAGTCACCACTATGCATATCTGTATATGACTTTATATATGTTATTTATTTAAAAGCCTATATTTTACTGGTGCAGCTAAAGCTTTAGCAAGCTTTTAGCCAATATTAAAAAAAAATAAAAAAAATTCTTCCTTCCTTCCTTCCTTCCTTCCTTCCTTCCTTCCTTCCTTCCTTCCTTCCTTCCTTCCTTCCTTCCTTCCTCTTTCTTTCTTCCTCTCTTTCTTCCTCTCTTTCTCTTTCATCCTCTTTCTCTCTTTATTTCTTCCTTTCTTCCTCTCTTTCTCTCTTTCTTACTCTTTCTCTCTTTCTTTCTTCCTCTATTTCTTCCTCTCTTTCTCTCTTTCTTACTCTTTCTCTCTTTCTTTCTTCCTCTCTTTCTTTCTTTCTCTCTCTCTTTCTTTCTTTCTTTCTCTCTCCCTTTCTCTCAGCATTGACTGAGTTTGCTAATAAGCATAGTGAGTTAGTATTAGAAGAATTATAAGGTGGCATTTATAAATCAATGTTAAAATTTTCCAAAAATATTTTTCCTAATTCAGTTTAAAATCAGTTGTATTACTCAATGAAATGAAGAGATAAGGAAAATCCCAAGTGCAGATTTGTTTCTGCACTGTAGGGGTGGTAATTGAATGGAGCAAGACTAAAGTTTATGTGCAGGCAGTTCATCAAACAAAAATCAGAGATTTTCTGGTCATAAATTCCACATCTGATGATCTGCAATAGACACATTAGGTCTGACCGATATCACATACAGAACAAGGGAAGGCATATGTACATGATGTGCAGCTGACCTGAAATGTATTAACTGACTCTTTGCTTGGGTTCTCTTTCAGGTACTGGACAATTCAAGCCATCCTAGTCGTAGCTTTAACCAGGCTGCTGAGAACACAGAAATACTGGTTTAGCAGCAGTCATTATTTTGTAAACTATCGTACCTAGAAAAAGAGAACATATCTACAAATATACATTAGCATTCAGATCAGGTTTAAACCCAATGTTTTGACAGTTCATTTTATTTTTAAGCTTGCTGTTAGAACTGTTAGAACGGGTCCAGAGGAGGGCCATGAATACAGATGATCAGAGGGCTGGAGCACCTCTCCTGTGAAGAAAGGCTGAGAGAACTGGGGCTGTTCAGCCTAAAGAAGAGAAGGTTCCAGGGTGAACTTTTCAACACTTAAAGGGGTCTTATAAAAAAGATGGAAAGCAACTTTTTGCTCATTCAGATAATGACAGGGCAAGGAGAAATGGTTTTAAATTAAAAGTGGGGAAATTTAGATTAGAGCTTAGGAGGAAATTCTTCACTGAGAGGGTGGTGAGGCAATGGAGCAGGTTGCCCAGGGAAGTTGTGGATGCCCCTTCCCTGGAGGTGTTCAAGGCCAAGTTGGATGAAGCCCTGGGCAACCTGATCCAGTGGGTGGCATCCCTGCCTTTGGCAGGGGGCTTGGAACTAGATGATCTTTAAGGTCAGTTCCAACCTGAGCCATTCTATGATTCATGCAAAAACTAACAGATTAGGAAGAAAAATTGAACACTTTCTTTACAGTTATCATGATAATTTCCCAGTTTGGCTAATGTGCATAACAAATAATATTTTGCTCTAATAATAGGCCTGTATTTTCAATAAAGTACAAACAATAAACCTAATCTGCTGTTTTAAACTACTTACCCCAAGTATGAAGGAATGTGATTTATTTTTTTTTAAATTATTATATTTTTTTCTTCTATCATCTTTTGAGGTGTTGTAATTAATTTTTTAACAGGAACAATTTTTTGCATGCAGCTTTTAACAGTGATTGGATGGTGCCAAATAAAGTTCTGTGGAGTAAAATAAAGAATGAGAAGTGATTGAGAAAAGCAGATTGTAAAGTATATTCTTCCACACTGTGAAATCCTAATGATGACAGATTGCTGTCATCATTAGAGACTAAGCTCATTATTTGCCAAAATGATTATACAGTTCTGACAAATAAGCTGGAAATATTTCAACGCAGAATATTTGAGGCAGCAATATACTTAACAACAAAAATATTTGTATGAATATTAGAATATGTAAAGCATCTCAGTCCATCTAACTCCATGTATGTTTTCAGTTGTGATAATCTGCCAATTTTCTTTAGCTGTTCAAGAAACTGTTAAAATCTACCTTTGGAAAACTTCACTCTTTCCCACTGATACACATTTTCCAAAGAATTGCGCATCCCAGACTTGTTCAGAACCAGCTCTTCCTTTATTTTCTCACCACCCACTGCCTTTCCTACTTTCAGATGCCCCCCTAATGACTTTCCTACTGTATATGTATGGATAAATTGTATGGAGAAGTGAGTTATTTTTAACCCACTGTCTACTCATTTGTGGTCTGTTTGCCTGTGGGTTTGTGATGGTTTAGAAAAGGCAGTCACCTTTATAACATGAAAAAAAGAACATGAGGCCCACTGAATGTTTCTTCTTTTTTTTTTTTTTTTTTTCAACCTTACTCATCTCTTCATTTTTATTTCTTCTATCTTTGACCTCATTTTGTAGCATCAGTTGAAAATTTTAAAGCATTTTTCCCATTATTATTATTATTATTATTATTATTATTATTTTACATATCATTGTTTCTATATTACTAATTCTCTTATAATGAAAAAATGAAAATACCTTTTTTGTTGTTGTTATGAAGAACTACTATGACTACTTTACTACTACAACTATTTCTGCTCTTTCCTAGATAAGATTTGTCACAGCTTACAGTAGACTATGTACTATAATTTATTTTCTCCAAAAAGTTCCAAATGTCTTATGTTAATAACAATATTATTTGATGTATTGAATTTCATACTGTTGTTCATCTATCAATTGTTTTCTCAGCAGCAGAAACAGACCTTTATTTTGTATTTTTTTTTTTTTTTAACACTGTTGTACTAAGAATGGAACTTTCATGGAAAAATGCAAATACTATAAATACTATAGGACTTTCATTTTGAATGTTTTTTTTTGTTGTTTGTTTGTTTTGTTTTTCAACTCTGCACACGAGTGCACAGAAATATCAAAGTTATCAAATATAACAAAACTGAGTTACAAATGATTGTGACCACCACACTGATTGAGCAGCCATTTGAAATCTAACAGTATATATAAAGATAGAAATCAACTGAATTTAAGGAATTTAGAAATATAATTTATGATAAAAATATCAATATCAATGAAATAAAATGCTTGAAATAGAAAAAAAAAGAAAAAAGAAGAAGACTATTCTTCAAGAGAACAACATTAAAATAATCAGTAAGGATGAGTTTCACATCCTTTCTGAAATAGTGAAAATGATCTTATTGTGGGAGGTTTCTATTCTAAATAATAATTTATTTAATGTTGCACAAAAAGGCTATTTTTCAAGTGAATGTGTTCCTTGGACAGATAGATATATCAATCGATCTTCTCCAGTCAGCCCTGGTCCAACCTGTGTTTGGAAAAAAAAAAAAAAAAAAAAAACCATGAAAAATGAATCTGACATTAACGAGAACAAGTCATCAATACATTCACTCTCTGGTGAATCATCTTGTTTTTTGTTTAGTATTCATTAATATTTATGGCAGAAATAATTTTGTTATCCCACAAGTCCATCTGGCACCAAATGATGCTGACAGTTAATGGCATGGGACGCTATATATTGTGTTATTCATTAATCTATACTAGTTCTTTTGCTAATACAGGACCAGTGACCCGTCCTGTATTAAACACCGAAAACAGTGTCAGAAGCACACTCCAAAAATGTCAGGTGCATAGGCTATCTGACGCATATGTTACCTGGATAAGCTAAGAGAATTCTTGCAATGCAACAATCACAGACAGACTAATACACGTATGTATCAAATATGGCGTATTAATACATATTTTTTAAAAAAAATAGCTATAGATTGCTTCTGAAAGTAACAGACAGAAACAGCACATCTTAAGGGATAAACTTCTCATTCAGCTGGTTATGTTTTTGCCAAACATAATTTACAATTGTAAGGAAAAAAAACTTGGTTGCTGAAATGGAAAATTAATCCTTCAGATATCATTTTGGAAATGGTTGTTAATTTATTCTCTGTATAGCTAGTACTGTTGCTTTATACTTACAAACTAATAAATTGATATTCTTTTTACCTTTACTTAAGTGATTGTCTTTGACATGTGTCCTATAAGCAAGTTATTTATTTTTTCCTTGATAAAATATATGCAATAGAACAATTTTAGGTTTAGGTCCTCAAACCCCAGAACAATGATGGCTATTTGTCCATCAGCTTTAACCCTTCCTCCAAAAGAAGAAATCTTCAATTTTTCAGCAGCTGAAAAGCTTTCTTTAGCTTCCACATTTCGTTATCCTCATCTATCTTCTTAGATTATTAATTATTTCTTACAGTTTATCTTTCCCTTGAGTCCTTTACACTACACATTACAATAAGGATGGAGTTCTCTGTGTTTGCCTTTACCAAAAGGTAATACAGGAAAGGATTCCCCAATGTCCTCGATTCCCATCCCTTGCTGTAACAGACAACAAATGACACTAGATTGTACAAAATAATACAGTAATATGCATCCAGGAAGATTAGGAAACTAGTATAAAAAATTTAGATTTAAAATGAATATAACAGTATAGATGATTTTTAAAATCACACATTAAAATTTATGTTAAGAAAAATATGTAAATATGTTTTTTAAGCAAATATTTAAGAAATGTTGGTACATGTGTTTAAAGGAAATTCAGCCACTATTTACAATGAGATTTCAGGTGAAAAGAATGTGGTGGATTTTCCTTACAAAAGTAAGTTGGATCAGAGTATTTTACATTTACTATGGCAGTGCATACTCAGAAGTCAAAGGGGGGGGGGGATATACAATTGTGCAGAATCTTGTAATTAAAAATGTTACTTTATCAATAAGATGGCGGTAAATACTGATGGTAAAGGAAATGAACTGTTTTGGCTGTGAAAATGTAATGTACATTGACAAAAGAATCATCTGGAGTTTAAGAGATTTGAGAGATCTTCACTGTTCATACACTACATTTCAGCAGAAGAGCAAAAATTATACCTATTACTTATTTTGACATGAGGGGATACAGAAATGAAACAAAAACAGGCTTGTATCACATTCTGGCAACCATTGTACTTGAAGGACTGGCCCTGAGCATTCTAATTTGCATTTAGAATTCTAGCTGCCAGGTAAATAAGAATGATAACTTTTCTAATATATGAATAAGAGATATACCGAAGTGTTATAAACTCACTGTCGAAGCATGATAATGCCCATGTTTCAACAGGATTTTGGTACAGATCTGTGGCACAGTTTAGATGCAAATAAAAGTACAAATACTTAATACTAGAAAACAGTGAGGTGTGGGTTATGATGTGCTGTAATTCTAAAGAGTGATAAAGTCTGTAATATACATGAAATCAGTTAGCATATTTAAAATTTTTATTTAAAGCTGCTAATGAATAAAATGGATTTTAAAATGAGTGTATTGCTTTGATCTTTAAGTGAGAACATCTCTGTCATTTGTGAGAAAAAATAGCATAGAAAAAAGTGTTTAAATAAATGAAATGTGAATGCTATCATCAGTGAACAAATTAAATGTGATACATGGAATTAAAGAACTGGTATAACTATGTGGACATTGTCATCACATAAACAGTAACCAGCTGGAAGCAACATAATCTGAGATCAGGTTACTACACTGATTTGGAAGCAACATAATCTGAGATCAGGTTACTACACTGATTCCTTCTTAGTGTTCCCCCAGCAGTGTGTGTGTTGTTATGACCTACTTTTAAAAGTCATGGAAAATGCAAGCAAGAGGATCAGCAGGGAGGAAAGTAGGTATTGGATAAGAAAAATAATGAAAAAGTAAACAATAAGGTACAATTTTATTAATTTTTATTAGGATTGTTTTCACTTTCATGAAGAAAGATGTTTTGCAGATGGAATAATCAGTTACGAAGGTGACCTAACAAAATATTTTCCAAAATGTATTAAATTCCAAATTATTCCAAATATAGTTATTAGATCTAAAAATACACAAACAACCCATAAATAAGATGTGCACATCTTTTCTAGGTAAACTTAACAAGTATTCAGTGATTCGTTTTTTTTTTTTTTTTTAATTCTGTTGGTATGGGTTAAAAATGTATTGGTAAGATGTGTTGGTAAGAAAGGGATTAAAAAATATTGTCTGGGAAAAAAGAAAAGGAAAAAAAACTGGAAGAATATCTACAATATTTACATATAATGTAAGAAAAAAAAATCAGTTTCTTTGAAAAATACTTCTTTATTCAATTTAAATGGAAGAGGAAAGGGGAACAATGTTTTAGTCATTCATGAAAGAAGAAAAAATCCAAATTAAACCATTCAGTCACGAGGCTATAGTGAGGATTCCACTTTATTGGTTATTAAACATGAACTCAATCAATGATAAACACCAATATTCTGATACCCTTGCTTGCAAGATTTAGTAAGTGTTCTCCACTGAAGTTAAGTTTCCTCATGGAGGAAAGTAATACTCCACATAAGTAAAGTGGTCAGAATATGGTAGGTATGACTAGAATACATTAAGAATGACCACCCTATAATACTAGCTTTTTGGGAAAAAAAAAAAATAAAGTTTGCAAATGGAATTTGTGAGTGTCTACATAATAGAAAAAGAAACTAAGGACTTTGTTGATTTCTGTTGTTTTGCAGTACACTTCAGTCACACCTTTTTGAGATTCTTATCTCTAAGATTCAAAGTATTTTATGTTAAATAATTTAATACAAGAATTATTAATAAAGGCAAAGATGTGATGTTGTAAGTATTAACAAATTAAAACTTTTTTTTTTCTGTGAAAATGAAGATGGAGATGATAAGCAACTCAAAATCTGTTTTACTACATTTTTAATATTCAAAGTATTGCCGTGGTGATTTTAATCTTGCTATAGACATACAAAAATTTACATTAAAATTTGTCTTCGCTCTTAGGTTCTTAATCATACAACAGTTCCATCTACTTTATGATAATTTTGTTCATTTTCTAACTTGATCAAGGTTGCACAAGTGTGTGCTTAGGGTCATTTTTTATAGATGTTAAAATATCCTTATGTTTTATCCTTATGTTTTTCTTCCTTGTTTCATTTAACACTATTACTTTTTACTTTACATCCAAGTACAGAGATTTTTAAATTCATATGTCAGTCAGTGTATGCTACTAAAGTCACTGGAAGTGGACTTATATCATCTAGATTTATCTGAGGAAAACTTAAATGGTTTAACTTCACCTGTTCTCTGCATCCATTATAGGGACAAACAGATATTTCTCAAAGACTAGTTTGCCTACTCACATTTTTTACCTTGGCTTGGATGGAGAGGTGAGAGTTAGGTTTAATGAGCCAGACTTTAGATAGGTTCCTTAAATAGATTAAATGAGTCCCAACTTAAACGGTTTAGAAAATAAATAAATAAATAAATGAAATGTAGCTATGATATTAGTTTGGCTTTAATTAAAATTTTACATGCATTTTAATTACATATTGAACATGAAAACTCAATCAAAAAGTGTGTTAGTCTTCCCCCCCCAAAAAAAATCACTACTTTTTTTATTAAAAATGACCTGATCATATTGCTCTGCAGTCTCTTGATAATGCTATTCTAGAACAGCATTTGACTTCATCTTTCTGTAAAATATATAATGTAAAGACAGGCTAACATGCATTGTTGTATCGCAAAACAATACACAATATCTGGATCTACTTGAACATGTATTTTTGCATTTTCTGGGATTTTCTTGCAGATTTTTGATTAGAGAAATTTTCCATTAACTGATGTAGTATTTTAAAATGAAAGGCAAATATCAATGTCTAAAGAAATTGTCAGAAGACAGACAGAAAAGACAGAAAATACTTAATGAGAAGTTCTATTTTGTTTAAATGATATATTAAAGTTTTTTTTTTTTTTTTCCTGAGGTGCATGCACAAATGCTTGAAAAAAGATTGAACACTTTTGAAGGTATTTCATTTTGGTCTTCCTGTCCCTGTTTGTTTGTTTTTCTCTTTTCTGATTCTCCTACTTGATGTCTTTCATGTTTATCAATGCAGAAGAAAATTATCAATGATTCTGATGAACTATCAATATAGGAGGGCGACGAAGATGGTGAAGGGCCTAGAGGGGAAGACGTATGAGGAGCGGCTGAGGTCACTGGGCCTGTTCAGCCTGGAGAAGAGGAGGCTGAGGGGGGACCTCATCTCAGTCTACAACTTCCTCGCGAGAGGGAGTGGAGAAGCAGGTGACCTATTCTCCGTTATCACCAGTGACAGGACCCATGGGAACGGTGTGAAGCTGAGGCAGGGAAAGTTTAGGCTGGACATCAGGAAGAGGTTCTTCACCGAGAGGGTGGTCGCACACTGGAACAGGCTCCCCAGTGAAGTAGTCACTGCACCAAGCCTGTCTGAATTTAAGAAGAGATTGGACTGTGCACTTAGTGACATGGTCTAAACTTTTGGGCAGACCTGTGTGGTGCCAGGAGTTGGACTTGATGATCCTTATGGGTCCCTTCCAACTCGTGATATTCTATGATTCTATGATTCTTTTTATTACCTAGCACCCACAGGACTATGAGTGACATTAGCAGCAATGATTTTGGTATAGCTATGACAGTTACAGGCAGGAGAATGTGGAGGATCTAATAAAATTATTGTTAAAGTTTTTTAATTCTAGGATTATGTAAATTCTAACTGCTTGTAGAAAGTTATCAGATTTCCCAGAAACTTAATTTAACATTTGCAAGGGTGTCAATGCCCTGTGCAGCCAGGAATGAGTGAGTAAGGGAATTCTATGCTAAAGTTGGTGTGCGACTTGATATGGAACTGGGATTAGTATACTAAATTCTTACAGGATTGAGGTCTGGAAAGTTCTATTGTTCCTCAATTATTTAAGGCAAGCAGATTCTAAGAGATGATAATTTGAAATAAGTAAAATGTTTGCATTTTCCCATAGGAACAATTTTTGAAGAAGAGAAGATATCATAATTTTTAGGTAATCATGTACTTTTATTTCTTGCAGATATTATTTGATTTAGATGGCAATACATATAATTCAGCAGATAGGTAGAGAAATAATGATTTTTTAAATATTCAGAGATAACACTAGTTTCTGAAATTAGTTATATCAGTTAGGGAGAGTGAAATTGAAAAGACACTATACATAACCATAAAAAAAATTAAATTATTTATTATTATTATTTTTTTTTAATCTTTGGAAAATAACTTTATTTATATTAGCTTATAAGGTCTAAGTTTTGAAACTTGTTATTCCTTTGGTTTGTATACTATCTTTCTTTTCACTTGAGGCTATACCCTTTAAGACAAACCTTCTGTTTTTGAATTCTTAAATCTGCATTGCTGTTGTGATTTAACCCAGCAGGCATCTAAGCACCACACAGCCCTTCATTCTCTTCCCCAGGTAAGAAGGTGGAAAGAATTGTAAAAAGGTTAAAACTTGTGGGTTGAGATAAAGACAGTTTAGTAGGACAGAAAAAGAAAAAAAAAATAGTAATAATGATAATACAATATACAAAAATGTGATGCACAATGTAAATCAGAGCGGTAATTTTTCTAGAAGAACACCCTTTTGTAATTGTTTATCCTCACAACTCACACACACATGCTTTTAGGATAGAAGTAAATTTTCCATCTCAAGTCATCATGTTGTCTCTGTGGTCACACAGGTAACATCACAGGGTAGTGCATGGTGTGTACCACGACATCCTCTCTCTTGAGCAGAGGGATGCTTAGTCCTAATATCTGAGACACTGCTCCATACATGTGGGGAGTAGAATCTCTGAATTGATGTAACTCCATGGCTCATAGGGAGGAAGAGAGCCTTTCTTCATATTGACACACCTGTCCAGCGAATTCATCCACTATTTGTTCCTCTCTGTCTTTCCAGGTCATTATTGCCAACGAGTTGGCTTATGGCAGTGGTGTGCTCCATACAAACTTCCGCCACATGGGAGGAAGGATCTGCCTCTTCTTCCTCCTGTTCTCCTGATGTCCCTGCTTCAGAGTAGCCTACCTCATATTCTTCTTCCTCTTCCCCTTCATAGTAGGAGCTTCTACCCTTGCTACATGAGCTGATTTTCACATCTGTTATTTCTTCTGCGTAGCGGCAACTGATATCTGCACAGGTTAGTTCTCTGGTTCAGCTGCAGTAGCAACCCCCCCTCTCACGGGGGCTGCAGTAGCC
Organism: Anser anser; assembly: GCF_964211835.1. Classification (NCBI taxonomy): domain Eukaryota; kingdom Metazoa; phylum Chordata; class Aves; order Anseriformes; family Anatidae; genus Anser; species Anser anser. Next base: position 58,152,887 of record NC_139724.1, read on the forward strand.
ACAGGACCTGTCACAGGTATTGGAGTAGCCACATTTTTTTTTTTTTGCAGGAGTTGGAGTGGCCTATCATTTTGTCATCAGCCCCAGAGACCTTCTTTTCCCCTTGAGGGTAATGAATTGTGTTTATGTGGTGTTTTAACCCTGCTGGGCAACTAAACTCCACCACTCTCTCATTCCCCCTTCTCAAAAGAGGGAGAGAAGAAAATATGTTTAAAAAAAAAAAAAAAAAAGGCTCCCAGGTTGAGATAAGGAAAGTTTAACTAAAGGGAAAAGAAAGAGGAAAGAACAAGAAAAGGCCATGTGGAAGCAAAGAGGGAAGAAAAAAAAAAAAAAAGATATTTTCTCTAATTCCCATCAACAAGTGATGTTTAGCCATGTCCTGGGAAGAAGGGCTTTAATACATGTAGCAGTTGTTTGGGAGGACAGACATCTTTATAACAAGAGCCACCCCTTCACCTTTCCCAGATTTCATTGCCAAGTGTGACACCATATGGTATGGAATATCCCTTTGGTCTTCTGCCTTGGTGATGTCCCCTCCCCACTTTTTGCCCAGGTTTTGGGGGGCTTGGAGGGAGTCTTGATATTGTGCCAGCACTGCTCAGCAATAGACAAAACGTTGGTGTGATATCAATGCAGTTCTAGCTACAAATGCTGAGCAAAACACCATATGGGCTGCTGCAGGGAAAGTTAACTCCATCTCAGCCAGGCTCAGTACAGTTTCACAGGGCTCGGTAGGCATGGGCCAGGCCCATGCATGTTGTCGTAATTTGTGTCTCTCTGAAATTGCCATTGTGACAGCATATTTTTTCCAAATATTTTACTAGTTTTTCAGGATTCTGCACTTGTTCAGGGGTGAAGTTCCAAAGCACTTGGAGGTACACAATGTTCTAGATACCAACCCGTACTATCTTAAACACCCTGACACTCATAACTGTATAGTCTCAGGGAAGCTCTCCGGGTGATATTCTTAAATAGTTGTTTAACCTTAAACAAAACCTGCAACAGATTCAGGAAACATAACAATAGGATCCTGCTGGTTTGAGCATTCCTAGGATATTCAAAGTGCTCAAGAGCTACTATAACTAGCCTGGAGCAGAAGAGGACAGTGAAGGAGAAAAGAAAGGTGAAGGAGAGGTGAGAAAGTGTCCCCCTCCCTTGTCTCCCCCATAGTTTGGCAAGAATTTATGTGTAATTATTAAAAGTTTCCAAGAGAGGGTTCTTTGTGCCATTTCCGTGTGTCCTTTCATTGGTTATCGTGGAAAAGAGATTGACACCTCCCTCTCCATTTCCCCCACTCAAGAACAATAACATATCGTAGTAGACAAATGTAATATGTAGTAAAATACTCTTCTTCCTAATTTAAATAATATATTTAGAATACAATTGTATATTGTTAATCAGTTAATGTAATATGACTACAGTAAATGTGTATTTACCTATGTTCAACAGATTATATCAAAAATCAATTTCTGTAGGAATAATACTTCAGTGGCAGTAGGATATGAATGTAAGAAAATGAATAAATCATAAGGTTAAAGATTAATTTACAATTTAAATACAAAGGAAATTTTTCTTGAAAGAAAATGTTGAAAAATTAAATTTGAGCAGATATTCTTCAGGGCATAAATGCCGCTGTTTAAGCTTATGCAATAAACTATTGGAATACAAACATGTGATGTGTGATTTTCTTTCTTTTTCTCTCTCTGTCTCTCTCTTTTTTTTTTTTTTTTTTGAAAGAGAACCTCCTTAGGCCACTGATCTTTATTTTTATTATACTGTAAAGACCCAAAAAGCCACAGAGAAAACAGTTGACCAAAGAAAAAGTTACATGTATTTGACACACAAAAGAACATTAAAGTGTAATCACTTAAGTACTGTTCTGAGACAACCTTTCTTCAAAATACTAAAAGTAATTGAGGGAATTGGTCATATTTTAAAGACTTACCTCAAGGCATGAAGATTGTATTTCTTGAACAGGGTACAAAAACCACATTTAAAGCATGTACAATTATTCATACATCTATTCAAACATTGCTAATCTATTTTTATCTACATTTGCAATTATGGAATTAAAAATAACAGTGAATGAATGTAAAATGTTAAACCTATTCAAAACACAGGATTGGCAATGAACACTTCACTATATGGCCACTACAAATTCTTTAGTTAGTATTGAAATAGCAGACAAAATAAAATTTGATTGGTAAGTCACTGTTTAGATCTGTTTGGGAAGATAACAATGTCTCTCAGACAGTGTAGTAAGAAGCTTGTGATGACATAAAACTACTGACTTTTCTCTGCATTGGTTGTCTATATTTCATCTAGGAATAAAAAAGACACCATGACACCATGGAGCTGGTTCTGGGAGTCCCATGCAAAAAGCAGGTAAGTGGCTGTGATTGTTATGGTATTGCTCATACCACTCCAACTCAGGATTATATGCTATTTATCCCAGTACTTGCAGGATTAAACAATCAAAAATCACAGTCAGGTATCACTTTCTAGTCACTTTTCTAGTGACTAGTTAGGCTTCCTTTGGAACTATGAGGATTAGGCATTGGAACGGGTTGCCCAGGAAGGTGGTAGAGTCACCACAGTCCCTGGTTGGACATGGCACTTAGGAACACGGTTTAGTGGGTGATATTGGTGGTAGGGGGATGGTTGGACCAGATGATTTTGGAGGTCTTTTCCAACACTTAAGTTTCTATTATTTCTATGATTAGACACTCAACAACACAAGAACAAAAGTAGAAACTATTGAGGAAATATAGGACAAGAAGGTGTGAGATCTAATTTAGACATCAAGTACTCTGATACTTGCTTGCTCAGCATTAGACTTTTACAATGACAGGGGGTTGATACACCAGTAACTGCAGTTCTCAGCTGCAGACTTCAGAGACCTGGCAAGCTGCCTTATGACGGTTTATCCTTCTTTTTCTCTCCAGGGAAAGAAATACTGCACAAACAATTCAAGAATAAGGAGAGAAATGTGGCCAAAGATCCCAAATCTCTGAAGTGAGAAAAATTAAAGTTTCAGGAGTACAGGTTGCATCCCAAAGCCAAAAAGATTTTGTAATGTATTTCAATATGTTTCCATAATACAATGGCTCCAGCCAGATTCTGGTATGGTAAATAATTAGATACAACAGAAAGAAAAGTTTAATTTATGCATTATTCAAAGTATTAATGAAAATGTTTTATGTTATGCATATCAATACTTAGTACAATGTAACAAAAATCCCCAGTTATGCCATTAGTTTGAGCACATTCTTAATCTGGAAAAATAAAAAGTAAAAAAATATAAAAATCCAGTTGGGTCTTCTGCCATAATAAGTTATTCATAGACAATATCAAACAAGTGATACAATGAGAAAAAATGACTTCTGAGGAAGGATCAGGTCTATTTAGATGAGAAAAGACTGGGAAGAGCACAATTATATCTTTGCAACATAACCGATGTCTTCATAGAGAAGAGAGTGAAAACCAGCTGTTACTGTCTACTGTCTTTCCTTCATCAAAGTAGTTTCAATTTGAGAGACACTGCTTCTCTGTTTTCCAAAATCTGATGCTAGTGAACTCTGAGATGTTATTGGGCAAAACCCTATGTTAATTGGAGGCATAATTTTATTTTAAATCTTTCATTATACCTATATCTATTACTTAGTATAAGAAATGGTATAAAACAAAGGAGATAAAATAATGTCAGTAAAAGGTTACTAAAAATTAACAAGTAATCATCAATATACACGTCACTTAGCTTTAGCCTTTCTAAGAACTAGGATAGCCATCAAACACAGACATTGCAAGTGATTTGGAAATAAAAATATAGACCAGGTTCCTCTGAAACAGAAACAGTAGAAAACTAGTATGCTTGGAGAATAGCCAACATATAGCTTTATGTTTAAGTTTTTTCTTGCAACAGATATATACCCATACCTTACATATTTATAGATAGTAGAAATAGTATCAGATGTTAGATAGATTACAGTATTTTTATATTTGTGATGAAATAATGAAGACAGAAAAATAACAAATGCAGTAGTGCTTCTTTGGCATTGAATTTAAGCTCATCTCAGGGTTTCCACCATTATTGCTTTAAACACTGTCTCTCAGTTTAAGGTAGGTAACTGCAATTTTATTTCTAAAGACTGACTACATAGTAGTATCCTTTGAAGTAAAAAAAATAATAATACAGACGGGAGTGTTTTCTACATTTATTTTCTCTCATAATCTTAAATTCTATATTAACGTAATACATGCACATTCTTTTTCTTATATTGATTCTCAGTCTTGTTCCTACTTTATTGGGTGATTATAATTTTAAGTTGAATGTTTTTATCTTAAAACCCAAACTGAAATATATTACTTTGAGATGTAAGTTTCTCTGCATTCTTTTTTCCCAACTCAGATCCAGAGAGGGAGGTATGGAGGAGCTAATATAATGAATACTTTTATCATGGAACTATTTTCTTATTATCATTCTTGTTGGCACTTCTGGGGAAAATAAATTTCATGGCAACCATGCAATTATGCCTGAATCCAGTTCTGCTTGATTCACAAGATTGCACTCCTGGCCCTTAGGTATTATCTTGTGTCTGTACTCTTCTCCACCATTTTTTATTTGAGAGTCACCAACAGTTCAATATACAAATTTTTCTTGTTATTACTATAAACTAAATTTTAACTAAAACAATTGTATGTAATAGCTACTCGTCTCCCAGGCAATTACTATCACAGCTATAACAAACTGAAGTCAGCAAGTCAGTTCAGACCAATCAAAAGTCAGTAGTCTTTTGCTGGTATTGGCAGAAATCATATTCACTATACTGCACTATATTAGAATAGGAAATTGAATTGAATGAGTTTTTCATACTGCATTCCTTATTACTCCCACTTTTTTATTTATTTATTTTATTTTTTTATTATTATCTAGATATGCTTATCTGTATGAACTGAGTAAACACTAAAAATATTTGATAAAATATTGGGGATTTTGAATAGCAAAAGGGATATTGCAGAAGAAATGCATATGATCAGGAATTGATTAGTTTTAAAATTATTTCTGAAGAAAGCTGCTATGCTATAAAGAATCTGAAAAGAATGGTTGAGCCTCTGCGTGAAATTGATGCCACATTATTTCTAGGAAACAGGAATGGTCATAATTTAAATTGCCTAAAATAACTGTGTCTGTCCTTTAATGTTATGTTTGTTTTCCAAGAGCCTTTAATACTTTTTTTCTTATTTTTTTTTTCTCTTGCATTTTATATTATTCTTGATGGAAATTAAAATCTTATATAAATTCATGTTACTTACTTAGTTTATATTTATCTTTTCAAAGAGAAAATTTGGCAGAAAAAGAACAGATATCAGAGAAGAACAGTATTATAGAAAATGCAATTTTGTGTTGAATAATATGTGGAGTTTGTTTATTAGGCAAAAAGTGGATTAGGAGGAACCTGACATTGTTTTATATTCAGTTAACACTTAGCACTTTAGTTATATATGTAGATAAAGTATGTAATCATAATGTTGAAAGTATGTAATCTGAAAGTGGTTTTGTTTCACTGTAGTAGTTAATTTACAGGCAAAAGCACAGTTTATGATACGGAGGAAATGTAATTTGAATGTATTTTGGCAATCATTTTTTCTACCTGACACTCATTCAACAGCTACTTCGAATTCACTGATTTTTACGGTGTCATGTAATGAAATGTCTATGCTGATTCCCCTTTCTCATCAACAACAATTGAATTTGTACAAGTATATATAGCTGTATTTTTACATGAATCATGGTTTCTTTAGCTACACAGTATGGGCAACAAAGAGGAGGAGCTGGAAGCTGCTGTGCAACAGGAAAACTATGACATAGTTGCTGTCATAGAAACATGGTGAGAGAGCTTGCATGACCTGAGTGCTGCATTAGAGGGATAGGCTAGGAAGGAGAGGTGGTGAAGTAGTCCTGTATGTTAGGGAGTGTTTGGATTGTCTTGAGATTAATAATGTCGATGACAAGGCTGAAAGTTTATGGGTAAGAATCAGGGGGAAGGCCAATGAAGCAGATGTTCTGAAAGGCATCTGTTATAGACTGCCTAACCAGGCTGAAGAGACAGGTGAAATATTCTACAAACAGCTAGAAGTCTCACAATCTCTAGCCCTTGTTCTCGTGAGGCATTTCAATTTACCAGATGTCTGATAGAAATAGAATGCAGTGGAGATGAAGCAGCTAGGAGGTTTCTAGAGTATGGAAGGTAACATCCTGACACAGCTGGGAAGTGAGCCAATGAGGAACAGTGCTCCACTGGACCTTTTGCTTGTAAATAGAGAAGGACATGTGGGAACAAAATTAGAAGCCCAGTTTGAGCTCAATCTGGCTATTGCTGTTAAAGACAATAAAAATTGTTTTTATAAATACATAAACAAGAAAAGGAGGACTAAGGAGAATCTCCATCCTTTATTGGATGTGGGGGGAAACATAGTGACAGAAGAAGAGGAAAAGGATGAGGTACTTAATGCCTTCTTTGCCTGAGCTGGTAGATAGGGAAACGGAGCAAATAATTTATGAGGAATAATCCCCCATAATCCATGAGGAAAAGGTTAGCGACCTGCTACTCTACTTAGATGTATGCAAGTCTATGGGGCCAGATGGGATCCACCTGAGGGTACTGAGGGAGCTGCCAGAAGTGCTTGCCAAGCCACTTTCCATTATTTATCAGCAATTCTGTCTATTGGGGAGGTCCCAGTCAACTGGTGGTAAGCAAATGCGATGCCCGTGTACAACAAGGGGCCAGAAGGAGGAGCCAGGAAACCTCAGGCCTGTCAGTCTGACCTCGGTGCCCTGGAAGCTCATGGAGAAGATTATCTTGAGTGCTGTCATGCAGCACTTACAGGAACAACCAGGTAATCAGGCCACTCAGCATGGGTTTATCAAAGACAGGTCCAGCTTGATGAACCTGGTCTCCTACGACAAGGTGACATGCTCAGCGGATGAGGGAAAGGCTGTGGATGTGGTCTACCTTGACTTCACTAAGTTGTTTGACACCATTTCGCACAGCATTCTCCCTGAAGAAGCTGGCTGCTCAAGGCTTGGACAAGTGTACTTTTGGTTGGATTGAAAAATAGTTGAGTGGCCTGGCCCAAAGAGTTTTGGTGAATGGAGTTAAATCCAGCTGGAAGCTGGTCACTAGTGGTGTCCACCAGGGCTTGATATTGGGGTCATTTCTCTTCAGTATCTTTATCAACGATCTGGACAACGGCATAGAGTGCACCCTCAGTAAGTTTGCAGATGGCACCAAGTTGAGCGTGACTGTTGATCTACTTGAAGGTAGGAGGGCTCTGCAGAGGGATCTGGATAGGCTGGATCAATGGGCCAAGGCCAACAGTATGAAGTTCAACAAGGCTAAGTTCTGGGTCCTGCACTTGGGGCACAACAACCCCATGCAACACTACAAGCTGGGGGAAGAGTGGTTGGAAAGCTGCCTGGCAGAAAGTGACCTGGGTTTTTGGTTGATAGACAAATGAAAATGAACCAGCAGCGTGCTCAGGGAGCCAAGAAGGCCAACAGCATCCTGGCTTGTATCAGAAATAGTGTGGCCAGCAGGACTAGGGAAGTGATTGCCCTCCTGTACTTGTGTCTGGTAAGGCCACACCTTGAATAGTGTTCAGTTTTATGCCCCTCACTACAAGAATATCAAGGAGCTGGAGTATGTCCAAAGAGAGGCAATGGCACCGGTGAAGGGTCTAGAAAACAAGTGAATGATTGAGGTAACTGGGGTTGTTTAGCCTGGAGAAAAGGAGGCTCAGAGAAGAGCTTATCGTACTTTACAATTACCTTAAAGGAGGCTATAGCGAGGTGGGAATCGAGTTCTTCTCCTAAGCACTAAGTAGTAAAATGAGGGGAAATGACCTCAAGTTGCACCAGGGGAGATTTTGTTTGGATATTAGGAGAATTTTTTTACTGAAAGGGTGTTGTTGTGAGGAATGGGTTATAAGCAGAAGATTGGCAAGGAGGATGGGATCAGAACGGAAGACTGACGAGGAAGATTGTAAATATGCTCAAGTGAATTTGCAGCTGGATCTGTATAAAGTCTGGAGAGCAGCAATGTAGAAAAACATACAAATTATGTCTGCTGCTGTTTGTGTTCTGTGTGTATGACAAGTAGCATATCTGTGCATAGATAACATAGGTATTTGGTGGAATTGGAAGTGCCTTATCAGATGTGTTTGAGCTCCCAGTCTTGGTACAGAGATCAAAGAAGCACAGTGAGAATCACAGCATGGTGGTAAAAACTGCACCTGCATGAACTCTTGATAAAAACAGGTGAAACCAGCAGGCCGATGATCTCCTAGCATGGACCCTGTTTGGTGGTTCTCGCGTTCCCATTTGTTTGCCCATGCTTGTGTACCTCTGCTTGGGTGTTGCTTCGGGGATCCCCCAGTTGGTGAGGTAACATGAATAAATGTACTCTTTGCATTTTAGCTGTGAGTCTGTGGTCATTCCTGTTGCCTGCCTGTGCAGCATTGGAATAGGCTGGCTTTGGAAGTGGTTGAATCACCATCCCAGGAAGTCTTCACTCAAGATGTGTAGATTTGGAACTTAGTAGCATAGGTTAGTGGTGGACTTTAGTGCTAGACTAAAGGTTGGACTAGATGATCTTAGAGGTCTTTTCCCACCTGATTGATTCTAAGATTCTATTAAACAATTAAAATAATAAAATTTAACATATGAAGGAATATAATATCTACCTTGTGGTGGCTAAGGAAGCCCAAAGAATAATTAATAAAGCAAATTCTGAGCCTATTTATTTATGCAAGTATATAGCTTAGTCCAAGAAATTAACATAAATTAGATACTTAGCTCCTAATTTAAATGTGAGCTTTAGATGCAATGTTATTCCTTACACAATTTTCACTGAAGGTAATGGAAGATTTTTGGTCCTTATTCCAAATAAGGTGTGGTTTATTAATAGAGAAATAAGTTGTAACCTAACATTGTATATGTTATTATTTAATTAAATGAGAGGCTTTTAGTTCTATTGACTTTTCCTAGTTTAAGAGGGAAGATTATTTATTAAACATGGAGAACATTAAAAAATATATATATTTATTTTATTAATTTTGACTTTTTTTTTTCTGGGATAAAGCAGCGGATAGTACAGACACAAATATGGCATAAATACATAAATGTCTACATTTTAAATATATAGCTATGTTAAAAACTTGTGTAGTGTCACAGTGTTACAATTGTGTGCATTCACTTGGTATAAATTAAAAAGGATTATTTTGCTTCATTTACTAAGGAAGGGGGTAAGCTAGCACTGTGTTTGTGGGCTATTTGATTTTTGTATGCATTGAAGTATTTAGATTTAATACCTGAGTTTTCAGTTGTCTTCTTCTTGAGAAAGAGAATGAAGTCATTGCTTACTAAAATTGTCAGATTAATAGCACTAGAAGCACATATTATGTGACAGCAGTGTCAGATCCTTGACTCTTCTGTTCTAAGGAACTTCACCTCTATTAGAAATGGCCCAGTGAAGTGAGATCATTTGATGTTCATAACCATTGCTGTTTTTTTATTTTTATTTTACCTGTAATTTCCAGGATGCTCAACACCGTTTTAACTAAAGTCTCATGCAAAATGGTCATACTACACATTAAGAGGATGGTAGATCAAAACTGTTGATTTATGAGATGTAATTGTCCCATAAAATGATAAAAGGCACAGTAAATGTTATGCTGGGACTAAATTTGAATCGATGGTATAAATATTAAACTATTCATGTCCACTTTTGTCCAAACTGTTTAATATGCTGCTTCTTGAAATAGACGCTTATTAGAGTATTACACTAAGAATGTCAGTTGATGCCACATTGGCGACGCATTTAGGATCATACAATTAGATTAGCAAAGGAAAGATAGAAATTAAAATTTTTGATTCTATTTTTCTGAAGTGTTACTTAGGCAGATGTATGCATAATCTTATTTGCTGATTTAGAAGGTGGTGTGAAGAAAAAGAAATAAATTACAATACATTGAGGATTTATAGTGTTTTTACTTTAGCCAACAGCTAGAGTATTTTCTGTATCTCAAACAAAAGTGGTACCAGTCTGCTGGTACCAAAAATGCATAACATTTTAGGAATTTTTTTGAAGAAGCAGAATGAAGTGTTGAAAAGCACTTATGTCAGTATATGACATGGTCCAGAGACTCAAAAATAGTCTAGAAACAGAAGAAGAAAAAAAAGTTAGCTGAAATAGAGGGAATGGATGAGATCACAGAAACACTGAGAGAAAAGAAATCTAAATTAAGAGGTCAAATGCAACATTAAATCCCAGACAAATAGAAAACAAACAAACATGCTGTAAATATTCATCACTTAAGTGAAAAAAAAGTAAAAACAAAAGAATTTTAATAGAGTAAGTTCACTCTTGATTATATATTTCCCTTCCCTTCCCTTCCCTTCCCTTCCCTTCCCTTCCCTTCCCTTCCCTTCCCTTCCCTTCCCTTCCCTTCCCTTCCCTTCCCTTCCCTTCCCTTCCCTTCCCTTCCCTTCCCTTCCCTTCCCTTCCCTTCCCTTCCCTTCCCTTCCCTTCCCTTCCCTTCCCTTCCCTTCCCTTCCCTTCCCTTCCCTTCCCTTCCCTTCCCTTCCCTTCCCTTCCCTTCCCTTCCCTTCCCTTCCCTTCCCTTCCCTTCCCTTCCCATCCCGTCTAATAATGTCAAGTATCAGAAACAAGATTAGACAAAACTGACCTGATATGTTGTAGTACCTTGTACAATCTTTTGGTAGAGAATATTGGTAAAATTGAAAGAATTTTTTAAATTGAAAATCACTGCTCTAGAATTATTAAAACAGAAACAAATAAAAATGCCCACGTATTTTTATTTTCCCAGTTTGCCTTGTAGTGAAGCTCTAACGGGTAGTGTTGTGTTAGCGATTACCACTGAACAGTATTATGAGGTAGAGCATGTTCTTTTCCAAATTTCTTTTTAATCTCTACATAAGAAAATTTCTGATTTTTCTAAAGATAGTTGGTTTTGTCAGAAGTTTCCCCTGGTTTCAAATAAATTAGCTTTGCAGCAGTAGTGGCTGACATGCCTTGAATCATCCATGGTGCTTAAGAAAGCAGCAACAGGACACCTCTAAACACTGTGACACCCTCAAACTGTTTTATTACTAACTCATTGCAGTTTTGAAACACGTAGACGTGAATCTGGAACTTGCTCATCCCCCTCCCCGTTCCCTATCTAGTCTGATTTCTTGACTTGAAATGTACGCTGTTCTTGAATGATTTAACCCCATAATTGTGTTTGCAGGATGAACCTAGAATGCAGCAATTACATGACTGGTGGTTATCTCATTTCCATCCTCTTTCTTCCCCATTGCATCTGCTGAGACTTACAGGCTCTCACTTACCACATGGAGATAGAAGCTTTGCTGTGTACAAGCGTTTGATGAGGATAGCAAAGAGCACAGCTGGTCCATGGAAGTGGAGAAACAGGACAATTTTCTTCCAGCTTCTTTGCCTCACTACAGCTGGAGTGCACAGACTGAGGGAAATATTGCTTCATTTCTAAGAAATGATATTATCGACTACAGAACTATGAAGCTGAGAGACGCACAATGATGGTCAGGCCAGGTCATGCAAGACAATGTATTTCTATTTTTTATTTTATTTTTTTAAGAAAAGTAATACACTGGTAGAATCTTTACTTAATAATTTTGGTATTATATTCGTTCATTTAAAGGTAAAATCAGATTTGTGCAATGAATGATTAGAAGACTTGAGTTAACTATAGATGTAGAAAAGACTACACAGCCAACTCTTGACCACCTCACTGAATTTATACTTGAATAAAATAACAAACCTCCAGAATATACCCAGCATCTATGTAATTAATTTTCTCTCCTGAGGAAACCTGCAAGGCTCAGAAAGATGTTATCACTTAGCAGAAGGGAGAACTGTTGTGTAAGGGAGGAACATTTCTTTGAAAGTTCCTTCAATGGGCATCCATCCATATCCAGACCTCTCTCATTTGTTAGTTAAATATCCATGACATCAGATTAGTCAAATGTTTCTGTTTAATCGATGTGTCATAACCTCACCACTAGTTTTTAAAAAAATCTGAACATCATAGCCAATCTATAGCAAGACTTATTTAACCTACATAATCTTTAGCTAAAAAAAAAAAATAAAATATTGCAAGCCTCAACAAATATTTCTGTCAGACAATATATGTCTAGGGAACAGCACATGTTTGTTATGATGTCAGATTTCTGTTCAATAAAAAATAAAATAAAATAAAATATATATATGTAATATGATGGAGGTTTTGTAATATTAGCAGTAATGAGTTTCAGCTGAGACAGCTATAGCTTCAGCTATAGCTTTTTTCCCCAATCAAGCAATTTCCAAAGAATAAGTTCTACTTAAATGAGAACTATAACAAACTTTTCTATTTAATGAGATTCCATGTTAATCTCCCATGCTGCAAATCAATTATTTAAAGCCTTTCACAGCTAATGGATCATACAGTACCTTTTGATTAATGCCAACAAGCTAGTTTTAATGCACTGAAACAATCAACAGTCTTACCGACTCTGTTTTAATAATATTTTTCTGTGGATAGAGAAGAAATAATTTAAAAAATATATATTTCTATATATTTCTATATTTCTATATATTTCTATATATATATATTTCTATGTGAGAAAAATACTGAACTCAAACTGCAGCAGAGAATATATATAGTTGTGATTACTAGCAATAGACAAAGAACTTTGCTGATTTGATAATGTTGATTGAAAATTCTGCATCTCCTATTCAACAGCCAAGTATCTATGCTTAGCATTTTGCAGGACAGCCTTTTCCACTAAAGTACATTATAGCCACCATTTCTCACCAGAATTTGATTTAATAAAGCTACTAATGCTATAGTATAAATATAGGTGTTTTGCATATTCTACTGATACAAATTAACATGATTTTTTGTGTTCTCAATTCATGTGGTGCCCTGTGGTGGATATTCTGCAATGGTGCCAAATGAGGGCTTCTTTATGAATGTACATCTCTATGTAAGAATGATACATTACTGAGAAAAAAGAAGAAAATACAGCATCGTATATTAATAGTTTCTATGCAGCAACAATTACATAATAAAAACTGATGTGCATTCAAAGAGAAAAAAAAATAAAAAGTGGTTAGCTACCCTGCCTCAAACCCTATGTTTGATTTACAGGCTACTTGTTTTAAGTAATGCACATTAGCATAGCATCAGAAAGTTATAGTTCATTGAAAAACATTCTAACCAGAAACTAATGCATACACAGACTTTTGTATGGTTGTTTTTAACAAAGCAGAAACAATTTAAGGTGGTGACTTTTAAAAGAACCTTCACAGTTAAATGGACAGTTAAACGGTTATGTTCAGAAAAGTTATAAAATCTACTTGAGTGCCTAGTGTTTTGATTTAAAAACACTTTACTTCAATTTTGAGATTTTGAGCATTGCTTTTTTTTTCTTTTTTTTTCTTTTTTCTTTCTTTTTTCCTTTTTTTTTTTTTTTTCATGGAGAAAGTGCTGAAGATGAAGAAACAATATGATAATCTAAAGTAGTAGTTCCTGATATTCATGAAAAAGAATCGTCACGTACCCTTTCAAATCACTGAACTTTGATATTCCACATACTATAAGCAAATAAATAAAGCCATCAGGAAAAAAAAAGAAAAAAAGAAAAAAAAAAGGACAGAAAAACTAACATGGACACAGAAGGAAAAAAAAAAAGAGCAGTGTTTCATGCAGTACTGGACACTTGGAGTTACAACAGAATTATACACTTGATTCGGAATTCCTTCACTTGATTTGGGATGAACAAAAATGAGTCAGCATTTAAGAGTAAGCATTTAATAAGTAGATCAGCAGTTTTGCAATCAAATAAGAACTTTCATTTTTATTTTATTTTATTTTATTTTATTTTATTTTATTTTATTTTATTTTATTTTATTTTAATTTTATTTTATTTTATTTTCACAGAATCACAGAATCACAGAATTGTCTAGGTTGGAAGAGACCTCCAAGATCATCCAGTCCAACCTCTGTCCCAACACCAACAAGTCCTACACTAAACCATATCACTAAGGGCTACATCTAAACGTCTTTTAAAGACCTCCAGGGATGGTGACTCAACCACTTCCCTGGGCAGCCCATTCCAATGCCTAACAACCCTTTCAGTAAAGAAGTTCTTCCTAATATCCAACCTAAACCTCCCCTGGCGCAACTTTAGACCATTCCCCCTCGTCCTGTCACCAGGCACGTGGAAGAATAGACCAACCCCCACCTCTCTACAGCCTCCTTTAAGGTACCTATAGAGAGCGATGAGGTCTCCCCTGAGCCTCCTCTTCTCCAGGCTGAACAACCCCAGCTCCCTCAGCCGCTCCTCGTAAGACTTGTTCTCCAGACCCCTCACCAGCTTCGTTGCCCTTCTCTGGACTCTCTCAAGCACCTCCATGTCCTTCTTGTAGCGAGGGGCCCAAAACTGAACACAGTACTCGAGGTGCGGCCTCACCAGAGCCGAGTACAGGGGGACAATCACCTCCCTAGACCTGCTGGCCACACTGCTTCTTATACAAGCCAGGATGATGTTGGCCTTCTTGGCCACCTGAGCACTCTGCTGGCTCATATTCAGCTGCCTATCAACCAGTACTCCCAGGTCCTTCTCGGCCAGGCAGCTTTCCAACCACTCATCTCCCAGCCTGTAGCGCTGCTTGGGGTTGTTGTGCCCCAGGTGCAGGACCCGGCACTTGGCCTTGTTGAACTTCATATAGTTGACCTCAGGCCATCGCTCCAGCCTATCCAGATCCTCCTGCAGAGCCTTCCTTACCTCGAGCAGATCTACACATGCACCTAACTTGGTGTCGTCTGCATACTTACTGAGGGTGCACTCGATCCCCTCATCCAGGTCATCGATAAAGATATTAAAGAGGACCGGCCCCAGCACTGAGCCCTGGGGGACTCCACTAGTAACCAGCCTCCAACTGGATTTGGCTCCATTCACCACAACTCTTTGGGCCCGGCCATCCAGCCAGTTTTTAACCCAACAAAGCATACTCCAGTCCAAGCCACGAGCAGCCAGTTTCTTGAGGAGAATGTTGTGGGAAACGGTGTCAAAAGCCTTATTGAAGTCAAGGTAGATCACATCCACAGCCTTCCACTCATCCACCAAGCGCGTCACTTGGTCATAGAAGGAGATCAGGTTTGTCAAGCAGGACCTACCTTTCATAAACCCATGCTGACTGGGCCTGCATAAAATTTTATTTTGTTTTATTTTATTTTATTTATTTTATTTTATTTTTTTATTTTATTTTATTTTATTTTATTTTATTTTATTTTATTTTATTTTATTTTATTTTATTTTATTTATTTTATTTATTTTATTTTATTTTTTATTTTATTTTTTATTTTATTTTAATTTATTTTTTGTGATAAATATAAAACAAATTATGAAGACAAAATATTATTATTTTTTTAATACAAAACATTTTTGTATTTTCATGCTAACATATACTCCTTACATATATGTAAGGAAATAGAATATTTTTTAGCGATAAAGGTTTCCAGTGTGATTATGAAACTTTATCTTTATTCAGAGAAATCCTTCAGAAAGAAGTATAAAAAATGACAACTTACTCTAAAATATATCTTAGACATATTGCTAACGAATACGGTGATGCTAAGGTTATGATGATAAGGCTAATGATAAGGTTCCTCTCAGATCCTCAGCTCAATCCTGGGTGTGTATTAATTCCTTATTTCCTAGGACCACACAGGAGTGAGACAACAAAAATTTCATTTATGATCTTTGTCCCTCAGCCAAATTTGCAGGTTCTGTGTGCTGTGTACACACACCCATACATGTACCTATAGACATCACTATCGGTAATTGATTTTTTTTTTTTTTTTTTTAACCGAGGAAAGCAGGACAAATAGCCAAAAATAAACTAGTTGTGATCATGTTCAGCTTTTGTATAATGATTAATATTTAGACAAATGCCAAAAAAGATCTGGGTACATTTTCCCATCACAGCAAAAAGGAGTTCATCTCCCACATCACTTTCGAAGTCAATGCACATTCAAGCTGAGAGTGCTTACATCTCTGTAGCCAGCAACTCTGGACTCATGGGGTGAAAAGGATGGCAAGCAAGGTAGATGAGCATCAGGCTGGTGTCTAGTAGCACTCACATATGGGAAGGATCAGCTTGGCTGCAATCTCTGCACCACGCGATTATTTCTGTCTTTCAAGAAACTGTTGTTGAAATTAAGAGAGAGAGAGAGAGGGGGAGAGAGAGAGAGAGAGAGAGAGAGAGAGAGAGAGAGAGAGAGAGAAATGGTGCAGAAAAAGGCAGGAAACAAAAACTATGAGAGTCTACACCCTAGCTGCATCACTCTTGAGAAAAATAGCTCAACAGCTCCTAAATAGCTCAAAGACTGCAACAGACACACAGACAAAATAAATAATAAAGAAGCAGTAATTAAATGAATACAAACAATGTTAAGCATTTCAATTAGAAATATGGAAATATTAAAAGCCATTTGCTGCATTTTTTCCCAATTTGTTTTACCAATAGTTTTAGAGTTTTTCTACCTAAATTAAGAAAGCACTTTGAACAATTGTACCTAATTATTTGTTTATAATAATAATTTTAATAGCTAGCTTTGTGGATGCCACACAGAGACTGAGATATGATATATACTAAGACATATATGGTAATGTAGAAAGGAAATCTTTCCACCCCATTTAAAATAACTTATTCTACAACTGATCTGATGAATAAATCCAGTTA
>NC_139724.1:58174718-58244673 GCF_964211835.1 Anser anser
GCTATGAATCATGTTCAAGAGAGTTGCATACCAGATTAAATGATATAAATGGTTAGCTGTTTTCGTTTTATTGTGCCTGTTATTCTTCAGGGGAAAAAAATATTTTCCAATAAATTAACATCAGTATTTCCCTCTTTTTAATTGTTACTGAAATGAAATTTGCTACAGTACCTGTCTAAACCAGATAATGCAGAATCTTCATCCTGTAACTAGGGATGAATGAAGCTCAGAAGGCTTTGAGTTTTGGATAATCTTCCCAAAATTAAGATGCTTAGCACAAGTTTTTATGAAACTCTCTAAATGAAATGATGCTTCTGCAAGTAACATTAGCTTCTATCATCTTTCAGATACTCCATATACATTGAGCAGTTACTTCTTACTATCCTGAAAGCATGCTGTAAAATAAGCAATTATAAACAAGTGTGTGGAAATATTCAAAGACCTAGAACAATTTCAGAAAGGAATTCAGCAGGTTAATACTTCCCATGTACTCCTACTTAACATTTGACCTTTTTTCTCCATGTTGAGACTGGAAAAATAGGACATTGCCTTTTTGCACACCATGAGCTTTATTATTTGCACTGAGATGACATACCTCTTCTCTTTATCTTCCAAAAATTCTAAAGATATATGACCATGGGTGGGCATGTAAGTTTTGTGTCTAAGATATAGAGGCTTGCATCATCACCTAATGTAGCCAACCATTTTAATCCGTACATATCAGGCATGTTACTGAAAATATGACTGAAGCTGTTGCTTTTAACATTAGGGGAAAGAAGACAGGAATCAGCACTTGCCATTTCATCTCATATAATGCTGCTTTTTACAATTCATCCTACCTTAAAACAGGCCCTACTACCCTCTCTTAAGATCTCTTAATTTTTTTTTCCTCTTTTTTTTTTGGGGGGGGGGGGGGCTTGCAGGTGGAGGGGTGGGGGGGTTATTTCAACTTCCCATGAATTTATGTACCTTATACATCTAAGAATACTGTCTCCATGTCTATGGAGTTAAAATATCTAGTTATAATAAAATTCAGTCACTTTGAATATATCTGATTTATAGACATCAGCACTGAGCATGAGAGCTACATTTATTAGGTACATTTAAGCATCATGGGTATTTCTTGTCCAATAATAGTTCATCAGCTTGTAGTGTAGCATGCTGACATTTGAAATTCTTTCCACAGTCTTAGCAGGAGATTCAGTGTTTTAGATTTTCATTTCCCAGACAGTTACAGACTAGCCGTGTGAATATATACTTTCTCTTATTCTTTTCTAGCAGAAAGACTTTTATTGTAACTGTGTCCTGGTTCCAGTTAGGACAGAGTTAATTTTCCCTCATAGTAGCTGGTAGGGTGCTATGTTTTGGATTAGGATGAGAAGAGCGCTGATAACATGCTGATGTTTTAATTGTTGCAGAGCAGTGTTTACACCAGGCCAAGGACTTTTCGGCTTCTCGCTCTGTCCTGCCAGCGAGCAGGCTGGGGGTGCAGCAGGAGCTGGGAGGGGACAGACCCAGGACAGCTGACCCAAACTGGCCAAAGGGGTATTCCATACCATCTGACGTCATGCTAAACAATATATAGGGGTGGCTGGCCAGGGTGGGGGGCCGGCTGCTCAGGGATAGGCTGGGCATCGGACAGCGGGTGGTGAGCAATTGCATTGTGCATCACTTGTTTTCTTACACATTATTATTATTAATACTATTATCATTATCACTATTATTATTATTACTGTTGTTATTATATTCCTGTCTTAATAAACTGTCTTTATCTCAACTCACCGGCTTCACTTTCCCGTTTCTCTCCCCCATCCCAGAGAGGGAGGGGGGAGGGTGAGCGAACGGCTGTGTGGTGTTTAGCTGCCAGCCGGGTTAAACCACAACAAACTGTTTATTCATGATTAAAGAAAAACTAAGTAAATGGACTTGCTCAAAGATGAATGAATGTGATTGTGATAGTGTTTTTTTCTTTCTTTCTTTTTCTTTCTTTCTTTCTTTCTCTTTCTTTCTTTCTTTCTTTCTTTCTTTCTTTCTTTCTTTCTTTCTTTCTTTCTTTCTTTCTTTCCTTCTCTCTCTCTTTCTCTCTTTCTCTCTTTCTCTCTTTCTCTCTTTCTCTCTTTCTCTCTTTCTCTCTTTTGAAGTACATAATAAATGTTTTTATTTTTACTTCCTCTTGGAAATTTCTAAGTGGTTTGCTTTCTGGCCTTGGTTTTAAATAATGAGAATTAAGACATTGAAAGAGCTTGAAACTCAGGTATTATGGACAGCATTTTTGTGTAAGTTATGACTATCTTTTAATATACTTGGTAGAAGGAAATGTGTACATAAGAAATTGATGTATGATCTCTAACTACACCTAGTTAAAGCTTGTCTCTGATAGTATCATGTACATAATGCTCAAAAAAATCTTCAATTCAACTAAATGTCTTCTATCATATTATCAAGTTCCTGTATGAAAAGGAACTCCTTCCTACTTCCCTGGTGTTCTATTTGTCTGCTGTTCTAAATCACAACCTTCCAGTAAGTACAATATTTTGTCTACCATGTATATACAACTATTATTTTTGCCCTGCAATTTTGCAAAGATACTTAATAGTTTATATTTCAATAATAAGTATAAATATTTCAAATGTCAGCATGCTACAGTACAAGCTGATGAACTACTGTAGGAAACTACAAAGACAAAATATAAAATAAAACATATAAATAATTGTTTATTTAAACTATTATGTCATGTAATATGCATTTATTCAGAAACTTAACTTATGAATTTCTATTTTGTTTGCAAATAAGGAATGAGGATCTCAATTAGTATCTAAATAGTGGCTCGCATTTAGTCATTATTTTTGTCACCTTCATTAAATAAGAAATTGGAATTCAATTATAAATAGGCAAAACAACAGTTTTGAAAATATTTCTCATTTTTCATGCTTTTTTTGATTTCTTTTTATAACACCTTCTTTATATTCACATACTGGAAAAATCTTTCTTGATTTTCAGTGGTTCTTTGATTTTGAATGAACTAAACACTGACTAACATTAATGGAACAAAATAAGAAAATGTTTTCTCTAATAAAGCAAAAACTGGTTTAGAACTTTCAACTCCTTTTTGTGTACTTTATTATAAACTTGAATGAGTCCTCTGAGATGATACTAGTCTTTAAAAATTCTAACTAAACTGATATCTGGAACCACAAACTATAAGTAGGTGATAAACAGTTCAATATCTCTTAGGTCAAACAGGCATTAAAATAGAGATACATGCAGTTTAAAAACACCAGCATATCTAGCAACATAAGGAGCCCATATAACTTGAAATGACACATAAATTCTTTGACTCTCACTAGTAAAGATGGGTAATCTCTTTGCCTTGCTGAGCAGACAAAACAGTGCAAGAGACAGAATGGAGACAAAAATGTCTATGACCAGGCCAATATACAATTAGAAAGTATAACAAACAGCACAGCAAATTCTTGAATTCAGGGGAGACTTGAAAGGACTGAACGTAGCAAACATAAAAGATAAAAATCTTTATTTTTTTCTTTTTTTCCTTATCATACACACCATAAGGAAGAATCATAAGAATCATCATAGCAGCAATAATACAATAATAAATGAAAGAAAAACACTGACAAGACTGACATAATTAGTTAATTAGTTTTCTTTAAAATTTAATGTTATTATGTAAAAACAATTTTCTATATCCCCAAATACTTTTGAATATTTCAATTTTCAAAATAGATTTAAATATGCAAAAATAATTATTGTATATTATTTATATTCAGGTTCCTTATAGAAACCTGAATTATTAATCAACTGCTTTTCAATATTCACTTTTACACCTAAAAATTTTCTTGACAAATTTCAAATGATAGACATCTGAAAAAGCATAATTCAACAGTACATTATTTATTTACAGCCAAGCATACCTACCTCATCCATATCTTTTGCCAAATATTAACACCTCTTTTGGAACACATTACTTTTGTTTGTCAATCAATACAATAGGTTTATTGTACATGAAAAACTCAGCAGCCAGACACTGTCTGGAATTTAAGTAATACCAGGAAATCTTTAAAAGCTGCACCTAATCTTTCATACATTTTTAAATAGTGGAATACATTTACATCTGGGGCTTTAACTTGCATTCAATTCAGGAGATTAGGAAGTGTCTGACCATATAAAAGCCTATTTTAATATAAAAAAATAATTTTCAATTAGTGGCTGTAATTCAGTTAATTAATATTAGCAAAGTAAAATTATTCTAATTTAATCATGATTTAAAAAATAATAATAATAATAATAAAAAGTTCCTCAATGGAAACATGTAAACGTGAAGTATAAATTTCTACTGATTTCTTACCATTGATTTTTTTTTCTCACTCTATTTTTTTATTTTTTTTCCCTCAGCAGACCTATTTTTTTGCTCCACTCTTTTTTTAGAACCCCCTTGAGAGACATTAGATGTTTTACTAGGATATTAGCTGGCAAGCAACCCAATGAGTAGAAGACATGATCCTCAGTCAGCAGAAAGACCGATGCTTTTGATTTGTTGGAGATTCTCATTTCTCTTCAACGACCTGGAAAGCTAGTCAAAGACTTCTGGGAACTGCCAGACTTTTACAAGCTTCCACAGCTGCTAATCAAGAACATACCAACTGATCACTAAACCAAGGGTTCGTGAGATCATATGAGGTATTTTAAATGCTTAAATGCTAACCGAAATACCTTGGATTACAACAATTAAGCTATATTTAATAATGCACTGTTGTGTGTTCATTGTGATGTTACTCTTTCTTTCTATCACCTACGTTGTAATGTGAGGGAGAAAATGACAGGACAAAGACAACAAGGTAAATGCTGTGACCACAAATGGTCTTCTATTCCAAATAACAGTGTTTCACTGTAAGATTTAGAAGATTTTTGTTTCTTGAAGTAAGAAAAATAAAAAATATATAATAATTGTGACACACGAGAAAAGAAGCATCCAGCATATCTTCCAGTTTCTGGTCCTAACAAAGCAATCACTCAAAGGAAATGTAAATCAAGTAAAAACTGGGAGGGGGGAAGGAAAAAAAAAAGGTTAAAGAAAAGAAAGAAAAAGTTTATTTGGCTCTTCTCTACTGCAGCCAGATAGGTAGTTACCATCAATTGATCTCAGAATCATAGAATCACAAAATCATAGAATGGCCATGCAATCATGGAGGGGGCCTTAAAGATCCTCTAGTTCCAGCCTCCCTGCTATGGGCAGGGATGCCATGCACTAGATCAGGTTGCCCAGGCCCTTATCCAGCCTGGTCTTGAACACCTCCAGGGATGGGGCATACACAACGTCTCTGGGCCTTTCTTTAAGGCCTTTCTCCAAACAACATGGATGCACAACTTACCACTGTCTCCGACATCCTGTAAGCAACCCCTTTAGAATTGGTTTCCCTGGGATGTCGTCACCCCACTCACGCAGGACTGGGCTGAATCTTGCGTTTTCTGACAGTTGGCATCAGGGGTGTCCCCAGTGGTGGCGGAGTTGTTGGTCCACAGGCAGCTGCTGGTGAGAAGGGGTTCTAACTTGTATACCATTTCTTATGCCCCATTCTCAGTCCTTTCAAACCTGTTGAAAGTGAATCTGCTGTGGGTAACCAGCTCATGCTCCAGGAGGTGTCTAGAACCACACTGCCCTTGACTTTATTCAACATTTGCATTCCTTTACTCTCTTTACCTCAGTTTGTGTGAGTCTTTGGTGTCACTGGAGGTCCATGATGAGAGCACCAGGCCTCAGCCTGTCATGGTCAACCTGTACAGCTTAGTGACTCAAGCTGTGACATACCCAGGAATTTGACCCTTGCCTATGCAGCAACTGTCAGTCATCTATGTGTTTCACATGAGGAACTTGAAACTGAGGAAAAAATGGCCCAGACGTTGGGTCATAGGAAGACCTGAATATATTTCTAGCTTTACATTTCTAGTCACTTTTGGTATAGATGTAGTTTACCTTCCTAGAGATCCAGAAAACAGATTTATTAACTTAGATGCCTTGATCTACTGTACATGATTATATACATAAGTATAAACTGAAATGTATAAACGTGACTTTACCTTTTCATCATGAATTTTTCCCAGAGGAGAATAGAAAGAGTGTAATACTTGTTCATGTTAATTAGAAGTCAGTAAATAGGAACACCATGAGATGTTTTTCTTCATAAAACAGAATACAGTCAGTTAAAGATGACATTTGAGATTTCAGCTGAGGATGAAAGAAACAAGCATGGTGGAGCCACTCTGCTATCAAAGAAGAGGTCTCAATCCCTTTTGCCAGTGCCCTCTACTTGTTCCTTCTTCTTGCTCTAGTTCTGATTGTACATTTTCTTTCTCTTCTTTATACCATTACTAGGTAACTCATTGACTCAGTGGGATACATGATTAAATACATACACATAGACTGAAATGTATCAATGTAACCCTACATTTTCACCATTGTGGGAGGAAAGGGAGAGGAAAGATGTTAATTTAAACTAGTTCATGGAAGAGATCTGTTCTGCTTGTATTTTAGTACAACATAAGTATTTCTATGGAAACAGAAAGGGTAAAAAGACACAACAAAGAATAAGGCTTTGTTAAGTGATAGGATGCCATTAGATCAGCATAGCCTACCACTTCACCAGCTTTTGTGAGTATACTTTAATGAAATTACCACTTTTAGTCTGACATACTCTTTCATATGTATATATCATATGGTATGTTTTGCTTGACTTAATTACTGCTATTTGTACTATATTGAAAGCAGCATACTGTTGAAAACCAAGATAAACCCTTAACTGGTGCACAAATGGAATAGCTATATTGAATTCAGTCTATAGACCGAAAAGATAGAAACAAATATAATCAATCAGCTTGTTAAACTTTTGTTCTAATGGACAGAGGAAAAGAAGTTTCAAGAATCAGATTATCATATGATTATTTTAAAATAGATTAAAATATTAGAAGAGGAAAAAAAAAAAAAAGTTTATACTTCTGAATAACCCAGAGCTAGGGAGTGAGCTTGATCACTGGGTCCCTTCACAGAGGAAAGCTGTGAATGGACTGTGAAAACTGTGATTTCAAATGATCCGAATAAGAGCTCAACTCTGAGGTATAAATCTTTAAGAATACGTTTCATTACTTTAATTTCTCAATAAACTACTAAGAAAATTAATGTAATATTATTATTTAATGTGTCTTTTCATGGCTTGAATTTCTCTCCAATGTTGATCAATTGCACATAATGACAACATGTGGGAACAGCCCAGACTATCAGGGAAATCTCAAATTGCTTTGAAGCCTTGAAAGAAAAATATAGAATGTTATACATATATATATATATATATATAATTTTTATGGTACTGAAGACTATATGTGGGCTTCTGTCAGATTTGAGTCTAAATCAATAATATTTGTAATTTGTGAAAGTAGTGAAAGTATGTGAATAAAGTAAAAGGAAATTAGTAAACTGTGGCTAAAAGAAATACACACTTTCTGTCCACGGAAAGAGAGTTTATTTTCTAACAAACTATTCAGGTTTTTATTACATGTTCTCTAACAGATGTCAAATGTTTGTGAGATAGGATTCTAGAAAAACATAAAGCTTGTCATCAGATGAGAAAGCAAGGCATATAAACTGAGGATTTGGAGAAATATATTACTGGAGACTAGATGCAAGCAGAGATACGTAAACACTGTAAACATAAAAGCTATTTCCTTCTTCCTGTGGTGGTATATTTTACAAAGTGCTTTCATTATTGTACTGCATTTCTGTATGACATTTGCTGCTGGAATGCTTTCTACTGTTCTACTGTTTTTTGTTTGTTTGTTTGTTTGTTTTCCTCTATTTCTTTTTCCCTTTAAATAGCAAGAATTAGAGTGTTGACATAACTCTGAGAAGAGTAAATCATATCCTTATTTCAAATTATGGTCAAAGCTAGTAGTGGAAGTAAAAGTGTCCTCTGATAATACAGTGACTTTTACTAAATAGATTCAAATTAAACGTTCATTGTTTGGATGGACTGCATAATGATGCAACTGAACTACTTCTTCCATAAGACATAGGATAGTCATTGTTCTTATCATAACAGGTTCAGTGATTTTAGATTGCAGCTAGAACTTTGAACTAATGTATATACACTATGAATAGTCAGGGCAGTAGGCCTCTGGTTTCAAACAGGGGTGTACCAATATAATGGTAAGTACACATTCCTAATGGATTAGGCCTTGGAACAGGCTAATCTGATGGGGAGCACCTTTCTATGACAGGAAAAAGGGTTTTTGCTCAGGAGTTAACAGGGCCGCTTGACAGGGCTTTAAACTAGATTTGAAGGGGGGAAGGGATAAAACCAGCCCTTAGCGGTAAGCTATGAGACTGTACATTTTTGAGGAACTGCATGCTGATGAGGCCCTTCAGTCTGCCCTGCAAGGGGCTGAGTTGAATGAAAGACATCTGAAGTGTTTCTATACATACACATGCATCATGAGAAGTAGGCATTTAAGCTTCCTGAAATGCTTGCATACTAATGTGCACAGTATGGGAAACAAACAGGAAGAAATGGAGATCTACATGCAGTCACAAAGCTATGATCTCATTGCAATCACAGAGACATGGTGGGATAGCTCACATGACTGGAATGCTGTCATGGAAGGCTACATGGTTTTTAGAAAAGGCCAGCCAGGAAGGCAAGGTGGCGGAGTTGCTCTTTATGTGAGAGAGCAACTGGAATGCGTGGAGCTCTGCCTAGGGGTGAATAAAGAGTGTTTCAAGAGCTTATGGGTAAGGATTAAAGGCCAGGCGACCATGGCTGACACGGTTGTGGGTGTTTGCTACAGGCCACCTGATCAGGAAGAGGATGTTCCTGAGAAGGAAGCCTTCTTCAGTGTTGTGGTTTAACCCGGCCGGCAGCTAAGCACCACACAGCCGTTCGCTCACCCTCCCCCCTCCCTTTCTGGGATGGGGGAAAGAAACAGGAAAATGAAGCCTGTGAGTTGAGATAGAGACAGTTTATTAAGACAGGAAATAATAATAATAATAACAATAATAACAATAATAATAATAATAAATAATGTGTACAAAGCAAGTGATGCACAGTGCAATTGCTCACCACCCGCTGACTGATGCCCAGCCTATCCCCGAGCAGCCAGCCCCCTCACCCCGGCTAGCCACCCCTATATATTGTTTAGCATTACGTCAGATGATATGGAATACCCCTTTGGCCAGTTTGGGTCAGCTGTCCTGGGTCTGTCCCCTCACAGCTCCTATTGCACCCCTAGCCTACCTGCTGGCAGGACAGAGCGAGAAGCTGAAAAGTCTTTGGCTTAGTGTAAGCACTGCTCTGCATCAATTAAAACATCAGCATATTATCAGCACTCTTCTGATCCTAATCCAAAACATAGCACCCTAACAGCTACTAGGAGGAAAATTAACTCTATCCTAGCTGAAACCAGGACATTCAGACAGCTCGAGAAAGACAGCCTCTCAATCACAAGCCATGGTTCTTGCAGGGGACTGTTATCTGCTGGGAAGACCACACAGCTAGGCACAAACAGTCCAGGAGGTTCCTGCAGTGCCCTGATGACAACTTTTTGACACAAGTGTGGAGAAGCCAACAAGGAGAGGTGTGCTGCTGGACCTTGTATTAACGAATGAGGAAAGACTAGTTGGAGTTGTGAGGGTAGGGGGCAGCCTTGGCTGCAGTGATCATGATATGGGGGAATTCAGGATCTTGAGAGGAGGAAGCAGGGCAGAAAGCAGGATTGTGACACTGGACTTCAAGGGGAGCAGACTTTGTCCTCTTCACGGATTTACTTGGAAGAATTCCATGGGTTAGGGCCCTAGAAGGAAGGGGGGTCCAAGACAGCTGGTCAAGTATCGCTTCCTCCAAGCTCAAGATCAGTTCATTCCTATGAGTAAGAAGGCAAGCAAAGGGGGCAAGAGACCTGCATGGATGAGCAGGGAGCTCCTGGCAAAGCTCAGACAGAAGAAGGAAGTTTACAGCGTGTGCAAAAAGGGACAAACCACTTGGGAGGAATATAGGAACACTGTCAGAATATGCAGGGATGCAATAAGGAAGGCCAAGGCCCATTTGGAATTTGATCTGGCAAAGAATGTCAAGGACAAGAAGGGCTTCTTCAAATACATCAGTAGAAAAAGGAAGAGTGGGGAAAATGTCAGCCCACTGCTGGATGTGGCAGGTGCCCTGGTGACAAAGGATATGGAGAATGAAGAGTTGCAGAATGTCTTTTTTGCCGCAGTCGTCACTGCTAAGATCAGTCCTCAGGGATCTCAGACCCTGGAGACAAGAGAGAAAGTCTGGAGAAAGGAGGACTTTCCCTTGGCCAAAGAGGATTGGGTCAGAGATCATCCAAGTAAACCTGACATCCACAAATCCATGGGCCCTGATGGAATGCACCTACAGGTGCTGAAGGAACTGGCTGATGTTATTGCTAGGCCGCTCTCCATCATCTTTGAAAGGTCATGGAGAATAGGAGAGGTGCCTGAGGACTGGAAGATAGCCAATATCACACCAGTCTTCAAAAAGGGCAAGAAGGAGGACCCAGGCAACTACAGGCCAGTCAGCCACACCTCCATCCCTGGAAAGGTGATAGGACAGCATTCTGGAGGTCATCTCCAAACATGGGGAAGATAAGAAGGTGCTCAGGAATAGTCAGCATTCACCAAGGGGAAATTATGTTTAAACAATCTGATATCCTTCTATGATTAGCTGGGTAGATGAGGGGAGAGCAGCGGATGTGGTCTACCTTGACTTCAGCAAGGCTTTTGACGCTGTCTCCCATAACATACTCATAGGCAAGCTCAGGAAGTACAGTCTAGATGAGTGGACAGTGAGGTGGATTGACAGCTGACTGGATGGCAGAGCTCAGAGGGTTGTGCTTAGTGGTGAGGAATTAGTTGGAGGCCTGTAGCTAGAGGTGTCTCCCAGGGGTCCATACTGGGTCCAGTGTTGTTCAACGTATTCTTCAGCGACCTGGATGATGGAACGTAGTGCACCCTCAGCAAGTTTGCTGATGACATAAGACTGGGAGGAGTGGCTGATATCCAGGGGGCTGTGCTGCTGCCATTCAGAGGGACCTTGACAGGCTGGAGGGTTGGGCTGAGAGCAGCATCATGAAGTTCAACAAGGGCAAGTGCAGGGTCCTGCACCTAGGGAGGAATAACTCCAAGCACCAGTACAGGCTGGGGGTTGATCTGCTGGAGAGCTGCTCTGCAGAGAGGGACCTGGGAGTCCTGGTGGACAGCAGGCTGACCATGAGTCATCAGTGTGCCCTTGTGGACAAGAAGGCCAATGGCATCCTGGGGTGCATTCAGAAGACTGTTGCCAGCAGGTCAAGGCAGGTGATCCTCTCCCTCTTCTTGACCCTGATGAGGCACAGCTGGAGCACTGTGTCCAGTTTTGGGCTTTTCAGTACAAGAGGGACATAGAACTACTAGAGCAAGTTCAGAGGAGGGCTACCAAGATGATTATAGGACTGGAACACCTTTTGTATGAGGACAGACAGAGCAAGCTGGGCCTGTTTAGCCTGGAGAAGAGAAGACTGAGGGGAGACCTCATGCATGTGTATAAATGTCTGAGGGGAGGGTGTCAAGAGAATGGAGCCAGTATCTTTTGAGTTGTGCCCAGTGACAGGACAAGAGGCAACAGGCACGAACTGAAGCACAGGAAGCTCTGGCTGAATATGAGAGGGCACTTTTTTACTGTGATGGTGAGAGAGCACTGGAACAGGTTGCCCAGAGAGGATGTGGAGTCTCTTTCTTTGGAGATATTAAAAACCTGCTTGGACGTCATCCTGCGCAACGTGTTCTAGTTGATTCTGCTTGTCAGAGGGATTGGACTAGATGATCTTCAGAGGTTCTTTCCAACCTTGGCCATTCTGTGATTCTCTGTAATCTGTCTATTGTTTAAACACTTGAATAGTTTATGCAACACCCAGAATTCTAGCTGCTTCACCAATACAATTCTAGACATGAGCACTGCAAAGAATTTCAGGTGCTCAGAGAATTCCCTTGTCTTGGGCTGGATGGCTGCAGAACAGTCTTTGAATGTCTATTTAAGTCTCCAAAGAGAGAGTCTCCAAAGAGAGCTGTCTAAGTATCCAAAGATCTTTTGATCGTAAGATATAGCCTAATGAAGAACTCGTATCTTGCTTGCAAAGGATTTGCCATGGACATTGCCAGCAGTAACTGGAATGATAAACTTGGAAAATTTAAACACATGTAGCTAAAACAGAGGATTTTTGTGTCTGTAAAAGTAGAAGCCCATTAATCAGGTTTTAATACTGGTTTGTTTTGAACTTAAACCCTAAGTGCACTAATATCTTATACTTGTATAAAGATTTTTATAACCAATGCTCCTGTAAAAATATAATTTTCATTGCTTCTTGGAAGAAAAAGACCCCATGGTTACTGTCTTACGTGCAAGGCTCAAGTCGTGACCTATTAGGCTTGTTATCAACTTGCTATGGGAACATGCTGTGTGAACCAGAGCTTTGTACCACGTTTCTCTTCTTGTGATATACAGTTTTATCATGGGATAACAGCAAATACCTGAAAATACAAGCACAGGCTGAAAGGAGAGGCCCCAAATCTGTAAACAGTACACTGATAGTCAATTATTGATCTCTGAGAAAACACAACCTTGAGAGCTAGAAGAGGATAGCTTTTGCTTTTTGAAAAGGAGCAGCAGCTAAGCAAAAGAAAAAAAAAAAAGAGAGAAAAAAAGAAAAAAAAAAAACAGCAAAGCAGTAGGGTAAGGCACACACTGTGTCCTGGGATACTGGGAAACCAGTCCTGCCTCAGTCAGCATGGCAGAATGCATAGTCTAGAGGGAAGGGAGGCCAAGGGTGAGCAATTCTCTAGAAATTCAACAAAAGGAAAAGATAACAAATTTGAGAAGGAGGGGAGAGTTAAAAACAGAGAACTAGTACATTTCCAGCTTTTCTTAACAACAGGCTCTCAAGGTTGACTACCTTGACCTTGATGACTAAGGCTTACAAAGGGCTTTAGCCATGAGCTATGAATACTGTGGCATACAGCTAATTCAGGATGTGATTATCATGAAGTGTTTGGAATAAGTAGTGATAATGATAAAAAATGTTTAAGAGCTCCTTTGATAATATGGTGCGTTGTTAATGAATGTCAGTCTAGGATTTTTTATTTATTTTATTTTTTTAAGTTTAAAACTGATTTTTCACTCTTCTAAACACTGCCATCCCTACAATTTCTAATTCCCTAAGTGATGTATAAAATCAGTTGCAACACACAAAGCATGAGGTTCATAGGTCAGGAAGACACATCAAAGGCAGTAGAAATGTCATACAAAGGCAAAAATATATATATTTTTAGCCCTGTCTTGAAATTCTGAACAAGAATGGCTATACTGTTATTTGGAGAGTTTATCCTCTCCTTTTTGTTCCAGCCCTCACATTTTGGTTCTCACTGGACAGGGCCTTAGTCATATTATTAGTGACCTCTGCTTTAGCCCTGCAAAATTCTTATTTCTTGTTATGCTGTTGCATTTCCCTTCCTGAAAACTTTTCTTAAAAGATACTATTGACTCCAATCAATCAGGTATTGCAATTCATGGATATTATTTCCCATATTAAATATAATTTGTTTAATTCTTTAATGCATGGGTGTAATACTATACATTAACACTAATACTATCCACTAACTACTTATATACTATCAGTGATTAATGAAAACAATGTCAAAAATATTAACCATTGTCTGTATCCAAACTTAATACCTATTACTTGTCTGTATTGTCTGTACAATCTGCACATTGTTTGTCTATTTATTTATTTATTTATCTCTAGCAATCATTCCGTTCTGTGGTAGACTATTATTACTGACATTTATTGCATTGATTTTTTTAACTCTACTATAGTGGCCTTAACTAAATCTATCATGCTGAATGAAATGCAAAGCTAATAGCACATTTACAGACATTTCTTTATATGACAGTAAGATGAAGTCACAAGAAAAAGTTTTACTGCATGAATACGCTACCAATTCATAGTTAACATTAAGAAAAATATGTTTATGCTATCTTGCCAAGTTCTATTACCATGTGTGCTTTATGATGTACTAAAGGAAAGTATATTACAGCTAAAGGAGCATATATTAAAAGAGAAAAAGACTATTAAAAAGTAAGCCTCTTCTGCAGCAAATGTGAGATACAAAGAAGACTTCAAGTACTTACTTTGTTAAAAAGGATATATTTTCTGTGTGCTGTTTGAATATATTTTAAACAATTTCTGTTTTTTTTTTTAATAATTGTTTTTACAAAGAATTCACTAAATAAACAAATGAAACAAAGCAGAGGACATTGAAAGAATCACAGAATCACAGAATCACAGAATCGTCCAGGCTGGAAGAGACCTCCAAGATCATCCAGTCCAACCTCTGTCCCAACAACAAGTCCTACACTAAACCATAGGGTTTAGTGTAAACCTAAGGGCTACTAAGGGCTACATCTAAACGTCTTTTAAAGACCTCCAGGGATGGCGACTCAACCACTTCCCTGGGCAGTCATTCCAATGCCTAACAACCCTTTCAGTAAAGAAGTTCTTCCTAATATCCAACCTAAACCTCCCCTGGCGCAACTTTAGACCATTCCCCCTCGTCCTGTCACTAGGCACGTGGGAGAATAGACCAACCCCCACCTCTCTACAGCCTCCTTTAAGGTACCTATAGAGAGCGATGAGGTCTCCCCTGAGCCTCCTCTTCTCCAGGCTGAACAACCCCAGCTCCCTCAGCCGCTCCTCGTAAGACTTGTTCTCCAGACCCATCACCAGCTTCGTTGCCCTTCTCTGGACTCTCTCAAGCACCTCCATGTCCTTCTTGTAGCGAGGGGCCCAAAACTGAACACAGTACTCGAGATGCAGCCTCACCAGAGCCAAGTACAGGGGGACAATCACTTCCCTAGACCTGCTGGCCACACTGCTTCTTATACAAGCCAGGATGCTGTTGGCCTTCTTGGCCACCTGAGCACTCTGCTGGCTCATATTCAGCTGCCTATCAACCAGTATTCCCAGGTCCTTCTCTGCCAGGCAGCTTTCCAACCACTCATCTCCCAGCCTGTAGCGCTGCTTGGGGTTGTTGCGCCCCAGATGCAGGACCCGGCACTTGGCCTTGTTGAACTTCATACAGTTGACCTCAGCCCATCGGTCCAGCCTATCCAGATCCTCCTGCAGAGCCTTCCTTACCTCGAGCAGATCTACACATACACCTAACTTGGTGTCGTCTGCAAACTTACTGAGGGTGCACTCGATCCCCTCATCCAGGTCATCGATAAAGATATTAAAGAGGACCGGCCCCAGCACTGAGCCCTGGGGGACTCTACTAGTAACCAGCCTCCAACTGGATTTGGCTCCATTCACCACAACTCTTTGGGCCCGGCCATCCAGCCAGTTTTTAACCCAACAAAGCATACTCCAGTCCAAGCCACGAGCAGCCAGTTTCTTGAGGAGAATGTTGTGGGAAATGGTGTCAAAAGCCTTATTGAAGTCAAGGTAGATCACATCCACAGCCTTCCACTCATCCACCAAGCGCGTCACTTTGTCATAGAAGGAGATCAGGTTTGTCAAGCAGGACCTGCCTTTCATAAACCCATGCTGACTGGGCCTGATCGCCTGGTTGCCCTGAAGTGCCGCGTGATGACACTCAAGATAATCTGCTCCATGAGCTTCCCTGGCACTGAGGTCAAGCTAACAGGCCTATAGTTCCCTGAGCATGCAATGTACTAAAAATCTGTGTTAACTTAGCTACTGTATGTTAATTAAGATGACTTTTTTAAAAATCTAGCAAATAATAGTGGATTCCTCCCTTTCCTCTAGTGTAGAAGAACTAAAATATCATACTCAGAAAGATTCTGTCTTTGTTTCTGTAATTCTTATTTTCTAAAGTAAGCTGCCATTATTAGTTGGATCTTCATTTTGCCTCATCTTTTAAGCTGAAATATAAGCAGTTAAATTGTATTTACATTTAATTCTCTTTTCAATGTAAGAATCACATTAGTAAAGTTATTTAAAGTATTCTAGAAATAAGTTATTCACTAAGCTTAAAGTTAGTGGTACATTTTAGTACCTTTCACAAGCCAGGAAGTATATGAATCAGATTTACATGTCTTATATATGACTCCTAGAGAAGTTCTTACATTTGAGTGAAGATACAGAGTGAGGACAGGTTCCTTGTAGGTGAGACAGATATACACTAAGGTGGTGGGAGTGAGAGCGGAATTCTTGATCTAAATAGTTTTTCTAGCATAGGATTCTCACTACTTTTGCAAAAAATAATTCTGATACAGTTCTGAAATAAAGATGAAGTCTACACAGAGGTCCCCATGAATTGATGCTCTTAAACAGAATCAGAAAAAAATATGTTTGAGCCTGTACATATAACAGACTCTGAGTAGACTCTTCTCTGAGTCTATATATAATATAGACCCAGCATATGCTGAGTGAAGGTATTTAGTTTGGTCTGTCTATTTCAGTCTTCATAATCTGATGTTGTTATCTTTTCTCTTTATGCGTTATGTTAATATCGACCATGCAAAGTGATCTCTATGGGTGATAGAGATGAATCATTTAGAAGTCAGCAAGCCAAAATCAAGACATGACAAAACTGACATGTTGTTAGGCCACATGGCTTGCCTTTTTCAGTGAGCATTTTCATCAGACGAAGGAGTTAGCAATGACAATCCTCATTTATAATTTACTGTGATCATTCACATAAATTAAGATCAGGCCATCTTTTGTTCATTAAACATAAGACCTTTCAACAAAAACTTTTTGGGTCAGAAGATCACATGATTTTGCAGATGTTTAACAATGCACATTAGGGAGAGAAGAGTTACAATTGAAGGGATACAGAAGACATAATAATCAGTGGAGGTGATTCAAGATACTGTGGTTCTGTAATCAGTGCTGCGCAGAGCATCACATGCTCCATGTCACTTTAGAAGGGAGAAGCTGCACTGTGTCGGTTCACACAACTCCCTTCTTCAATATGTCTAGGTCCAGTCCTGGAGGGTTGATAAATATGACAGTCATGAGAGATAAAAATAACAGAAAAGACCGAATAAGTTAGGGCAGATTAAAAAAGAATGATAAAAGAATACATGGGATATGCTTGCCTAATAGGGCACGTACATCATTTAGTTTTAAAAGAATAATCCTTCCAAAGCAGAGAGTAGTAGAGATGAACAAGGCTGACTTGCAGGATTTTTGAAAGAATAAAGAATAGTAAGTGAAATTATTTTTTAAAATTCTGTTCTAAGATGTTGTACATGCACTTCTCATGTGAAAAAGCAACTCTAAATACTCTCTGTTAATTTTCTTGGCAATCTCACTACTCCTGTCTTGATTGTGTGCAATATTATTGTACTTGGTCATAGTAGCCAGCATGGTAACAGCTGTACTGAGCAAAGAAAAAAGTAATCTGTAATCAATTACTTCCAAGTAATCAGCATTATACATGTGTAAAATTACTTTCTAGATACACCAATCAGCAACTGGTAATAGATTGTTTTTTCTGGGGAACTTTGATAACCCTGTACACCAGTTTTTGAACTACTATTGAGCCAGTTTGAAGTGTCTTTCTACAATATTTATGGGAAGGTACATTTCATAAAATCAAGACACATGAGAACTAGATCTATTTATTTGTGTATGATGAATTATACTATTGCTGCTGATAAAATTTCAAGCTTATAACACTATTACATTTCAATCTTTAATGATGATAATAAAATACATTTAAATAACATCTTAACCATTAGGTATAAATATTTCTGATGGACTACTTTTTCTCTCAGAAATTTAGTCTCATCTTAATCGAAATATTTAATGAGAATTCCATCTGCTAAAAAAAAAAAATATGTAAAAACTGACGTGAAGTTTGGAAACAGAACAGAACTCATTAAAATGTAACAGAGCTTTTTATTTCAGCTCATTCTGTTCATTTTGATACAATTTCATTTCAAACCATGTCATGTGTAGGCTTGTCCAGCCAGTCTTGTGTGGTCTGTATTTTCTTTCAAGGACTGGGTTTGATTGTGAGGCTATATGTTGGCTGCTTTGATTGTGAAGTTTCTGTTCGGACACATTTGAGTGGTGTGTTTGTGTGACTTACTGGAGTCAGAGGGGTTGAAACTAGGGCTGTGATTGCAAAGCTGTGAACTTTCCTTATTAACAAAATGGAACAAAATAACAGTGGAACAAAACAGTCACTCAATCCCCTCCTAGCTCTGTTGAATCTGCTTTTTAAACAATATAAATAAAGTCTCTTCCCTGGCTGAAGAGTAGTCTATAATTTCTTTTGTAGTATTCACATAAAGCAACAAGACATCAGCTCCTCTCACTTCCCCACTGGAAAAAAATAATCTATTTTCCCTTGTCTTCCTTGTGTATGAGGAAGCAGGCAGCATCCAATAGTGCATAGGTTGGCTGGAATCATTAATATATTAATATACTTAATATATATATACTTAATATATTAATGTACTAAAGCAGATAATGCTCGTAATGATGCAAGTAAAGAGAAAGAGAACAGTGGGTCCTCAGTGGCTTCTCTCTTTTTTTTTTTTTTTCCCCTCCATTGGTAAAAAGGGAGGAAGGTGGCAAGGACCTACATGCTATGATTCAATTAACCTATATCGTTTTAACATTAGGAGGGAGGGGTACACACTCTGTTCTCCTAAATATTGAATGCCATGATGTTTTGAAAATGACACAAGCACACAGATGTGTCATAGTAAAACAGGCAGTACAGTCATGAAGACATAAGTGTATATGTCCACAGAAATAAGAAAGGTTTTCATTCATCCAGACTAATGTCTTAATAAAAACAAAGAACACAAAAGCTAAGTGAGTGATAATGATATTATATTTGTTATATCATATTGGAGCAAACACAGTTTCTTCTTCTTTATTTAAGTTGTTTGTGTTTTTGACAATATGTTTTGAATGGATTATGCTGAACACATACCAGTGTGGTCATATTTGGCTGCTGTGATTCAGAATGGATTTAAGTTAGTCTTGTAACTCTCTCTCTCCAAGGATCACCCATTTTATTATCTCTCCTTCAGCCAGTTTTTTTTTTTTTTTTTCCATACAACTTGTAGGAACTTCCTTTATTTAAGACCTCTACTCCATATGTGGTTGAAATGGACTAAAAAAATCAATGACGGCATTTCAAAGTAACACAGGAGCAGAACTTTGTCTTATTTTCCTTTAAAAAAAAGCAACAAACAAACAATCAAACAAAAACATTGAAAATAAATGCTTGCTTTATGGTCCCAACCATGTTAGTAATACTGAAAAGCATATCTGTATTTTGCTTAGTAGAAAAAGATAGCATTGACTTCTAGATCAGGGATGGAGGGACAAGCTTGACATGGGGAGAAGCACAAACTAAAAACAGTGGAAGTCAAAGTACACTTTAGACCAAGGACAGATATGGATCAAGTATAACTTTCAGAGATCCGTGATATTTTATACAGTGACTCAAGTCCTGGAGAATAGAAAGTAACAGAACAAACATAACTATATATTTTTTTGCATTTTTCTTTCTCTATGTGTGATTTTAGCATTAACTTATTTCTCATTTAATATTCCTTTTTTTTTTTTTTTTCCTTATAAAGAAAGACTTAAACAAAGACTATCCATGTTATACTGCTAGTGCCTGTTATGCTCTGGGTTGTTGCACCATAATACATGCACCAGCAATGCCACATGGTGTTTGAGGCCATGAGACCAGAAACATCTTTAATGACAACCTCTGGCCTCATGTGCCAGAGTTGGGAAACAATATCTGTCTTCCCTCATGAATACTTTCACTCCTTACCTTTCTTTTCTTTTGCTTTTTGTTCTTTCCACTCCTGTCTCATCCTAATGTCAAAGTACAGCTTTATTAATTGACAGTTTGTTTTGTGCTTTCTTTATCCTTTTCCACCTGCAGTGGCTAAAATGCTAAAAAATGAATTTTCTTCACATATAATGTGTCGTAAAGTAATTTTTAAATTAACCAACATTGTCCATGTCTTGGATAACCTGGTTGTAAAGAACAACATGTTAATTTTGCCTTTTGGTTAAGCGTGGTTATCACTACTGAAAACAATCGAAAAGTCAATAAATAAATAAATAAATAAATAAATAAATAAAATAAACTACCACCTCAAACTCCCTTTGCAATATCAGCTTCATTATCATTAAGAGTGCTGTTGGTTTGCTAGTTTCACACATAATCAGTAAAGCTGCTAATACCTTCAGCAACAGGCTTTCAATGCTTTGTGCCTTTGGCTAAGAAAGCATGACAGTTAAGCAAACCCAACCGGTAAAAGTATTCAGTTACTCTGCAATGTGAGAGCTGGTCCAGTAACAGCAGTAATAAGAATCGTTAACTGTACTGTTCTTTTAGAATCACATATTTTCCCTGAATTTTATACTGCTGCTACTTTAGAGGAAATTTACATGTCCAAACCTATAAATAAGAGAGTTTCCTTGAACTAAAGCTGATCTAAATGTTAAAATATTTATAATAAAACTATTGTCTTATCAAATTAGCTGTATTTTTTGTTATTTTTATCAGCTAAAAACACTTAGAATGTAACATTTTAATATAGTTTCTTTATACATTTATAATAAGTAGTATTTAAAACTTTGCAGGCACAAAGATGAGTCTTTACTCATCTTTGCAGTAAAGAACTGCAGTAAAGATTTGATTAATAAACATAAATTTTGATAGATATTAAAAAATGCAATAATCAAGTAGATTCCTCCCCTAAAATGATGAAACCCCCAAATGCAAGGAAACTGTGAACTAGTATGTACACCTTGTTGCTGTATTTCTGGTAGTAGTCTATCAGAAACATCAGTACCATAAAGCTGAAGTGTGTATAATTAGAATCTAAGTCAGTCCATAGTAATATAGTACTCAATGTCTACAATTCTAGGTCAGAGCTCATAGGGCAGAAAGAAACACTTCTGTAACAACTACATGCTCTGATGGAGGTTATAATTGTTTTTGAATCCTTGTCCCACTTCATTTCACTAACAATCTTTCACTAGACTTCATTTAATCCTAAGGATGCTAGAGGCATGCTGAATTTATGTCTTCTCTGACACTCAAAAAATAACCATTTGTGAGTCTCTAACATTCTGGATTTATCTCTGATACATTAATGTTAAATGAGAAAGCTAATTTCTGCATCTAAGTTCTACCTTTATTTTAATGAAATTCTTCAACAGATAGGAGTGTGGAAGAGACTCAGAGCTAAAGAAATATCAGTCAGTTGGATGTTCTACATGCCCACTATGCACACAGTGGTATAGTTTGTAGTATAAGATACAGCTTGATAAACATTGGACTATTGAGTAACTTCTAATGGGAAAAAATGAAGTGGCATAAGTAGGTGAAAAGACAGGTGCCTAAATATTAATTTAAAACACTGTAGGACTTCCTTCTTTAAGTGATTGGGAAATTTTTAACAACTAGGAAAAATGAAAAATCCCAAGTGTTTCCAGCTTTCAGATGCTGTACTACTTAGCATACAAGATTTACCTGAATTAACTGAATGTGCTCGCCTTAGAAGTTGTAAAATCACACTGTAGCAATTTGAACACTAGATGCACTTGCTGCTTTCACTGTGCATATGCTCTCCCAGACCATCTGTGTAATACACAATATGATTAGTCCCTATCCTACATATTTTCTTCATTTGATATATTGTATTTCAAATTCTCATTATTCCTTATCCTCTTCTCTAATTCTGCTTTTCTGAGACGTATTTGTGCATGCATTTAATTTCATCTTCTGGTGAGACATCTGTGCTTAATTAATTATCTGCAGACCTGATAAAAACAGTCTGTAGACAATTTAATGTTTTTGTGTTCAATAGATTCAATGTCCACTAAAATCATTTACTTTGGACAAAGCAAGACTCTTATTACTTGGACCCTAATTATAGATATTGTCATTTTATGTTCTGTTGCATAATGTTAACTTACAATAAAAAGTGGAAGAACTTAGATAAGCGAGTTTGGTAGTGAAGAGTATGACAATTGGGTTTTCGGGCTCTTTTACTGTTTGTTCCCTCCTACTCCAGCTCTGTCAAAGACAGTTCCCTTTTTGATTCATTTGCAAGTTGTAGTAATAACAGTTGGGAAAATCAAAAATGCTGGTAGATTTTTTCAATGGGATAAAGTATACCAAAATATAGATGGACAATTTTATTATTAAATATTTGCAATATTTAGTAGTAGCTGTCATTAGAAGCTACGGTTGTCTCCTTTCACCTTAGATACACAGAATGGTAGAACATCCTGGGTTGGAAGGGACCTTAGAGATCCTTTAGTTCCAAGCCCCCTGTCATGGGCAAGGATGCCACCCACTGGATCAGGTTGCCCAGGGCCTTGTCCAGTCTGGTCTTGAACACCTCCAGGGATGGGACATCCACAGCCTCTCTGGGCAACCTGCTCCAGTGCCTCACCACCCTCTCACTGAAGAATTTCCTCCTAATGTCTAGTCTAAATCTCCCCTCTTTTAGTTTAAAACCATTTCCCCTTGTCCTATCATTATATGACTCTCCCTCTTTTTTATAAGTTGCTCTCCCTCTTTTTTATAAGCCCTCTTTAGGTATTGAAAGGCTGAAATAAGGTCCCCCTGGAGCCTTCTCTTCAGGCTGAACAGCCCCAGTTCTCTCAGCCTGTCTTCATAGGAGAGGTGCTCCAGCTCTCTGATCATCTTTATGGCCCTCCTTTGGGGGAAGGATTCTAACAGATCCAAAACCTTCTTGTTCTGGGGTCCCCAGACCTGGATACAGTACTCCAAGTAGGGCCTCACAAGGGCAGAATAGAGAGGCACAATCACATCCTTCAGCCTGTTGGCCACTCCTTTGTTGATGCAGCCCAGGATGCAGTTGACCTTCTGGGCTGCAAGCGCATGCTGCTGCCTCATGTCAAGCTCTTTGTCCAACAGAACCACCAAGCCCTTCTCTGCAGGGCTGCTCTCAATGAGTTAACCACCCGGTCTGTATTGTTGTTTGGGATTGCTCCAACTCACATGCAGCACCTTGCACTTGGACTTGTTAAATCTCATTAAGTTCAAGTGTGCCCACTTCTCAAGCTTGTCCAGGTCCCTTTGGATGGCATCCCTTCCTTCTGTTGTATTGACTGCAACTCTCAGCTTTGTGTCATCTACAAATTTGCTGAGGGGCACTTGACCCCATGTCATTGATAAAGATATTAAACACTATTGGTCCCAAGACAGACCCCTGAGGGACACCACTCTTCACTGCCCTCCACCTGGACATAGAGCAATTGATCACTACTCTCTGGGTGTGACCTTCAAGCCAATTCCTTATCCACTGAATGTTTCACCATTCAAATCCATCTCTTTCCAAGTTGGAGATCACGATGTCAGATTGGATTGTGTCCAAGGTCTTTCAGGAGTCCAAGTAGATGACATCAATCAGTCTTTCTTTATCAACTTACTCCATTGTAGAAGGCCACCAGATTGGTCAGGCACAGTTTACCCTTGGCGAAGCCATGCTGGCTGTCTCAGATCACCTCCTTGTGCCTTTACATTACCTTTTTTTTTTTTTTTTTAATAGAACTCTTGTGTCCTCTCAAGGATATCCTACTCTAAAACCCATGTAGCCAACAGCACAAGAAGAAAAAAAAATGAAAGTAAGGAAAACTGTCTCACGTTTACCTGAGCAAAATTCAGGAAGCAGAATGATGATTTTCAACTATTTTGGCCAGAGGACTTGTATTTGGTGTTAGATTTAGGGAGCAAGAAATGAAAATTATAGTACAAAAGATATGTAAGCACTTGGGGGATCTAATATTATATTAGTCATGAAAATTTACACTGGATGCCTGTGTTAATCAGCCAGTTTTGGTGTCCTAAGACCACACATATAATCTCCAGCTGGGAAATCTTTCAGTTCCTGGGTCTTATCTACTAGTTTTTGTAGGCGTGTCAGACACAAAGAATATCTGAAACATCACTAGGCACTTAAGATTAAGCAAGTAAACTTCTGCACAGATATGTAACCCCAAAGCTGTGGTCACAAAACATCTTGCTATAGCACAGCAAGCAATTTGTTTTATCTTAAGCTTATTCTTCTTTCATATCAAAAGGTACTTAGTATCTCTTCATTACCGTTCTCATTTCTAAGCCCAGCTAGAAATTACCTTTCTTGAAGAAAGATAATTTTTCACCTAAATCCAGAGAAGTTTAATTGTATCAAATTTATGCAGCGCATCGATATTTAACCAGATCTATTGTCCTGTTGTTGGTCACCACCATGGTGACCCTTGCTTTTGTTTAAAATATAGAGAAGATGGCGCCATTCATCCAAAATATGCATGAAAAGGTTAAATTCCTTTATTTGCTTTTAATACCTCTTACCTTATTTATTTATTTATTTATTTATTTATTTATTTATTTTCATAATTAACAAGAATTAAAGTACAGGATGTTGTCCTCCTATTTTAAGCATCTTATTTATGAGCTATCTGTTCGTCCCCTCATAAACATTTATACACATATGCAAACAAAGATACCTCTTTCTGTGAGAATTGCCTTAGATGTAGCCTGTTCTTGCATGTTGGCAACAGATTTCATGGCTGTGTTTAAAAATAAAATACTGTTCTTTTTCAGATTTTAAGTAAAATGAAGTAATTGCATGCCTTTAAGGCAAATTTCCCAGGTGCAGATCCTAAGCAGAATGAAGGAGCTTTTTTCAATTCTAACTAAAGTACTTGAACCAAGATCTAGAGCAAAGAGCACCACATTTCCCAATCACTGCTTATAAAACTTGGAACAAAAAGGCTTTTATTTTTTATTTTATTTATTTGATGTTGTTTATTTATATCTTATGTATTTGTCTTGTCTGTTTACTTAAGTGACTTTAAGTAAAATACTTCTTGATATATAACAAATTTCCACTTTGGACTACTATGCACTTCACTAATATAATATGCAAATACTGGTATTGGAACTAAGAATCCTGAGAACTGTTAAGTAATTCAGTGCTTTAAAGTCATGCATCTCAAATTCTTTCCTTAGCAGAATGCTATCCCTTTTTAATCAAATGTAACATGTCTTTATCAAATTTTAAATTTCATACTAGAATTCTTTGTAGAAAATAAGAAATATTAGAATATACAGTGCGAAAATTAACAAAATACTTTCCAAAGGAAAAGCAAAAACCAACCAAACAAACAAAAATGCCTAACCATTTTAAAAGATATGCGATCCCAATAAAGCAATTCAGCCAAAGAACCACATGGTTATTCAAGTACTCACCCCTACAAGCAACAAAAATCTTCTCCTCTGTACAGTTATAAGAATCCAAAAGAGCGACTGTTTCAAAACTTGCTATGAAGCTTACTTTCAAAAATGAAGGCACTGAAAGAATTTAGACAATAGGAACAAATCAAAACCTTTTTCTTTGTAGATAAACTCTGTCTCAGCCCCCCAAAATGCCTGGCACTAATAATAGTCCTTAGATTTCTGTAAACTTCTCTAGTTTGTCACTTAACCTTTCTGTATATGAGTTTAGCCCTTTAGTCCTCTCAGAGAAGGTTCTTAACAAGCAAACAGTAATAACTAAAAATGATTGCAAGATCCTGTCCTCCAGACGAAGGCTTCTATGCTCTCAGGAAGAATGTAGTCATGGAAATAACAGATCCATCTTTCCACACATCTTGAGTTCCTTGGAAGTGACAGGAAGCCAGTGAAAAAGTTTCTGTTTCTCAAGTGGAGATGCGGTTTAGGACTTTACTATCTCTTCCAGCTCTATTACTTTACACATGTTCAGGAGATTTCTTCACTGTCATCTGCTGGATATAAAATCTGTTGTTTTTATGGCCAGTCTCTGAGATGGAACAACCTCTGAGAGGAGAGTGAGTAAACAGCATCATGAGTTTGAGTCAGGAATCTCTTACAATAAAAATTAAATGTAACCATATTCTTTTGCGTGTAAAAGTAGAAGTATCACAGAATCACAGAATCACAGAATCACAGAATGGGTGGGGTTGGAAGGGACCTCTGAAGATCATCTAGTCCAAAGTCTCTGCCAAGCAGAATCATCTAGAGCGCGTTATGCAGGATGGCATCCAGGCGATTATGTAAGCACCCTTTGATTTTTTTCTCTTTTTTCTTCTCTCTTTCCAATTATTGTTATCCTTCCCTTTTCTTGTGTAACAAAGTCCAAAGAAATAAGGTGAATGGATTTTAACACCAAGGGAGTAAATTTTTTACAGTATTTTCTAATTTACTGATGCAAAATGAACATGCACAACAAAGTAAAAGCTGCAATATCATAAATATGAGTAACAAGAATAATCTGACACAAAAGGAAAATTCCATGCTACCTTCATTGCCTTAACCTAATGTGGGAGGCTAGGTAAATTTTTACTACATGGTCTTCAAACCTTATTTCAAACTCAGGTCATATCCTACTCTTCTTTCATGCAATTAGTATAATTTGAACTGATATGGAAACATCACGATTTCTTTGAGCTGAGCTCTGTACCGAGATGTCAGAAAGAATGCCTTTGTGTCCCTGTATTTTCTTTTTGATCTACTATTTGCAGTTTTATATACCCACGTATATAGCAAAAATTGTGACTGAATCAACTGTCCTGGTATTGTTAGAATATGTTACAAATACTTCATTACAGCTGGAAATCAAAGGAACGTATATAAAAGTGGGAAGAAGTTGTCTTGCAGTTAAAACTCTTCGCTGAAAAACAGTAGGTCTATGTTCATTGCTGACTCTGATGGACATGTTTTGAGTAATTTAATCATTCTATAACTCATGTATAATATGCCCTGTTATAGAACTGACTTAGAACACAAAGTTTGTTCTATCAGTTCCTTCAGTCAAAGTTCCTTTACTCCTTACTTTCTATACGTACAAAAATTTGTAGGCCAAATTCTTGTTTGATATTTCTAGACACCATCATAAGAAAAAAACTATTTAAGTTTTCTTTAGCTAAATATTGTGTTTTGACCCAACAAAACGTGTCCATACATACTCCACAGATGCTCCTGTGCAGAAATAATAGTCCACAATCAGGTTAAAAAGGAAAAAAAAAAAAAAAGCAGAATACTGTTAGATATTTCATAGTCTGAGTCAATTCTTTGCTTATGAACGATATATTATAAA
This sequence comes from Anser anser, assembly GCF_964211835.1. Lineage (NCBI taxonomy): Eukaryota > Metazoa > Chordata > Aves > Anseriformes > Anatidae > Anser > Anser anser. The sequence continues at coordinate 58,201,940 of NC_139724.1, forward strand.
AAATTAGCCTCCAACAAAATGAATTTGATTTCCCTACAGCACACCCTGGCATGAAAATATGACTAAGAGTTTTTGCATACGCTATTTCCAAGAACACTTTCAAAGTATGTTACTTCATTTTAACTAGTAGAAACTGGGAATGACCTGGAAATGTCAAACATGTTTTAAGCCTGGAATGAGTGAGTTTCAAGTTTCAAGCTGATCAGAATTCAGGGACAATAGAAGTACTCAGTTCTGTCTCTGTTTCTCAGTTCTCCCCTAACCAGATTGGTTAGGCTAAACTGTAAAACAGTACAACTTTAATTTAATTTAACTTTAATTTAAGTATGATTTATGCTGTCTCATGTGGAACTATCAAAAAATGAACTCAGTCAAAGATCAGACATAATAGCTGACATAATATTCAAATTTAAGACATAATGGGAGGTACAATATAAGAAATAAGAACATCAAAAATCAAACCAGGCAAAGATTAACGTTCAATAATCTATTACATGGACTTGCAGATTTATGATGGACTAAGAATGCCAGTAAACTGACATGCAGCAACTTGATGGTATATGCAAATTCTGTGAGATAGTAAAGCTTTGACAATTTTAAACCAAAAAGCACATACCAGAAAACACTTTCAGTGAAGAGAGTGGTTACCAAACAGGTTCAGATTTTAAAAGTATTCATGTTCTGAATTTGCATTTATTTGTTGACCACCTGTTTGATGATTTAATGAAAAAAATGTGCTTCATACTCCCACTGTGTAATTTTTAGTATGCTCCTCATATTTATAGTTTTCCAGATGAAGAAAGACAACATTCCAAAACAGAATATAATCCTGTGAATTGTGAATTTTCTGCTTTCATATGTTGACTGCAGTCAGAATTTTATTTTTTTGTCTAATATTCATGAGACTAACAAAAAACAACAACAATAACAATAACAAACTGAGAAGACTTTTTTTCTTTTTTTTTTCAAAAGCCTCTTTAAAAGCAACATATCTTCAATCAGAAATCAAACAAAGAATACATCAACCCCACAGATGAATATTTGGGGTAGTTAAAAGAAAGTAAAAAAGGTTATAATAAGTATTTTGCAATAAAGTATATCTCTCAAACAAGAAAATTAATGATATGTAAAAGATTGTTTCCTTAGTTTAAAAGAATTTTTGTTCCCACAAGCATTATAAGTTTAGAAGTTACATGATATAATAAAGTATTATAGCTCTGTAATTCTGGACAAGTGTGATCTATAGAGAATTTGTGATTACGTTCCTTGATCAAAATATTTTATTATTGATGCCAAAAAGGGCAAGTCTAATAATGAAACAATGTTGATGTAAAATGAACATCACCATAATTTTAATTTGCCTGGTTCATGTGGGAGGTGTTCAAAAAGTAAGATGGAAAGATTTGCTTAACTCTCTTAGTACATCAAAATACATTATGTTGAAGAACTAGAACAATGATACAGATTTCAAGCAGAAAAAACAAACAAACAAACAAAAACCACAAAGCTTTATTTATGCCATATTGTTTTCTATTGTTTTTATTTTAAAACAAAAATGATAACATCGGGTTCTGTACATTTATTAAACTAAGATGATTAATGTAAATGAATTAGAATTTGGGTACTTGAGGAAGAAAGAAACTGCACAAAAAATTCAACAGATACTAATATTATTCCCTCTACTGTTGGGATTTTTTTAGAAGATATAATGCCTTTAACTTTATACCAGTATCTCTTGGACACAAACAACTCTCTTATCTTCCTTAATCATGAGAAGATAGGCCATTTCATGCCTCACAAGTTTATGACAGTGATAGACAAAAAAAAAAAAAAAAAAGGTTAATTAATACACAGGTAACAAGAGGTGGCTGGAATATCACATCACGACAATAACTGGCTTTCTTATTACTCAGTTTCAAACTTACCAGTATTTTTAAAGATTATTTGATTAGGCCTAACTTTCTTCACCTTGACTTTCATCCGATTCCACAGTGTAACATCTATGAACAAAACTTATAGAACAAAATGAGTGATTATAACTTTCTGAATAGGACTCCTTCCTTTAAAATAAATGGAAACTAAGTTGTGCTGCCCTGAAAATTAAATACAAACAAACAAACAAAAAACAACTAAACAAAACCAAAATCAAAACAAAAACAACAACAAAAAAACAGTGGACCTATTCTAACTTGAAGGACTAATAATCAATTTAGCAGCTGTGTATCTTGGGAAAATAACCAGATTTTTTCCATCTTGGAGTATTTTAATTGAAGTAGAAAGTATAATAATGTTTAATTTCTGTTCTCCAAGACATAAGTATTCTCAAGATTGACTCTAAGTATCCTTTATTTGCTGTGCCATCAACAGATGGTTCAGCCAGAAGCATTCTTAATACATCATTCACATGAAGATGTTAAATGTTTTAGGAATTCACAGTTCCTTTAGCATGTTGCACTGCAGCATCACAGTTAGCTTCAGTAAGAAATGATGCTGTGCTCATTATCTGTTTAGTCTCTTAAGTAATCAAAATTTGTTACCACAATTGACCTGGGTACTAAACATCTCAATCATACTTTGCAACGAAAGGTTTGAATTTTATCTTGATATCACAACAGGTCCTTTCTTTTCTGACTTCACTTGCAATATGTTCTACATGCTCTTACCTTAGAACTTTTTTAATTACAAAGGAATATGGAATAGTAACTGCTCAAATAAAACCCAAGCACATTAAAATATATATTTATTGCAGTGTTTGTTAGATATGTGAATTAAATGCATGTGTAAGAACCAGTTAAACAAATCTGAAGTGAAAGAAAGCCTGGAAAGTTTTGTAGAATTATGTATATGTATTGTTTGGGAGAAATTTTTTTTGTCCCAAAACGTCCACTGATAAGTTCAATCTGCTTTGCTAACAATTCTGAATGTACATTTCCGGTAAGCTTTGTGAAAAATCAATAAAACTAAATCTTGAGTACTACAGAAAAGAATTGATTTAAATTACAGTGATATTTACAGATCCAAACTGAGATTAGGATGAATTGCACTAGATTCTGTATAAAGGCATTTTTAAATGAATAAGCAAGTGCTGAAGGACAGGAGAGATGAAAAATGCAAAAAAGTTCAGTGATTTGTCCAAAAGCACAACTTTAAAAATTATAGGGCTAATACTGGACGATATTGTTAAATACCCTAAGCTGTTTATTGCCATAGGCAGAGAAGCTATATTATAGAAGGCATAGTCTATGCTTGTCCTCGTTCATGCTATTTTTGCAAGCATTTATTATGCTCAGCGTTGGAAACAGTGGAGCTGTTTCGCTGTTTAGCTAAGTGGACCTTTGTTCTGTCCACTTGTGGACATTTTACGATTGCTGACATTTCTTCAAAAAAATAAACTAAGAATTTGAGCAAAATCTTGCTGTTTGCTCCTGAATCAGTTCTATTTCTACCCACTTTTCAATATGCAAACTTGGTCTGTGGTGGGAGGCACTTCTGATCTCTCTTCATGCAGTATCAACACTGATTGATTTGATTTGAAGCCTTATACATACTTAATTAACACCAAATTCTGTGTATACATATGCATTTGTTTTTGCTGTTCTCACAGACATAACTGCAAATTAACGTGAACAGATAAGTATAAGGAAGCATACTGGATGTTTTATCATATACAGAACCCTAGTAATTATAGCCATAAAGTTATTCGAGCAATCTTATGACCATCTATTACAGCTTGTATGGCATTTGCCATATACACTGCTTGTAATATATTCCATCTGATCTGGAACCTACGGTGTAAAGTGTTTAAATCCTAACCGCTATTACATCACTCCCTAGATACCCATAGGTTCAGAACCAAGTCCATGAACTTTAACTGTCCAGCATGGATGACTCTTGGGAAAGTCAGCTGAAACCAAAGCCTGGCAAAGATGGTCTTCCTTACAAGTTTAGAGAGGTATTCACCAATAGTCATATCTAGCAAATACTCTCTCACAGGTTGAGCAAGGATGATCATTCAAGCAGTCAGGCTCTCCTTTAACTTGGGAAGCATTTTTTGCAGCTACTTTGCTTGCTCTTTGATTAAAACAGCTGTGCGATCTCTTCACTTCTGTTGTTCTGTTACATACCAGAAGCACTATAGTTTAAACAACCAGTGAAGGATGGGTTCACACAAGAAAGTTTCAGTCTCATGTAAGAATTTCTGGCACCCCAAAATTTTGTTTCAAAGATGAGAGCAGTGCTTACATGACTTCCCACTCTACAATCCTTTTACATTAAGCTGATGAAAGGCACCAGAAAGAGGGTGTTGGCAACAACTGTTTGTCAAACGTAGTGCTAGTAGTCAAACAGCATCATGCTGAGAAATCTTCATGCAAGAGAAAAACAGTTTGATTTGAGAAGCTTTTTGCTAACGTTTTCTGTTTTTCAGTGTCTGAAACCTCCCAGGCTTGACTCTGACACAACAGTCACAAGTCAGTAAATTTAAACCTGTGTCAACTATGCAATGGCTTCCCTGCTCCTGACCTCATGGAGAATTAGGTTGCCTAAAATAGAGAAGAAATCATTTTTGTGTTATCTAACACACTTCAACTTAACGCCTCTCTGGTGTAGGGGTATGAATCTGTATCACTTCTTATTTAAAGCTATGAGCAAACTCTACCATCTGGCCTGAATGAAAGAATATAGCAGCCAGTCTTTAAATCCCTTTAATTTCTTCAAATACTAGAATAGATATGAAATAGTTTTATGTTTCGTAATATCTATATTTCCTACAGTAAATACAGGAATACTTAGGTAAAACTCTTGTGATTTTACATTAACTACTTCCTTAGCACAGAGACACCAATGAACATAAGCTTTCAAAATACATTTACGGTTCAGTAGATGCTGGACTTCTAAACAGTAGGAAAATCAAATACTGTTTACTGAAATAATTGTGCATTATATTTTTTGGTAATACTTCACCAATCCCTCCCTGGCCTGAGGCATACTGCTACAAAGTGTTTGACAACCACAATGAGGACTTTAGAACACTGGAAATACCACACTTTAGCAAAACATTGAGCTTAGTTATTGGAAGAGCACTTCTTTCTGGGAAGGGTTATCTCACTGAATACACAGCAGAGGAGACTACAAAGGCTAAATATTTTTGAAATGTATTCTAATTTTGTTGTGCCTATTTTTTTGTGTCTAATTTTTGACCTAAATAACTGGAAGAAGTGTGTAATATTTGGCTGAAACAATGTATGACCAAATCATGACCAAATCAATTAAAATGCAGTCTAAATGCAGTGAATATAGCAAATTTTATTCATATCATCGCAGCAACAAAAGTATACAAATTATAGCAGATTCCCCAGATGTAAAGTTTTCCTGTCTTTCTGAATGATGTCCCATGAGGATAATAGGATTTATTTATTTATTATTATTGCATATACATTTTTTTAGGTCATCTTTGCTGAAATCAGAAGTGTTATTAGTTTCTGATATTTTTGACAACAGCTTTCATTCTTTCACTCAGTCTTCCCACACACTTTTTAATTTCTTTTGTGTTAGTTTGGTACATGCAGGAGATCCATTTCTGTCATTATTAAAAGTTTTATCTACCAAGAAGAATTTAGGGGTGTGTCAGCTCTTTTTTAGTAGTGTTCCATTGTCATTTGTATTGAACTGAACATATAATTTAAACAACCAGAAGAGATGATACTTAAAATGTCTTCCACAACTGGAAACCTTTTCGAACAAGGATATGCAAGCCAGAAACTTTCTCACCTAATATCTTCCTTAGAGATGAAGATCTTTTTTTTTCTTTTTTTCTTCTTTTTTTTTCTTTTTTTTTTTTTTTTTCCCTGTAGGTGCATTTTCACAATTAATTTTAAACTGATCCTCTTAAAAGGATGGCTCAGGTTTCCCCATCTCCACTTTTGTGTGTAAACTAATAGTTATTGAGTCCTATGGTAATCATGGAGTTCAATGATTTTACCAGAAATGAATTGGTGGAAAAGGAGAAACTTTCAATAAGATTATTAGCCTGAACTCATCTGCTGCACATCCTTTTGATAACTAGCACAAATGTAAAGGAGACAAAAATAATTTGCCAGGTTAGGAGGGAAAAGGAGGTTAGTATTGCCCCTTTTGGTATCAAGGAATCATATTTTTAAGTTTTCCTCCTAGTCCCTATACTTTCCTGCTGCAGTACCTGGTTTCTGCTTTTCCATTCTGTGTTTCTTTGCTTTTATATACTTGACTATCCTACCTTTAAAAAGCAAGCAGACAAGCAACCTTCCTTTCCTCTACTGAGCTTTAGACCTATTAGGCACAACATAAACTGAGGATGTCTAAGCAAAAATTTTGAAGTAATAGTCCCTGGAACTCAGGAAAATTCATATAATTTTCCTAGCATAAAGTAGCTCTTAATAAAGTACTTGTGCCTATATATTCTCTCTTGTACGGGACAGCTTTCAAAAAAGCTATATAATAGCATCTATTGATTGTTATTATAGAAATAACTGTAGGAGAAAATAATGTGGAACAGGGTGTATATTGGACTTCATTTACACAATATTGATTTTTATATGAAGGTGAACGCTGCTGTCTGCATACCAAAGATTTTAAACATTATTTCATATTTTGAAGAAACTATAGAGGGTGTTAGGGCTATATTACCCTATATTGGTGTTTGTAAAATTTGTAATACCTTATACGAGAACAGAATAGGTAGGCTGATTTTCCAGATTGTTCTTATGCATATAGCAACCATATTAGTTTGTATTACAGCTGTACAACTCGAATTCTGATCTTCAATTTTATAATTAAACAATAAAATTCTATAAATGGACATTTACAATACATGCAAGTTCTGCTTCAGTGCATTACTGATGTTGTAACTACTACTTCCTATGACAGTATGCACTGCAGTGTTTGCATCGCAAGGAGGACCTGGTTAGCATCTGAAACTCTATTACAGTATCTATACATCTGTGTAACCATCTGTCTAAAATATTCCATCTAAGCCATATAATTTATGTGACTTTATACATTTGAGACCAGTGTGTTATTCTCTTTTTGACAAATCTGTTTATTTTATATTTTTCTGAATATATGAGAAAATCACTTGCATTAATGAAAATGTCTACTATGCTTCATCTAAGTGTATATATTATATGTACAATTGTATTTATTTGAAAGTGCATTCTAGACTTCTCTGAAGTTTGACAAAACCATATATGTTAATTTTCTATTTTTATGAATTTGGATCTGTTGTAATTTTTTTATTTTATTTATTTACATGTTCAAAGATATGAGGAAATCATATAAGGTACAAGAATTAAATGTGTCTTATCCCAAACTCCTTTTTCTTCTTTGGTTAAAACATATGGCTTATCCATTTTTTTATAAGAGTGCCTTGCTTACTCTTACTCAGAAAATATGAACTGTTCCATAAAACTGCTTGTATTTTCAGAAATGTATAACAAACTGGGTTTTCTTGCATCATGATGTGTTCGTTGAAAACCTTCCTAATAATGAAATATTTCTTTTCACACTAATCTGATCATCACTTGAGCAAAATAAACAACCACTGCAATGTAGGAATTAAAACAAAAATCTAATATGATCTGATGTTCCCTTCTACAGTAAGATCAGAGTTAATTCTGTTTCATATTAGCAAACATTTTGTCTTGCTGCAATACACAGATCATATTAAGGATCTTATTATCATACTTAAGAAGTGTACAAACGCATGAAAAAAATAGACAATTGAAATATCTTTATTTGATCAAGAATAATTCTAACAACAACATTTTGATGTATTTGAATTAACGTGACCAATCTTTCTTCATCAACAGTCTAACCATTTTGACAACTGGTAAACCACAAACTCTTAGCTCGGAAATATGAAAAAAAGATATTGAGATTTTGGGAACTCATTTTTCATGTGAGGATCAGATGCTTATCTTTGATCTCTTTATTTGTGTTTAATTGTGTAAGGAAAGCTATTCCCTCCAGGAAATGGATTAAAGAGATTGATGCAAAAAGGCTTCTGTTTTGTTTGTTATTATTATTACTTATTTTTATTTTTATTATTATTTGTCATTGTTTGTTTTGTTTTTTCTTTCTTTTCTTTTTTTCCTAAACCACTGTAAAAAATATGTACAAAGGAAGGACCTGATTCACAGTCCTTGATATCAATCTGATACTTTCCTGTTTTTCATGGTATTTTCAATGGGGCAATACACACAGGAATGTAAATTCACATTTAATAGTTTTAAAAAAATGAAATAGATGCAGGTTTTGAATAAAAAAGAATACATACTGTGCTGTAATCGCCTAAAGTAACTAGGAAAATAAAACTAATATTCACATTTTAAAGAAAATATACAGCATTGAAGAGGCTTTCAGGGTAGGGCGTAGCTGCATTACCTGAGCGTTCCCTAGGCTTCCAACCTTAGATGCGATCGCACTGGGGGATCCTGGTGTGCTGACTCCAAGGAACAGTATGGAGTGTAGAGTGGAGTGGAGACACCATGGCTAGGCTCTGTGACCAGGTGGGGACTCGATTGTTCTTGTGCACACCAAGACCGATAAGCTGCACTTTTTGCTACCCTGAGCCAATGACCTGCTATGTTTTGACAAATGCTGTACTCTAATGTACTTTTGCTCATTATAATATCATTATAATACCAAAACACACCTCCATCCCAAAAGCTACCCATCTCCAAGGTGCGACCACCCCTCACTGAGCACGCATTCTGAATTTCTCGGAGCCTATACCTTTAAATGGAGACGGGAAAACTTTTCACCAATCATAATTAAGATATGCTTGACTAGAGTCACTCAAGCTCCACCTAAAAGATAGAAAATAATATAAATTAGCCTAAGAGAGAGGGGATGTTAGGGAAGATACCATTGTCAGGGAAGATAGCTCATGACTCCTGGGATCAGTCGATGGGCTGAGCCTCTCTTCCCCCCACATTGGGATGCCTTTGGGTGAGATTTGAACACTTGGCTATACTGTGTGTCCAAAGAACCTGTGTACCTGTTGCTGTAATAAATTGCACTTAACTGTATTGTTCTTAGCCGTGATAGTTCTCATTGTACTTGACTAGAGTAAGGGTGTGATAAGTTATTGGTGAATCTGTGATCGTGACAGTTCAGTGCTCTGAATCCAACCAGACCCTTATCGGTTAATGTGTTATTAGTGAATCCGCGATTGTGATAGTTCAGTACCCTGAATCCAATAGGAACCGTAACAGTTAATCGGCTACACCTCTTAATGCGACACATACATGAAGGTGTAGGCAGGCTTATCTTCGAATAAACTAGTCAACTGACAAAAGAATCAATGAAGCTGTGCAAGAAAGCTCAAGGCAGCTATTGTATTAGGATTCTAACATGAAGTATCACAGTATCACAGTATCACAGATTTCTAGGTTGGAAGAGACCTCAAGATCATCGAGTCCAACCTCCGACCTAACACTAAGTACTCCACTAAACCATATCGCTAAGCTCTACATCTAAACGTCTTTTAAAGACCTCCAGGGATGGTGACTCCACCACCTCCCTGGGCAGCCCGTTCCAATGCTTAATAACCCTTTCGAAGTAGTTTGGTTGTGTCTTCCAAATGGGGACTTTCAAGCAATATGGAACATAAAAATACATATTAGTAAACATGCATATCGTGAAAACGGTATCTCATATGGATCTTCCCTGCACAGTATAACACTTCCCCTTTTTGCTCTTTTCCTTAAGACACTTGTGTCTACTAAATGGATTATGGTTTAATTATAGCAAGAAATCTGTTTGTATGACTTAAATACTATTGGAGGCAATTCTATGCAGCAGGAAATATATAAAAGCTCCCTGATCACAAATACCCATAACTTTCTTTCCAATCAATTTGTATTGGAACCAAGTTCCTGCAGTCTCTGCATTAGGAAACGATTTCTGCCATCATTGCCTATTGTTTCTTTATTTCTGTCCACAAAAGGCCTTTGAAAAAGGTTTTTGCATTTTTTTTACCATAATACTGAGGTTCTGTGAAGTTTTTGTATTTGTGTCCTTCTCCATCCACTATTTCATGGAAGCAACATTCCTTGTACCATGAAAGAAAAACAATTCAGAGATTAACTTGATACTAATCCTCATGAGCTGTAAGAACTTCACATTTGCTGTCAGTCTGGAAGCTGCTTTACCATTATATATGTTGGTGTATCAATTTATGATGGGTAGCACTATTATTATTATTATTTATTATTATTATTATTATTATTATTAATTATTATGTCCATGTTGTTTCTCAGTGTAGTTAAAAGTTCATTAGAATAACAGTTGTGGTCCATGCACTGAGAAACCTCAATATCAGCTTTAATATACTTCATTATCACGATGGTAAAAATGTATTTTCATACATGACAGTTCATGACAGCAGACTCTGCAATACTAAAACATTTTCCATAGTATATATTGTGTCATTTGTCCCTGGCCACACAGAAAGTAATGCTTGTATGTTGGTTCTTCATCATTATCCTTAGTTGACAAGATCAGTAGCATCATACAAAAGGAAAAAAAATCACATTCATGCACAAATTTTTAACTCAATATTTTTAACAGTGAGTATTCCTTTCTCACAATAAAGACTTTTCATATTCTCAATACTAAATTTAAATTTCCCTTGCCTTGTGCTAAGGGAGACAGGTGAAAAAGCAAAACCACTTTGTCCTTCAATTGAGTTTCATCCGGAAGTGAAGTTACTAATTCTGTTCTTTTAAGAAGAAACATCGACAACTGAATTTATATGCAAAGACATTTCCTAGTGCATATGAACTGTGGAGTGATGTGAACCTTCAAAGGGCTTTTGGAAGCTAAATGGTCCAACATATTTTCTATGTGCAGAATAAAATCTCTTTTAGAGCTGTCGTAATTGATTCATGTTTAACATGGAAACGAGTGAAGACTTTCTGAAGACATCTCTATTGTTATCACAGATATGTCATAAGGATGACTTCAGTTTTCTCCTCACATAGAAAAATGCAAATGGATCATATCTTTTTACCCACATGTTCTGAAGTCACATTTAAGCAACATATTTAAATATTTTTCTTATCTGTATATATTTCAGCTAATTCTAAGTGAAAGGAGGAATATATAAATCATTTGATCTACAGCTTAATTTCAAGTAGCATGTTTCAAATTATTTCCAAGATAAAACACGTCTTGAAGTTACCCACACCTAGACAATAAGTCATATTTTTTCATTTTTCTGTCATATGAATTTGCAGATCAGTTTACGCTAGTTCTATTGCAGAAAGTTATTTCCTGCTGGTTACTGATCACAGAATCATAGAATGGTCTTGGTTGGAAGGGACCTTTAGAAACCACCTAGTCCAACCACCCAGTATATAATTATTTCTTATGTGATATTATGTTAATTACAATCTAGAAATCATCATGCATTAAGAGATTCTCTGTTATTATTGGAGCTACATGAGGATACTGTTAGTTGCAGCTAACTTTAGATAAAATTCTGGTCAAACAAATGATGAAATTTAAACTCTACTATGAGTAAAAAGAATTATATCAAGTTTGGTACTGTTTAGGAGAAAATTTAGTTTCCTCTCCTTTAAGTATTATATTTGCTTTCTTAAAACGTCTCAAATACCATCTTTAAAAATGTCTGACAGCTGTTTTCTTTATGAGTCTGAACTTGGGTGCAAATTTTATAGTTTTATTTAATATACTTGTACATATTTCACGATTTGTTTTTCCACTTCTCTCTCCCTGAATCCTACTCTGGATATAGTTCCTCTCTCTCACCCAGCCTCACTACTTACAAATCTGTGAAATTCTTATTCATTTATATTTTACATTCATATGCCTGCAGTACTGTGTCAGTTAAGTGTAAAGTTAGCTCAAATAGTGCTATTACTGTGAAATTACAGGAACAATACCTATGTTTATTTGTTAGAAGTTACTAATTATTATTCTCTAAATTATAAAAAAGAAGAAAATACTCCAAATAAAACCTGGTTTATAGTTTTCTGAATCAAACTACTGTAAAGATAGATTTCTCAGTAGTTTCTGGTAAGGATAGCTGAAGGATAGTTAAATGACCACACCCTCTATCTGTGCAGAGGTGATGGAAAAGGACATGTTCCTCATGGGGAATGACTCAGAAGAGATGCTTTAGCTCCTATCCTTTGTGATTTCCATCACAGATTCAGGCTCTCCATTGCTGAACCCCTTGAAAAAACAATTTTAATGCAATTATCTGCATTAAAGTTGTGAATGGTACAAAAAGGTGGCCCTAAATATTGCTGGTGAATCCCAACATCTGATTCAAAGCAACTGCTTCAAGCATTTTAGATTTGTTATGCACTCTTCCTACTCTATTACCTCTCTGCTGTGCTATAACACAGCACCATCTATTGTCACCACCTTACAGTGCAGTAGTAGGAGATTAGAGATGAAAGATCCTGGCAACAACTGAATAACAGAAAAATGCAGCAGAAACACCTGCAACAAATCAAAAATTAGAATTCTTTGAAATCAATGAGCACATTAGACTAAATCATTCATACTTATCCAAAATAAAGTAGTCTGCGTCTTTGTGACCTTAGAGGCTCTGGAGAATTCAAAAACCTGGGATTATAGGACTCTGTTTTGGTTTAGATAATGAGCTAAGTGATACTCTGAATCAGACTTGTGTTAAAGTGTAAATGTGTGTTAGATGTTCCAGGAGGAGTACCTCTGTCCCTCAACTCTACAACATATTTTAAAGGAAGGTGAAGTAGCTCATAAGATGGATAGTTTACATACATCCTTCTGCTTAATAGTCTCCAAGCAGATAAATTTTAATTTATTTTTTGTTGGCTTCACAACAGATAGCTGACCTACATATTTTTTATTCACACACAATTGCATAAAAAAGGAAAAAAAGAAAAGAGAAGAAAAAAAAAGAGGAAAGGGAAAAGAAAAAAAAATAAAAAAAAAAAAGAAAAGAGAAGAAAAGAGAAAAGAGAAGAAAAGAGAAGAAAAGAGAAGAAAAGAGAAGAAAAGAGAAGAAAAGAGAAGAAAAGAGGAGAAGAGAAGAGAAGAGAAGAGAAGAGAAGAGAAGAGAAGAGAAGAGAAGAGAAGAGAAGAGAAGAGAAGAGAAGAGAAGAGAAGAGAAGAGAAGAGAAGAAAAGAGAAGAAAAGAGAAGAAAAGAAAAGAAAAGAAAAGAAAAGAAAAGAAAAGAAAAGAAAAGAAAAGAAAAGAAAAGAAAAGAAAAGAAAAGAAAAGAAAAGAAAAGAAAAGAAAAGAAAAGAAAAGAAAAGAAAAGAAAAGAAAAGAAAAGAAAAGAAAAGAAAAGAAAAGAAAAGAAAAGAAAAGAAAAGAAAAGAAAAGAAAAGAAAAGAAAAGAAAAGAAAAGAAAAGAAAAGAAAAGAAAAGAAAAGAAAAGAAAAGAAAAGAAAAGAAAAGAAAAGAAAAGAAAAGAAAAGAAAAGAAAAGAAAAGAAAAGAAAAGAAAAGAAAAGAAAAGAAAAGAAGAAAAGAAAAGAACTCCAACACCAGTTACATCACAGTTCATCAGTGTTAGCATTGTATTGCATTAGCTGTATTGATTTTGAGAAAAAAAGTTTGCAAAGTACTATATTACAGCATAAGAACATCCCAACTCCTTTTTACATAAATTCTATCCTTTTTGTTGCCATATAACTTAGCAATTTTTATTTTTTTTTTTGTTACTGACATAATAGAAACATCCATTTGCTAGTTCTCTTTACCTGTAGCTTTGACTAGTTTATTTATAATTTGGATAATCAAATATTGTTTCTTTTCCTATTCTCTTTTGGATTTCCCCTTGTTTCCTGTCTGCATTTTAGGATGATTTTATTTCTGGTGGCTTTATTTTACACTCAGTAAAAACCAGAAGTTTTTAATTTTCCAATTTTCCAATTTTTAACTTTCCAATTTCCACTCTTTATGTTTAGTTATTTTCAATAATTTCAATTAAATGTCCAGGAAATAGTGCCCTTAAAAAAAAAAAAAAAAAAGAGGGGGAAAAGAGCTATTTAATAACAGCACATGCATTGGAAATTTCATTCTCCATTTTGCTAAATGAGTCAGAAAAGGTATAAAAAATCAGCAAATATTTTATCTTTTGTTTTAATGAGAGTTATTAAGCTATGCAATAATGCTTTAGGCTTCTTATATTAATTTAAAGAAGTAAATAGAACAAAGTAACCATATTTTAACTTGACTGTGTTGTTATCCAATACTAAACAGTTAAAGATGTAACAAAGTATTTCACACTATATGGGAGAGAGGATATTAAAAATTCTTCCTCTTCTCCTCCTCCTCCTCTTCCTCTTTCTCCTCCTCCTCCTGAGAAGAAAAGAAAAAGAATGAGGAAATGTGGCCTTGCTTTCAGCTGCTTCTGAAAACTTCACAAAAACTGGTAGAGGTAACAGTCAAAATTTCACTGTCACCTAGTTTCAACTTGGTGAACATCCAATACTGGATGTTAATTTAGAAGAATTTTAAATATCTAGTTAAATTGAATGAAAACAAAGCATAAGCAAATCCAAGAAGCTGACTTTGGCTTGTATGCAGATGGAAGGGCTGCCTCTCATTCTCTGTCTTCAGCCTCATTGAGTACAGTCCATAGGAATGCTGAAGTGTGTGATAAAGGCAAAATATTTCTGAACTTACCTTTCCTTGGGGAAGGTTTATTGAGATACATTTTGCTTACACTGGAACAACTATGCTTGGAAATATACAAAAATAATATAGTTGCAGTCTGATTAAACTACAATAAGATACGATCATCCTTCTTTCTGTTGTGTCCAAATCAATAAAGTTTTGATATAAAAAATCTCTGCCTTTCTAGGAAGTATCATTCAAAAATATTTTAATTAGATACCTGGATAGAAAAATTATTATATTGCCTAAAAAGGTTTTATTTCTTTGCATTTTCGCCATGCTGACTAGTTCATCGTATATCCAGTTTGTACCATATACTCAAGAATACAGTTGTAGCTAAGCAGAATACCCTGTTTAGGATTTTGACACCCTTGTTAGCTTTAATTGTATTGCAGTCTAGTAGAACTAGTCTAATCTATTCTTTTGCATCTGCAGTGAGTGACCTATTGCAGTCAATGACATTGCTTGCAAGTACTATTAAAAATATATATATATTTTTAAATCAAAGCTGTGTATAAACACAGATGCATACTAACATACTAAAAAGGATACTGAAACCCTTTAGTTATTCCACTTCCATCTGAGATCTCCTCACAGTTCTGGGATCTCATCAATAATGTCATGACATATCACTTGGAGCCAAATTCTGAGATCTATTTTGAGAGTATGTTAAGTAACTCAAGAGGTACAGTAACTGAAAACAGAAAGAATTTCAGTGCAAAACCTTTAAGCTGGATATTTTATAATGGTACAACATTATTTCTACAAATGAAGAATATATGAATATGTTCTAAAATTACCATATTCAGTGATCACATTCCAACATGGTCATTGTTTTAAAAAGAAGTCCTAGAGAAGCAGAAGAAGGCAAACAGTATAATTAAGATCACTTAAAACAAAAAGAAAACCTAAAATCAAACAAACAAAACAAACAAACATAAAAACAACAACACAATTATAATTCAATACGTGAAATTTTACACATGTAATTTTTAGGCTTCTTAACAACTTCGTTGTGCTATCAGTAGAACACAGATTTTGTATTTCTACATACCTGGTGATTGTTTGGAACAGCATGACTGACAGGTAGACAAATTCCAAAAATAAATAAGCAATAAAAATAATTCTAAGTACTTAATTCTTATAAATGAAATTATATTTTCAAATCAAGCAAAACATTTCTTCATACAATAACATTTGCTGAAAAATAAGTATCCCTGCATCAATTTTAAATTTCTTCTTTTGATGTTTGTTTGGATATAGGCTCCATGGAAAAAGAAACCTCCAGTATGTACAAACAGTGCATTTCTAGTCTTGCATTTTAGTTATAATAAAACTAAATCAGTGTAGGATGTGGATATTTAGTGTGCTTATTTACAGAATTCCTTATACTGCTGTTTAATCTCTAACAGGTTTGTTTGTTTGTTTGTTTGTTTGTTTTTCCCTAGATCATAATTGATAATATACTTCGGTAACTAAAATTTTCTTTACAAAATAAGATTGAACCTGAATTCTTTAAATTTGATGTAATTTTCCTTTTTAATGAATGAAACATTGTACACAGGATACAAAGACTGTAGTTATTGCACATCTTAGGGTTTTAAAGAGGAAACAGTAGAATAGTCAGAAATATATATGTAATATATATAATATAATATATATATATAATTATTTTTTAGAAAAAGAAATGAGTTACCTGGTACCTGAGAAATAAGAAAGGAACAGAGGGTCTCAGGATCTTAACTGTTAATAGAGGTGTATGTATGATGTGACAGTTGGTCTTTTTTTAAAAATAGAAACCTACAAATTATAATGGCAGATAACATCATGTTTAGCAGCTTTCCTCTACTTTGCATTTGGAACAATGCTTGACAATTCCACTGGAGACAATAAAATAGTTGTTGGCACATTTTAATTACTATATAAAGGCACAGTCATTTCATGGAACTTTAGGGGGTAAAGAAGCCATCAATTACTGTGCTCAGCTTGAGTTTATTTAAACAAATGATTTTCTATTTCTGGATACATAAACTATACACTTCCAGTCCTTTGTGAGATTTAATTCCAGGAGCATTTCATTTGGGTTATAAAATATCCCAAACTAACCATATATATTAAAAATCAATGTTACAAAGGACAAGGTGATTATAGACACCCTACAAGTGCTTTGGAAACAAACATACATTTGTAGAAAACCCAGTGCCACTACTCATTGAGCAAAGCAATATGTTTAACACTGAAGCCCTCGGGCATTTTAAGTCTTTAGTAGCAGAACACAAAATAATTTTGGCTTATGGGTCTTGAAGCTCCCCCTTCTGATTCAGATCAGTTTCAATAAAGTATAGTAATAAATAAATAAACATATATATATTTTTTTTACAATACTGACCTTACATTGAGGATGTAGATGTGCTTCATTGAAACAAATAACATTATCATATGTTTTACAGAATGCTGTTTTGATCTTAAGAGAGGTAATATTCCATACTATTTGTCTTTTCTAAGTTATTCACTTTCCTTTGTCTTTTACATGTATTTCTCAGACCTGGCTATGCCTGCATTCAAGTACTGGTATGTTCAATGGTAAGTGGTTGCTGAATCTCTCATGCAATGCTGACTACAGGGTGCCACTATGGGTCCATTAAAAAAATAAAGATAAAAAAATCAATAAATTACTGATTTTAATAGGCATAAAAGAAATAAAATTTTATTAAAAATGTTGTAAGTGCATTGTAGTAAGGAATCAGTCACAATCTGCAGGCGGAATCTGTAATCAGTGGAATTAGTGGAATTATGTAATTAGTGGAATGTTAGAACTTGTTTTTGAACTATTTTTACATCCGTGGCCATGGAACTGTTTAGTTGAAAAACTACGCTATATCCCAATACCACGTTATCTCAGTGTAGATTGGCAGAAACATTAAAATTTTATCCTGACTTGTTAAAAGAAGGGGAGAAATTTCCTGGGATGTTGTTCATGGAATCCCCCTTACGTACAAATATGTCATATCATTAGTTGTAAAGGTATGTGAAAGGAAAGTAAATGGTTCCAGTTCATGTGTGGGCAAACAATAATACAAATTTGTTGTTTGATAAGCTCCTGAATACTTTCATTTAGTAGTATTTTACAAGTATTTCTGAATTTAGTTACAGTTTCTGGAGTGTTTCTTAATATGCATTTCAGAATATCCTAGATATTAATGGCAAGAATAGATGAGAAAGTGCTATGTAAAAGTGTTCATTTTTACAGGCCTGTAACTGTAACTTTTACAGACCTGAGTCTTTGGTTTGCTCAGGATCCCAAAGCAAATTTGTAACAAGTGCAGGAATTTACAAATCGTACATTCCTGTCCAAAATTTTATATCCAGGGCATCAAATTGGTGGTAAGAGAAAAAGGTAGCTAGAGTAAAAGAAATCTGAATTTTCTCATGGCTCCCTGACTTCTTCAGGCTCTTTTTTCAGGTCGTTTATTGATAGCTCTCTTTCTAGAGACATTCAAACTGTATTTACTACATAACTTAGTCTCTTTATGATTTTGTCCTCTCCCTATGTATTTTTTCTTTACAAGAAAACAAATAAATGAAAAAAAATAAAATTGATTTAGTTTAAATGCTTCATGTTCTGTCCTCATTTGCAAATACATTCTAAAACTATTTGAGAATATATCTTAATCCAGGCAACATTTTCAAAGGACAACAGTCATTTCCAATCATGCAGTCATTTTAACTGTTCATTTAACTGTTCATTTCTGTCAGCTTTGAAGTTTTTAGATCCCTCTGATCTTTTCTATTTTTCAAATTATCTCTTTAAAAAAAAAAAAAAGATAAAAAGATTTCAGGTGTTTTGCAGGTGTTAAGATTAGGCTTACAAATACGTTAACGCAAACAAGCATGCGTAACCATGTCCTGAGCTGCTAAAGACAAACTTTGTTTTCTCCCATTCTTGAGACATAGTAATAAATTGGTCATTCAAATCCCAGGATCTAGTATAAAAAAAGAGATGTTTCGATATCCATAGATAACAATATGCATACTTCATTGAAGAAGTATCTGTCTATATTTTCTGCTAAAGAAGAAACAAGTTAAGTAGGTTTTAAACTCTAAACCCTCTGAAGTACATCAACTGGAAACAAATAAACAAAAAACAGTGAGAAAACCTGGATGCTAAAATATGAAATAATTCTTTCTTAAGATGTAACCTCAGAAACAAGGAATGCAGAAAGACAGAAAGCTTGTCATAATAGTGTTGAATGTACATAGGTTTTCTGATGGGCAGAGGAAGTGAAGGATTGTTGAAAATTCTGTCTTACTGCTACCTTACTTTTATTTCTTCAACTGCACCTTTTATCAAAACAAACAAGCAAAGAACATAGCTGTTTGTTTTGGATGCTGTGAATGAATACATTTGTTTTTACTAGGCTGTAAACTGTCTTGAGCTCAAGATGACTTTGTAAATGCCAACAAGGTTTTCCTAACTGAAAAGTCTGACAAATGCACACGGTGAGAGATTGGGCACCTCGGCCACTGTCAGCTGTCAAATAAGAGAATAAAGTGTTTCCCAGATAGAAACTGCCTGGACTGAGTGGATAGCTGCAGTCACAGCAGTGAAGAGATGAAGAACTCTGTTACAGTAATCAGAAGTGACCAGGATAAATTTCTGGCATGCAATGAGAGAAACAGAAGTGTGCTTAAACTCAGAGGGTATTTTGAGATTCTGTCAACACTTGGCTAACTTATTACATAGCTTCTCTTTAAGTATCAAAGTGACTACAGTAGTGGCTATATTGCATAATTCTTCACAAAAACTTTCTAGTATGTGGTTTGGTTTGGTTTGGTTTTAAATATATTTTTGTTTCTTGATCAATTTCAAAATAAATTGGATATTATAACAAATCATATCTGATTTATCATCTTTCTAGAACTTCATACCAACCACGTGAGGTGAGCTTGTTTGTTGTTGTTGTTGTTGTTGTTGTTGTTTTGTTTTGTTTTTTTAATAATGCATCTTCATTTTTATACTGGGTCTGACTGGAATGGAAGTTAACTTTCACCACAGTGGCCCATACAGTGCTGTTCTCTGCAATTGTAGCTAGAACAGTACTGATATCAAACAAAAGTTTTGTCTACTGTGGAGCAATGCTGGCACAGCATCAAGTCTTCCCCTTCCTTTCCCCCTCCCTCCCTGAGCCAGAAGGCTTGGGGTGGGCAAGAGGTGAGCAGGGGACATCACCAGGGCCACTGACCTAAACTGACCAAAGGGCTATTCCATACCATATGATGTCACACTCAGTAATAAAAGGTGGCAAAGGGAAAGGGGAGAGGGGGCTCTCATATGAAGATGTCTGTCCTCCCAAACACTACGTGTATCAAGGCTCTGCTTCCCAGGACATGGAAAACTTTGCTCTTTGATAGGAAGTAGAGAATATTTTTTCCACTCCCTGTGCTTCAAGGTGGCCTTTGCTTTTTTTGTTTTGTTTTGTTTTGTTTTGTTCTGTTTTGTTTTGTTTTCCCTCTTATTAAATTATCTGTATCACAACCTGTGAGACTTTTTTTTTTTTTCCTTTCCATCATACTTTCTTATGAGGAGGGGGAGTGAGAGAGCAGTTGTGGTGGACTTCATCTGCTCAGTAAGGTAAAACCAACACAATTTTATGCAGTGTACCATCTGTTAATAACAACCACTTTTTAAAGTTAATTTTAAATTATAATTTTATTATGTTCCAGTGTACTGAAAATAGTGCACCATAGCTTTAAGTATCTTACTTACTTTAGTCCATTATTTGTAAGAATTATTTCATAATAAAACATTAAATATACTGAGAAAAACACAAACACACACACAACTGGTTATTCATTTAAATGAGAGTTGTTTTATGAGATTGTGTCAGCCCAGTCTTTTATACCTTGTTTTAACTTGAAAAATAGGGGAGAAGCTCAGGGTTAGTAATATCAAATGTAAAATCAAAGTCCTAGTTCTTCCCCTGGGCAACAATTTTATTCTCTATACTATTTATTCTGAGAAGAAAAACAAACCAACCTATAACATGCTTTAACTACAGAATTATGTGGGGAAATTTATTTTTGTATACATTTCAAAAATTTCCCGTTTTCTTCAGCTAAACATATTGTAAGTGCACTCATATAAATAAAGGGTTTTTGCTGTCCTCCACTATTTGCATACAGGTAAACCTCAGAAGTGTTAAATTAGTTCAATGGTCCATAGTATCCCTATATGCTCCAAAGGAGCTTTGTGAGATCTGAAATATCAACAGAAAGTTACACTGCAGGAAGGGGAAGTAACAAATCTCCACGAGGAATTGATAACTAATAACACTGCTTCATTAAATATTATCTTCCAAACACTCTTAGTAAGAACTAAATAGAGAAAAATCACTAACAGCTGACTTGGAAGTCTAAGAATGTTCCATTTGATATGGAAGCAAGAAGTCAGCTAGGCTTTACAGGTAGTTTTTATTAAGGTTGGTTGCTTCAGACAGTTAGTTTTCTAACGAACTGAAATCCCCAAATGAATTCCATGAGTCTACTTTTGAAGAAATCTCATATATCAATATCCTTTAGATGCCATGATATGTCCCCTATGCCCCTCCCCCTCAAAAAAAGAAAAGAAAAAATAAAGAAAAGAAGAATGAAATGCAGCTGTTTAGGCTGCAAATTATTAAACAAATAAAACATTAACACATTGTGGTGGTTTTACTCTGGTGGGCAGCCAAGCTGCACCACAACTGCTCTTTCACTCCCCCTCCTCAAAGGGAAGGGGGGAGAAAATATGATAAAAAGGGCTCAAAGGTTAAGATAAGGACAGAAAGATCACTCAACAATTATTGTGACGGGCAAAACAGACACAGTGTAGGGAGGTTAGAGAAACGTAATGAATATTACTAACAAGCTAGAGAAGTGAGAAACAAAGAAAACAAACAAAAAATCCCTTCCCCCCCGCCATCCACTCTCTTCCACCTCCTCCCTCCAGGCAGCACAGGGGAACAAGGGAATGGGGGTTGCAGTCAGTCTATAGCACTTCTCATCTGCTGCTCCTTCATGGTTACTATCTTCCCCTGCTTCAACATGGAGTTCCTCCCATGGGATGCTGTCCTTCCTGAACTGATCCTGCATGGGCTTCCAATAGGCAGCAGCTCTTCAAGAACTGCTCCAAGTACGGGTCTGTACCACGGGATCAATCCATCAGGAGCAAACTGCTCCAACCTGGGTCCCCCATGGACAGCATTTCCTGCTTCTGCGTGAGCTCCTCTCCATGGGCTACAGGCCCATCCCAGAATCTGCTCTGGCAGGGGTTCTCCATTGGCCACAGATTCTTTCAGGTCACATCCACTTGCTCCACTGTGGGCTCCTCCATGGGCTGCATGAAATCTGCTCCGCTGTGCTACACCATGGGATGCAGAAGGACAACCTGTTCCACTATGGTCCTCTCCAAAGGCCACAGGGGAACTTCAGCTCCAGCACTTGGAGCGCCTCCTCCCTCTCTTTCTTCACTGACCTTGATGTCTGCAAGGCTGTTTCTCACTCCTCAATCTCCCATCTGCTCTTGCCCAGAACTTTTTTTTCCCTTTTCTTAAATATGTTCTCACATAGGTGCAAACAACGTCACTTATTGGCTCAGCTCCGGCTAGCTGTGGGTCCCTTTGGAGACAGCTGAAACTGACCCTTATCTAACATGGGGCAGCTTCCGGATTCTTCTCACAGAGGCCACCCCTGCAGCTTGCTGCTACCAAAACCTTGCCACATAAACCCACTACATATGTAATACCATAAACTGTAATGGCAGTTAAAAATATTGAATTGGAACACGAACGTATCACCTTCAATAGAAATAAGTAGTAAGGAAATAGTTGAAAGTCTTTCCAAAAAGCAGACACACGTCTTGTTTTTGGCAAAACCACCTCAGCTTTGAAGAACTGCAAAAGAAATGCACTGGTGAAGGCAACTTATAACTGAACAGGAGAAATATGAGGAAAAGGTGGGAGGCAGAGGGAGCAGGTATGAAAACGATATAACACTTATAGAGGGGGGTCAGAATGCTGTGCACATCTGACTATCAAATGTCCAAGTGAGATGTCAGTACTTGTCACAGGCTGTTTCTCTGTATCATCCTAAGGGTAAACTCAATTCAATCCACAGAAACAGTTGCTAGTGTACATCTCCATCACCACACATTACTAAAGGGCAAACTGTACTCCCAGGTGATCTCAGCCATCATTCTTTGAAGCCAAGGAGAATACTGCTGGCTCAACCCAGGGCAAAATTTCACTCTTCCAAGTTTTAAACACTGCTAAAAATCATTTAAATTGAGGAAGGAGGGAGAGGAATTAAAGCAGCAACCAAGTCAATCTGTACATTTATACTCTTGTTCTGAGTTTCAGAGGTAGTTGTAATGAACTGCTTGAAGCAAACATTATAGGTTGTTTTTCTGCAGAGAGAAGTCAAATGAAATGACCTTCTTTTCATCTGCTATTCTGTTCAGCTTTTGAAGTTATTTCTTTTTGAAGAGACAATCCATTTATCAGTCATATCCGTATGAAAGTCATTTTTATCTAATAAAAATTCCAGTAATTTGCTTATAAGGTGGACTATGCAGACTACAGTCACTTTTTTTTTTTTTGTTATTATTTTTTAAACAAATTAATGAACTCTCTAAAAAGTAAATCACAGAATCATAGAATATTCTGAGTTAGAAGGGACCCATAAGGATCCTTGAACAGAACTCCTGGCTCCACAGAGGACCACACAAAAAATCAGACCATATGGCTTAGAGTGTTGTCCACACTTCTTGAACTCTGGCTGGCTTGGTGCCATGATGTCTTCCCCTCTAGACCCTGCACCATCTTTGTAGTTCTCCTTTGGACACTCTCTAGCAGTTTTATGACCTTCTTATACTGTGGCACCCAAAACTGCACACAGTACTGGAGGTGAGAACACACCAACAAAGACAAGAGCGGGACAATCACTTCCCCACTTCCTTTTACTGTCTAGCAGTTCCATGCCTGATGCACCCCAGGGTATGGTTGGCTGCCAAGGCACTCTGTGTACTCATAATCAACTTGATGTTGACCAAAAAACCCAGATCCCTTTCTGCAGGGCTGCTCTCCAGCCTCTTGTCCTCCAGTCTGTACATACAGCCACAGTTGTCCCTTCCCGGGTGCAGAATCTCTCACTTCCTGTTGTTAAACTTCATGTGGTTGGTGATTGCCCAGATCTCTAATTTGTCAAGATCTCTCTGCAAGGCATCTCTAACCTTGACAGAGTCTACAGCTCCTCTCAATTTAGTATCATCTACAAACTTACTCAAAGCACCTTCTAGTCCTACATCCAAGTCATTTATGAAAACAGTGAAGAGAACAATGGCCCTTAAATGGAGACTTAGGGAACCCCACTAGTGACTGGCCACCAGCCCGGTGTAACCCTATTTACTATAACCCTTTGAGCCTGACCTGTCAGCTAATTGCTCACCAATCATATTATGTTTTTATCTAGCCATACACTGGACATTTAGTCCAGAAGGATACCATGAGAAACAGTATGGAAAGTTTTACTGAAATCCCAAAAGATTACACCAACTGGCTTCTCTTCATCAGCTAGGTGGGTGACTCTGTCATTAAATGAAATGAAGTTCATTAAATAGGACCTTCACCTCATGAACCCATATTGGCTATGATCAATGACTGCATGGTCCTCAGGTGTTTTACAGTAACTGCCAGAATATTTTTCTCCAGGCACTGAAGTGAGACTGACAGGCCTGTCATTACCAGGGTCTTCTTTCTTGCCCTTTTAAAAAATTGGAACAACATTTGCCAGCTTCTTTTCATCTGGGACCACTCCGGGTTTCCAACACCACTGAAAACTAATTGAGAGAGGTCTTGCGATAACATTGGCCAGCTCTCTGAGTACCGTGGGATGAATCCCATTGGACCCCATAGACTTGTATGCATCCAGTTGGAGCAGCAAATCCTGCACAAGCTGGGGGTCGTCTGGGAGTTTATCATTCCCACAGTCACAGTCTTCCAACTCAAGGCACCTGGGGTGCCAGAGCCCATCACTGCTGTTGAAGACAGAGACAAAGAAGGCAATAAACATTTCTGCTTTGTCTATGTCCCTGTTTTTGAGGTGACCTTTCTCATTGAGTTCAATGTTTTCTCTGGTCCTCCTTTTGCTGTTAACATATTAAAAGGAAAAAAAAAAAAAAGCCTTTTTTTATTGTCCCCCAATAAAAGGCTTAAAAACAATAGCATAAGAACTGGACCCTGAATGAAAAGGGCTTCCTATAGCCTAACATAAGAGGGAGCGGATAGAATATTTTCAGCTGTGCAATATTTCCTCAGCTTTTGGGATTACTCTTTACTAGTCTGACTCTAATTTATATTAAATGTTTATGGTCCCAAGAGCATGTAATAAAAGATCATGAAATTGAATTGTTAGGCTGGTGAAATCCAGAGCTGGCAGACAGAGAAGCTGATGGGAATTGCTAGAGCAAGATTATTATCCAAAGCTTTCTCCAGCCATTGGAGTCATATTTACATGTGAGCCCATGTGAGCACATACATTATATCAATATGGGAGCTGATAAAAGATATCTATTTTAAAATACGGAGACATATATTTAAATGTATATAATCAGAAATAATGTGATCAACCAATTATATGCTGTTCTTCCTTCAGAAGAACTGTTGTTTAATATCTACTTCAAAATTAATATAGCAGCAGTAATGGACTCATTATCTCTTGTGACAAAATACTAAAATACTTCTTAATAAGTAAGATAAGAAGAGGGAAAAAAAAAAAGGAAAAAAAAAAGAGTTTCAGTATCCAAATTACTCTTGTCCTCATCAATTCCAAAAAATACAGTTTTGTCCACCCAAGTAACTGATTGGTAAGGCAGCAAGGGAAAAAAGCATTAAAAAGTTCCTAAAGTCGCACCATCAGTGTATTCTAAAAGTAAAGTGAAGTGGATCAAGAATGAAGGGGAAAATAAAGCATAAGATTAAGTAAAGAAGAAAAAGAGATACAGCATATATATATATATATATTTGCCATTGACATTGGTAACTAGTAGAAATTTTTAATTTATTCATATTATATCAGCTGTTCCTAATCAGTATCCAGCCTGCCTCATGTAAGGAAAAGTATTCTGAAAGCAAAATAGATTTTCTTTGCAATTGCCATAATGAATTTTGAAATAAAGTTGATGTTGATTTAAAGAAAGGTGATCAGATAGCTGACACAGGCATTTATTTGACCTTGAAATTATTTCCGAAAGGAATGAGATTATAGCAGTAAGTACATGAAGATTTTACATTTAAAAAAATCAACAAATTTGGAAAATGTTAAAGACCAGGAAGATTTTCTCTGTTTATGTGCATAAAAAGCTATAAAATTATTTGTTAATATTATTACTGCCATTATCGTTACTATTTTTTTGTACCACAGTACCATTTCACAGAATCAGAGAAGGGTTAAGGATGGAAGAGATCATCTAGTTCCAACTCCCTTGCTTAAGCAGGGTAACCTAGAGAACATTGCACAGAACCACATCCAGGCAGGTTTTGAGTATCTCCAGAGGAGACTCCACAACCTCTCAGGGCAACCTGTTCCAGTGCCCTGTCACCCTCACAACGAAGAAGTTTTTCCTCATATTCAAATGGAATTTGGAGATGCCATGCAATTATTTTGACAGAATGTCAAATAGACCTATGTGAGAATAATTTTTCTGTTTGACTAATAAAATAATGTAAAAAAAATAAATAAAAAAAAATCCTTACTTTGCAACTGGATCAAACAAAGATATTTCAAAGACATTTCGAAGACACTTATGTTCTTCTTTCCAGTGGAGACAGAGACAAAAGGTATGGACCCATATGTTGGGAGCTTAATTAGGATGTTATAAATCCAGTTTCAACGTTATAGCCTTATTTAGACCACTATTGTGATTTCAGTGTTCTGTATCCTTCACGGATATCCTAGCCACACGTATCTAAACTCCTGGGTTGTGGTCCTCTCTGGTAACAAAAAAAAATTGTCCTCATGGAACTAAGAGCTGCCCTTCTATTTCTTCAGAACTGGCATTACTTTCTAGTTTCAGAGGTAATGACAAGGAAAAACATATGAAAAGAAACCTAATTACCATCAGCTCAAATAATATATAATTAAAAAAACTAATTTCTATCAGCTCAAATAATGACGTTAGACAAGGGATAAGAAGGAAAGAGAGATAAGGAAGCAGGAAGGTAAGCTACTAGTGAGCAGGGAAAATCAGCAGCACAATCAGGATCAGAAACCATGCATGTTGGCCAAATAATCTATTTCTGACTGTTCTGACTGCCTGTTGTCCTGAATACCTGAGATGTTGTATCTTCCTTTTTTTTTTGTGTGTGTGTGTGTTTGATTGACAGCTGTTCTTATTGTTTTAATTAATAGTTCATTAAAGTGTAAGAATCCAAGTGTACCTCAGACACACAGATGTTATAAAAAATGTAAAAATCCATGAAAGTTTATAGTTTATGGCAGTTGAATATTGAACACACGTTTTTCTTAGGTCTTTGAGATATCTGTGAACCCAGATTCACATAAAAAACAAACAAACAAACAAAAAAAAAACAACACAAGACAATAAATCTTCCATGTAGATGTGAGCCTGGTGTGACAGGCATGCATGTAAATAATAATGAGTAACTATGTGAGCAAATTTCAATGATAATCTCTTGCTAAATATAAGAAAGTGAGGTAGTTTACTACCTTTGAACTGTAAAGCCAAAAATGAAAAATAAAAATGTGAGAAAGATGGAAATAGGCAAGATAGCTTATTACTTTCATCTTACTGTTATGATGCTGACTCTGACCAATGAATGATTTTATTTTTATTTTTTTTTGGCTTGGATGAACAGATTGTTGCAATCCAGATCTCAGGAGAAGTTTATGAGTTTTACTATTTCTTTTAGTGGCAGCAACTATCTCCCCTGTTTACTGTCTTGGCAGTGCCATCAAGGATTTGCAGACTTCAGTGACACACGTGACTACCTCCAGATCATCCCAGCTTGTCAAAGACTCAGATGACCAGATGGTTTTGCAGATTGTCAGATGAACATGTGTTAAAGCTTTCTCATGAGAGGTGGGTGCAAGAAACCCAAAAAGATGTGAACTACAGGTGGGAATATTTCATTTTAAGTATTTTTGGAAATCACCATAAAGTAATAAGAAAAAAAAAAAAAAAGAACACACAAAATAATCATAAAAAATACTCTGTTCATACAACAAGCTTCTAGGTGATATATTTGCTGGTACTCAAAAACAAGTATGAATTGATGAGGCATAAAAACTTAACAAAAAAGAATTTTACAATATTATTGCACAAACATTCACATACATAAATGTGTCTATCACTATGCTATTTTCTGAAAGAATGGTCCTGATTCAAATCTTAGTGAGTAAAAACTACAAAACTTAGAAAAAGTTTTGCTGGAGATACAGGTAGCAAATTTCTGCATTGTATTTTCACCATGCATTTTTGCTTTACTGTCCTTTCAAGTTATTTTCTCTAGTCTTCTGATTATACCCCCACACTATCCGGGGGGTAGGGAGTGTAAAAAAAACAAAAAACAAAAAACAAAAATCTCGCACACACACACACAAAAAAAACTACTTATGGTCAGAACCTGAGTTAGATTTTCACATAAAAATTGTGAAAATTATTTTCACATTACTTACAATTATTACAGTTTTGGATTTGTAATTAAAAATAAATATTAATGACAAGAAAATAAAGTTGATTTTCCATGAAGTTTAGAGAGGAAAATAGTTTCTTTCAAATATGTTTTTAATATAAACAAATTAAAAAAAAAAAAAAAGGAAGAAGAAAGTATGTTTTGCATTGAAGAAACTCAAAATAAATGGAACATTTTCAGCTGTGAAAGTCTGAAATATTTAAGAAAATAATGAGGCTATCAGAAGTGTCTCAGCTATTTGCGGTAGTGGTAATTATGTTAGTGTAGATTTAAAGAAACTTAAAAATTATTTTTTTTCAAAGTATAATCTATATCTCTGAGAGATATGTAATGATGATTCATTGAAACATTTGACATGGAAAAAAAGATTTAAAACATTTTTATATTAGAAGCTATGAAGCCCAAAATGAATGTCTCTAGTGGGAAAAGAGGCCTAAGAGATTTGGGGAAAAAACATATTAGCAATGTCAGTTTTGTTGGCAGTGGTACCTTTGACAGATTCATGACAAGATGGAGAAATGGTTTTTGTTGGCAACAGAATATTGAGAGATTCATGATCAGAAATAGAAAACCAGTTTCATTGGGTGTTTTGAGTCCTAGAGATTTGCAATTTAAAAATCCTTTTAAGAAATATTGGACTTCAGAAATTCATGAGAGGTTATCATTTAATTAACAAAAAATATCAAATACCAATGATACCAGAACAAACACTACTGTGTCTTAAAGTTACTTTGTCAGTCTCATTTTATGTACTTTTCAGGACTATTTCAGGAATTGGGTTTCTGTAATTCTTGTCTTAACTTTTCTGTTTCAGAGCTGTTAATCTTAAGAATAAGATCCTAAGAATAATGATAAGCATGACAAACTGAAGGTGAAAAACTTTCTGTGCTTTTGTGGAAACGAAGTTAATCAAATGTGTTTTGGTGAAAATGTTTGCATGCCAACAACTAGAATTCCTACAAACACAAAACAAACAAACAAACAAACAAAGAAACAAGTTTATGTTTATGATGTTTGTTATTGTGTTTATTTTATCCCAAGTGAGGAAAAAGAGGTCAAATGGGAAGTAGTGAATTTTTCTAGGGAAACCTGAATATATAATAAACTCTGTTTTTAAATTGGACAATATAAATTCAAGAAGCAAGGATGGAATGATTGTACAAAGAGTTTACCTTTACGATCTGCTATCAAATCATTATATATTTAATAATATAATAATAAAGGAACATCTTTTCCACCTCCCTCTGTCCCCCCCAATGTTTTTTCTTTGCACATGAAGTTCAATGGATAATTCTTCTGTGCATAATTCTTAGATATCAGACTTCTCTGACTCAAGGAGAAAATAATTTGTCTAGATTGTTCCATAAAGAAGATATGTAATATTTCCATAACTGGCTAGCATTTTAAAAACAGGATAAACAACACTCTGCAGAATAAGGCACTGTGACAGTTAGAACACTATATTTAAACGTTATTTGTCAGCCTTCAAAACTTTTATGAGGCATCTGAAATTATTATTAAGATATTGTGACTGCGAAAGTTAAGATCTTTTTCTACGAGATACCTTTAGTTTTAAACAATTGACACAACATGACCATCTTCTGGATGGTGATTTATTTTTAAGAAGTCAGTGGCTGGTATATCATATAATGCAGGTTAATGTAATAAAAAATGACACAGAGAAATTTTACTTGTAATTCTTTTGACGATGTATAAGAAAATAACAAGAATAATGACAACTGAAAAAAAAAAGTTGACTGTGAGTACTGAAAATTGAAACTGCCTTTTTACACTGTAGAAGAAAAAGCTGCACTGGTGAGTACTTTGAGACTACATTTCATGTGTCTAAGTTGTTAGCATTATAAAAAGTAAGTAACCCAAAAAAAAAAAAAAAAAGTTGGGATTTTCTGTTTCCCTCTTTCCTACAGAAAAAGCTCTTAATTTACTGGTAGTTTAGGGCACTTACAATGAGTATGAAAGACCAATTAACTTCCCAGCATTTGTATTCCAGCGTTTCCAATGTCACAAATGACCAGTCTTTTTTTATGGAAAGTAAAGATAAATGTGCTGAATTTTCATTTTTGATGGCAGAACAGTATATAATCAGTAAAGTATTCTCATCTCTTTTGATATCTTGCATATTTTTTATCAGATCTTTTTTTGTCACACACCTGCAAAATAAACAAAAATAATTGGTAATTCATATGTAAAGATCTATTTTTTAATCTATAAACATTATTTCCTCAGGGCTCAGTGCTGGGGCCAGTCCTCTTTAATATCTTTATTGATGATCTGGATGAGGGGATCGAGTGCACCCTCAGTAAGTTTGCAGACGACACCAAGTTAGGTGCGTGTGTCGATCTGCTCGAGGGAAGGAAGGCTCTGCAGAAGGATCTGGATAGGCTGGAGCGATGGGCTGAGGTCAACTGTATGAAGTTCAACAAGGCCAAGTGCCGGGTCCTGCATCTGGGGCGCAACAACCCCAAGCAGCGCTACAGGCTGGGAGATGAGTGGATGGAAAGCTGCCTGGCCGAGAAGGACCTGGGAGTACTGGTTGATAGTCGGCTGAATATGAGCCAGCAGTGTGCTCAGGTGGCCAAGAAGGCCAACAGCATCCTGGCTTGTATAAGAAGCAGTGCCAGCAGGTCTAGGGAAGTGATTGTCCCCCTGTACTCAGCTCTGGTGAGGCCGCACCTCAAGTACTGTGTTCCATTTTGGGTCCCTCGCTACAAGAAGGACATGGAGGTGCTTGAGAGAGTCCAGAGAAGGGCAACGAAGCTGGTGAGGGGTCTGGAGAACAAGTCTTACGAGGAGCGGCTGAGGGAGCTGGGGTTGTTTAGCCTGGAGAAGAGGAGGCTCAGGGGAGACCTCATCACTCTCTATAGGTACCTTAAAGGAGGCTGTAGAGAGGTGGGTGTTGGTCTATTCTCCCACATGCCTGGTGACAGGATGAGGGGGGAATGGTCTAAAGTTGCGCCAGGGGAGGTTTAGGTTGGATATTAGGAAGAACTTCTTTACTGAAAGGGTTGTTAGGCATTGGAATGGACTGCCCAGGGAGGTGGTTGAGTTGCCATCCCTGGAGGTCTTTAAAAGACATTTAGATGTAGCCCTTAGTGATATGTTTTAGTGGAGGTCTTAGTGTTAGGACAGAGGTTGGACTGGATGATCTTGGAGGTCTCTTCCAGCCTGGACGATTCTGTGATTCTGTGATTCTGTGATTTTCCCAAAGAATTGATCGAGTGAAGAGCTTCATAATGATGAAAAACCATTAGAGATAGAAGAGGTATGTACTTTTGATAGAAGATACCTTTATTGATTCACCATGCTACAACCAGAAATTGATTTATTTTTCTTAAAATTAGAAGTCCATTTCTTAGCACCTGTGCTGATAACAACAGAAATCCAATAGACATTTTTTAGTGACTTCCATACATTCATTTATAAAGACAAGAGTATATTACCTCCCTGAATTAAAGATAAAATTTTTTTAATAAATGTTTTAGAATACATATAGTAAATATGAAGGTATCTCAGTTTAAATAAGAAGTTCGTATGTTCTGAGCTTTTACATTTTTTAAGAGATGAAAGAAGAGAAAAAAAATGTATTTTGATGTAATTTTCTTTCTCAAGCATGGCTGAAACTTGAAAATAAGTATTTAGCCATGTATATGTTACCCCCTTGTAAATGACACTCAGCGTGATTTGAATAACCTTCTTTCTCCTTTGTTGTGTTCTGGAAAATGGCATAGTTTTGAAGTGATTTGTAAGATGTGGACACAGCAACATACAACGCACAAAAATGTCTATAATGATACTTCCAGGGGCCTGAGCACACCTTGTCCCAAAGGCATCTGGCATTGTGACTGGGTATGGTACAGGGCAGTGGTTGGCCTGGACAATGTGCATTGAGAGAGACCAGTGAGGGCTCACCCCAGTCTTGCTCACAGCAAATTTAAACCAATGCTCACAGGCATGTTATCAGCCTGAGCTGCCTGGATGGGACCTGGATGGGACCTGGGCCTGGATGGGACCTGGACAACCATCGTGACCTTCAGCCTGTCCCCATCCCCATGGAGATGCCTGATTCCCAGAGCTGGGACTGCCCTTGCTGCCCTCTGGTTTGCCCTGCTCCTGGGGCAAGCCAGGAGCGGTGGAGGCAAGTGCAGGAGGACAGGTGGTGGGACAGGCCTGGCTGCCAAGCCTTGTCCTGCTACCCCATGGGAAGTCTCTGTGTTCCTGTCGCCTTGTCCCCAGGGACGCATGGGCCCCTGCTGAGCCTTATTGCACTGCATTAGGTAAGAGGTGCTTATGGTCAAGAAAATGGCCTCATGCAAATGAATCATTCTTGAGATAATAGTTTACATATCTAACTAAATTTGGCGCTCAGCTAAACTTAGCTCTGCTTTTCTGAATAGGAAAAGATAAATTAGACTAAGTTTTTAAAGTTTCACTCATCAAGAAGTGGGTAAAATTTCAAACTAAATAAAGAAAATTGAGCAGTTTGATGAGAAACAGAATGAAACTTATGAGGTTAGAGAGAACACACTGATCTTTTCATTCACAACATTGAATGTTTGGAGATTGGTAATATGGATGATACATCAAAGAAAGGAGGATAATTTTTAATATGTCTCAGTGGCTCTTTTGCTAGCTACAAAGATTTTTGGCAAAATATTTTTAGGTTTTGGGAAATATTTACTATTTAAACCTTTCTATTTTAGCTGTATAATGTGTTTTGTGGTGGTCATATGGCAGATAGATTTCATGCTGCTTTTCACCACTTTCTTCCATCCCATTTAAGCAATCCACACTTCACACTTCTGTCTAGAGTGGCAGATCTGGATGTGCATAGAAATGTTATTCTTCATTTTCTTCTCCTTTTTCCATATTGTTCAGTACTCTTAAAAGAGGATTAGTATATCCCTGGCTACCTAGAATTGCTCACATGTCACTATGCCTTATATTGTTTCTCTTCATTACTGCTGTCTGACAATGTGAACAGAGCACAAAATTTCCTGAAAAATAATTGAGTATGTCTGATCATGTCTAGAATGAATGATGGTTCCACGCTGTATTATTTAAAATCAGATCTTGAGTTAATTGATGGGAGTAAGCTGATTTACAGGAACTGAAGATTCATAAAGTTGTTTTTTTTTTTTTTTCACAAGCTTTGCTAGTCTATTGTTAAGACTTAATTTAAAAAAAAAAAAAAAAAAAAAAAAAACAATAAATTGTAAACAGTGGAGTTTTGTCAGTGTTCCTCTGATTTAAAAAAAAAAAAAGCTAACTTTTATTTACTTTTAAAATGTGAATAGAAAATTGTCATATGGATTTCTTTAGAAATCCTTTAAAATATGCCCTTTACTAGAAAAAAAAAATAAAAAAATCACAATATCTGCAAAAAAAAAAACAACTAAAAGTCTGCATTACTAATGCAGAAATAATAATTCAACATGAATTGTGGCTCTAACATGTCTTAAAGTGTATGTAGAAAAGTATGAAAATAGTTAAAGTTACTTGAAAGAGGTATTTAACTCTGTGTGTGCAACTATATTTGTGTGTTTTGTTTAAGAGTGTTCTTTCTATTGATATGAACTGTCTTAAAATAATCCTGGTGAATACACAATTTATTGATATCTGGTATTGCTTACAGCTAAAATATTGAAAAGTTTAATTTTCCAGAGAACATTTATATTTGTAAATACTTAAGTATGTCAACGTAAAATGTAAATAAACTTTTGTATTTGTAAATAAAAAAAATTGCTTTAACTTGCTTGAAAGCTGTAGGTTTCCTCATGCAATAGTATGAGCAATGGGACAAGATATCCTTATGAAAGATATTCCTAGTAACCGGTCTTTCTTAAAATAAGGGCCAATAAAGAGAATGTTCTTGTTTCTTCAAATTTCTAGAATATCCCTTAGCAACTGGGTCATGTATTTTAAAAAGTAATTTAGGAATGACACCTATTTGAAAGCTGATGCTTATAGGAAGGATACAGTTACACGGAAAGAAAGATTTCAATTCCACTCTCTGAGTGAGAATGGGTAGTTTCTCACCCAGGTTATGGGGACAATACATCACTAAGTCATTGCTGATTCAGCTGAATCATTTTTATAGGTGAATGTGAAATACTTGGAACAAATTGTGAAGTGGAACCGATGCCAAGAATACCTTTTTTTTTTTCTTATTTTCCTAGAAAAACAAAAATCAATCAGAGGACAAAATCCCCTTGCAACAACACAGATTTCAATCAACATTTTAAATTAATTAAAACTAAAGGTATATCAAAAAAGATCCTAAATTAGAACATTTTCTTCTAAGTTTAGTGGTGATATCTATTCAATTGTATGTTGGTTCTTGATTTTTTTTTTAGTTGATTTTAAAAAATATTTCTATTATTGTTCTCAGACTAGATTTTCTCATCTTCTTAAAAATAGACATATCAGAACAGCTGAAAGACTTCCAAAAATATGTTAAACATCTATATTTAATGCCTATAATGCTCATGAGGAGCTGATTGATAGTTCAGACCACAGACTATAATCATAGCATTATACAGTAAGTAGGATTATTCTCACAGCTGGAGTATCAATGCTGATTTGTGCAGAGTAGGAAAAAAAAAAAAAAAAGGAAAGAAATATTTAAAAAGTAATAGCCTACAACAAAAGCAGCTAGAAGTCATAGTGATAAAATCTGATCTTGAAGTTGGACAGTAAGAATGATGCAGTGGACAGATGGTGCAGTTCTGTAGGACACGTTTATGGTTATTACCAGATGCTTTAAAAGTTAGCTGATTTAGGTTCTCCACTAACACATTACAAAAATGTGACTATGAACAAGACTTGATGTCTTTAGGCTGGATTTTTCTTGCCTAGCTTTCCCTTACTTATAGTGTTCTGATGACTTTTGTTGCTATACCAATTTACTAATGTTTTAGTGATATTGACTTGTATCTTCATCTTCTCATGAAGTTTGTAATCAATGTTAAAACTATTTCCCTTAACAATGAAGTGAAAGCACAAAGAGGTAAAAGGACTCATTTTCAACCTGCCAGTGCTAACTAAGACACAAATGCTAGAAATGGAAAAAATAATTTGTGTTGCTACAGCACACACACACTAAATCAAATAAACAAACAAAAACAGAGGGTTGATACTGAATTAGCATTTATGTTTACAAGTAATATAGAGAAACAATCATTCCATGATGTAGATGGCTAAACATAATGCAGCTTCATTGAAACCTGTGGATTTAGTAACATTGTGTTAAAGCAGCTGTATTTTCTCTAGTCAGCACAAGTACAGAAGTGGTTTAGAACAGATCAATAGCTCACCAACTATGGGTTTTGTATTTATATTGCCTAGATCTTTCCACTATCCAGAGTATTCCAATGACTCTTCAAATGATGGTAGGCACCTAAAAAATCATCAAAATTTATTCAAAAAAGATTCATCTTAATTCTGTGAATTACAGCATAAACTCTTGTGCACACATGATAGCTTCTTGCATGCAAATTCTGAAAATATGAAAATGAAAATACAGAAATATTTATATTTTTTTGATATTATTATTTATATTCACAACATGTATGTTTGCCACTGTTATGTGAGTCACAAAGCAGGGAAAAACTTGCTGGAAAATTCAACTCTATTTAATAAAGATTGGCATCATGGGTGTACTGAAAGCAGTCCTTAGGAGTGAAATGACATAATTAATAAGCTATGAAGCAACTGGAGTAAAATAGTCGGGTAATCAGGTTGTGTTTGGTGTAACAGAGCAAGGACAGTGGAAAAAGATGGTGTAGTGAATGCAGTAAGCAGGAAGGAGTATCATATGGATGAAAATATCATGTGAGTTTACATTTACCAAGGCAAATGTGTGGTATGGTGTGCCAAGGTGTGAGATGGTGGGAACATGAACATGAGTTGTACTCATAAGGACAGCAAAAATATTAAATATATTTCATATTTTTCTGAAACTGGTCTTACATGCATGGATAAATACAAAATACAAATAGAGACCTTTACCATATGGTACATTGTTACAGTCTTTCTGTATTGTGCTCAACAGAAACCTAGTCCTCAGCTTGTAAATAGCAATTTTCATTTTGGTGTAATGTCTGCAACATGCTTTGTGATGTTTTATTGCTTACACTAAATATATGTTTAAATAGTATCTAAATGCTGGCATTATCCAATTAACACCTAAAATAGCTAAAGGATGCACTTTGCTGAGATTAAAAAAAAAATATTTTAAAAAATTGATTTTGATTACAAACTTCTTAGATATTGAGACCAATACTATTTAATCCGGGATCAATACTATCCAACACATTCCTCAATGACATGGACAGTGGAATTGAGTATTTTCTCACTCAGTTTGCAGATGACAATAAGCTATATGTTGCAGCCAATACACTACAGGGAAGGGATGATGAATGTATTGAAAGCAGCCCTGCCGAGAAGGAATTGTGGATAATGTTGGATAAAAACTGGATATGAACGTGAGTGCAATGTGCACTTGCAGCCCAGAAAGCCAATCATATCCTGGGCTGCATAAAAAGAAGTGTAGCGAGCAGGTCAAGGGAGGTGATTCTCCCTCTCTACTCTGGTCTCGGGGGACCCCATCTGGAGTACTTCATCCAGATCTGGAGTCCCCAGTACAAGAAAGACGTGGACCTGTTAGAGCGAGTCCAGAGGAGGGCCACAAAAATGATCAGAGGGCTTTAGCACCTTTCCTGTGAGGAGAGTTGAGAGAGCTGGGGTTGTACAGGCTGGAGAAGAGAAGGCCCCAGGGAGACCTTATTGTGGCCTTTCAGTTATTTGAAAAAAAAAAATAAAAAATGTATAAAATAGATAAGAAAGATGGAGAAAGATTTTTTACCAGATCCTGTAGTAGCAAGGGGCAATGATTTTAAACTTGGAGAGGATAGATTTAGATTGGATATAAAGAAGAAATTTTTCACAATGAGAGGGATGAGACGTGAACAGGTTGCCCAGAGAAGTTGTGGATGCCACACCATTGGAAGCATTTGAAATTGGGTTGAGCAACTTGATCTAGAGAATGATGTTCCTGCCTATGGCAGGGGTTGGACTAGATGATCTTTAAAGGTCCCTTCCAAACGAAACAATTCCGTGATTCTCATTATATGTATGTGCAACTATTAAAAGCACAAAGGGCAAAAAATCATTGCATGACATTAAATAGATAATTTTGCTGTGAATATAGGCTGATGAGCAACTTATAAATATTGGTATACAACCAAGATATCCAAATGCTGCTTTTGTATGATAGCTGACCAAGTGAACTGCCAGAAACTAGCAGGTGAGCTGGCAGAAAACTCTCATTTTGATTCAAAAATACTATTTTAGTAACTTCTGAAAAATGCATTATGGATGTCTCAAGCTACTGTACATCTCCCCTCATGCATAAAGTCACATTAGTAAAAAAGTGAGATCTGTATCTTTTTAAGAAATTGAGTTTATAGTGAGGAATAGGGACATAATGTTCTGATATGGAGTTCATTGAACACTTCTGTGTTATCATATTTTACAAAACCTTGCAAAAATTATGCTTCACCTTTAAGGAATAAGAAGTCCAGTAATTTTATGTTTATACCAGTCTATCTTAAGGATATTAATAGATGATGAGTATTAGGATAGATCATTCAATTTCCAAAATGTAGATCTCAGGTCATATCAAAGATTGCACTGAGGCTGAAATACATAAAATATTATTCATAATACGTAGCTCCTGTTTACATGCCTATTTATATTTATGTGTGTGTATATTTAGATATGTCTTTTCTTGTCAGTTTAATAAAAAAATTTGCAAAATATTAGTATCATTATCCTTAAACAAGAGTAAATGAAGCATAGGGAGCTGATTTGATTTTTTTAAGAAACCATCAGAACAGGAAACGCTATTTAGCAAAAATAAATATAATCCTTATATGATAAATGATTTAGAACAGAACAACTGAATTGTTTCTAATGTGGCTACCTTTAGTTACTATGTATATAGTTTGTTATTTTATTTTCTTTTTTACAAAAAGCTGTTCTACATGGATCTGCATGCATCTCTGAGAAACATCACAAAAATAAACTAAATCAAAGGCCATGGGAAGTAACACAGGTCTTCAGACATGTTGAGCAACACTAACAGAATCTGATAAAATTGTTTACAAGACAAATGGTTGTGAACAATTTTATTTATATATTTATTTATTTATGCATGAAAATAAGTGTTCCAAGGAAAATGCAGCATAGTAAAAGAAAGGTCAGAAACATGATCCAGCTTCTCAGAAAAAAATGTTGCCATCTGTGCTTAAACATAGAGGAAAAAATTACAAATGTCACTAGGTTCATATAATGTTTTAAGCTTCTGTCTTTGCTATCTATTTAAAATGGTTAGGGATGTGATAGTGGTTGTAGTTTCTTAAGTTTGACAAAGAAGTTATGATTAGGAGTCACTGCAAGATAGAAAATTGCATGTTTGTTAAATCTTACAGTAGGAGAAACTGACTTAACTGATCTGTATTTATTAAGCATTCTACAAAATCTTGTTTGATAAATGAGACAGAGAATATTAATCAATTAAACCTTGTAAGATGTCAGAGAACCAAAACACCGTAAAAACAAAATGTACCCCTTTCATATCCTTTGAAATCTGAGAAAAAGCGAGAGTTGTCTTGTAAAAGAGTGCATTTTCTTAAAGCTTTCACATATCGTAAACGATGACCTAAGGATAAACTTAAACTTTTCAGGAATTGTTGATGAAGCACTGCCATCTTTTGGCTGTACAAATACTGAATATAGAATCATAGAATCATAGAATATCCTGAGTTGGAAGGAACACACACAGGTCATTGAATAGAACTCCTGCTTCCACAGAGGACCACATAAAAAATCAGACAGTTTATCTGAGAGTGTTTTCCAAATGCTTCTTGAATTGTCAGGTTTGGTGTTTTAGCCACTGCCATGGAGAGCCTAGAACCTGTTTCAGTGCCCAAACACCCTCTCAGTGAATAACTTCTTCCTAACTTCCAGTATGAACCTCCCCTGTCACAGCTCCATGTTTTTCCTTCATGTCCTGTTGCTGGTCATCATAGAGAAGAGCTCAGAGCCTGCCCCTCCGCTCACCCTTTGTGAGGAAGCTGTAGGTTGCCATGAGGCCTCCCCTCAGTCTTCTCTTCCCTGGGCTGAACAATCAAAGTGACTTCAGCTGCTCCTCATACATCTTGCCCTCTAGACCATTTACCATAGCCCTTCTTTGGACACTCTCTAATAGTTTTATGCCCTTATACTGTGGTGCCCCAAACTGTACACAGTACTCAAGGTGAGGTTGGACCGGTGCACAGCAGAGCAGAACAATCACTTCCCTCGACTGGCTAGCAATGCCACGCTTGATGCACCCCATATAGAGAGTGAATGGATATAACTGTCACAGAAATAAGGACATAGGCTGATGTAATAAAACAACTGTTTTGTCATAACATTAATCTACTTTGCTTTTCTACATAATTGGCTGCAATTTTCTATTAATAGTTATCTTCATTACTTTCTAATTTCATAATCCTACCAGTGAAGTTATTACAATAAAATGGCTGCAATGCTGATGAAGACCTTTTTGTCTTTGATAGAAAATCAATGGTCTGGGTTAATCTGTCTGCAATTTTTGAACTTATTCTAGTCTTTATTTTTACCAACAACTGCTTAGCAAGGAAGGTTTTATTACATAGACAGATACATTTTGAACAGATTAAATTAATAAATGATAACTTTTTTTGTTATTGTGTAAGAATTATCTAAGTTATTGTGTAAGAACTATCTAAGAACTAATTGAAGACTTGAAAATCAACTGTTTTATATTAATAGCAATACAAATAATTTTCCATTCCTTATGTTATGAGTATAATGTGAATACTCTGATATTTAGTGTTGTTGTATCAGCAAGTTGCTTGAAAATGTATTTTGCCACTTACTCATTTAACAACTTGAAAAGGATATACAACTTCAAATAAACAGTGTAACATGACTACGTTTTTTTCTTACATGTGGAACTGTTTGTCACATTTACTAAGCTAGCAGAATATTTTATAAAGGCAGCATACAATTTGAATGTGGAAGCCCAATATGAGATTTTGTTATATTTAAGATGTAATATTTTCTTTTCATTCTCACTGTCATATCAGTTTGTTACCTCTGTTTAAATACAGTAGAGGTATCATAATATAATAAGCAAGTTAATGGAAAAATAAATACAATTTTCACATAAAGATTAACTTTTTTTTTTTTTCAAAAGTATTAAATTCATAATCAATTTATTTCACACTAAACCGTTGCTAAATTCACCATTAAGGGCCTAAAATTATCAGTGAACCTTGAATGAAATGGATCAAAAATTATGTTTGTAAGAAGTCATATCTTTTAACAATACTCCCAAGTTTGATTTGAAGAGGGCTCAGTACTAGAGCCAGTTCTCTTTAATATCTTTATCGATGATCTGGATGAGGGGATCGAGTGCACCCTCAGTAAGTTTGCAGACGACACCAAGTTAGGTGCGTGTGTTGATCTGCTCGAGGGAAGGAAGGCTCTGCAGGAGGATCTGGATAGGCTGGAGCGATGGGCTGAGGTCAACTGTATGAAGTTCAACAAGGCCAAGTGCCGGGTCCTGCATCTGGGGCGTAACAACCCCAAGCAGCGCTACAGGCTGGGAGATGAGTGGATGGAAAGCTGCCTGGCCGAGAAGGACCTGGGAGTACTGGTTGATAGGCAGCTGAATATGAGCCAGCAGTGTGCTCAGGTGGCCAAGAAGGCCAACAGCATCCTGGCTTGTATAAGAAACAGTGTGGCCAGCAGGACTAGGGAAGTTGTTGTCCCCCTGTACTTGGCTCTGGTGAGGCCGGACCTCAAGTACTGTGTTGGGCCCCTCACTACAGGAAGGACATCGAGGTGCTGGAGCCTTTTCCAGAGAAGGGCAACAAAGCTGGTGAGGGGTCTGGAGAACAAGTCTTACGAGGAGCGGCTGAGGGAGCTGGGGTTGTTCAGCCTGGAGAAGAGGAGGCTCAGGGGCGACCTTATCACACCCTATAGACACCTTAAAGGAGGCTGTAGCGAGGTGGGCGTTAGTCTATTTTCCCATATGCCTAGTGACAGGCCAAGGGGGAATGGTCTAAAGTTGCACCAGGGGAAGTTTAGGTTAGATATTAGGAAGAACTTTACTAAAAGGGTTTTTAGGCATTGGAATGGGCTGCCCAGGGAAGTGGTTAAGTCACCATCCCTGGAGGTCTTTAAAAGACATTTAGATGTAGAGCTTAGTGATATGGTTTAGTAGAGAACTTGTTAGTGTTAGGCCAGAGATTGGACTAGATGATCTTGGAGGTCTCTTCCAACCTAGATGATTCTGTGATTCTGTGATAAAAAAGAAATGACAATGCTCCCATATGCCTAAGAAGTATCGTGTGGCATTGTTTCTGTTAACTCCTGTATGGGTCAAAGCATGCAGTATAAAATATGCTTGCACTACTAAGGACTGACTGCCAGCACACTTGTTTGAAAATTCAGTTAGCAGGTAACATTTGGAAGTTCAGAGGAAAACAACCTCTCAGTTTAGAGTTCATTGAAAGAGTTCAATGGAAATCAACCATCGTCTGATGCTGAATGAAAGGTGTGAGACTTTGAAGAATTTTGAAAGTTAAAAAGAAGCTTCCACACATCTACTACATGTGATAGGGAGAAAAGAGACAATGTCAACATTTGGTGGGCCAGAACAATTGCTTCTTCTGTGTGTTTACACTCATAGCACCAGCAGAGAAAGCTGTGGGTGAGATCAGTTATCATAGTAGAAGAAAGTTCTGGGACAGACTATGTCATTTCTCTGCACATTTTGTTCTCCCATACTACTATCAAGCATTATTTTGGGCACAACATATTAGGGCAATACTCCATCCTCTCATGTACTCATTCTTGCTTTGCACAGTCCCCTCATACTGACAACATCTGGATTTCTGCACTAGACATTGTGTGTGCCAATGGCCAGGGACCCAGCTGAATTCGGGGTACTTCTGGTTGCACGTAAACCAGAGAGAAATGATTTAGGATTAACTCCCTGTGTAGAGTTTTTTGCCTCAATACTGAATCAAATAATGTACACCCACTGGTAAGACTAGCATTATTTCAAAATATTTTCATCAAGAAAATGGTCTTTCCAGAATGCACTAACAGTGAGAGATTATATTCATGAAGGTCACAGTCTTTCAAAGATAAACTAAATAGACTATGTTCTATTTTCCCTCTAGATGAGAT